>NW_009952705.1:954788-993231 GCF_000747805.2 Chaetura pelagica
CTCTGTAAATTGAGCATGATAGCATTAGTCAGTGGCTTCACTAGGTCAGGGAAAAACTATGACAGGAAAGAAAAAGAGTCACAAAAAGTAAGAGTCAGCAAAGAGAGATAGAGAAGAGGGGACTAAGAAGAGGAGGACTAAAATGCTCTGATGGAAACAAGGGCAGAACAGGAAGCAGTGGCATGAAGAGCACCATTGTAGAGGAGATGCAAGTGGTTGATTTGCCAGGAGCTCCCCAAGTTTTCTGGTGTCTGCTGTGGAAGAGCAAGGAGAGGAAAGCACTTTGCATGACCTGCTTCAGCAGAGGCTGATCCTGAGTGCTGACACACTTGCTCATAAATGCTTAGTATCAGACGTATTCCCTACAATAGTTAGACCTGGAATAGCTCCCAGATGAAGAACTTCAGATATGTTTTTTAATCTTAACAAATCCTGTTCCCTGAGAACAAGATCTTGTGACAAACCAATCAGAGTATGAGACTGCTGGTGCAGATTTCTTGTGTTGTATCTGAAATCTGACAAGAAATTCTCACGCTCCAAGACTGCAATTTATAAGTTATACAGACACTTTGCAAATGTGTATTTTGACCAAAAACTTTTGTTCTCAAAGACTGAATTAAATGCATGTTTGGGGGGGGGGGGAAAAAAAGTTTAAAAGGTGAACTATTAAAAGTGTTTATCAGATCAAAAGTAGCAAGAGTTGAATAAATTCATAAACCATGCTAAAGAAATTGGGGACTTCAGAGACTTGAAACAACTTTGAAAAGGTTAGAATTCTTGTTTTTATAGCCCAAGTTGAATTTTAATGTATAATTTAATTGACTTTTTCCCGTATTAGTAGGGTAATTAAGGATTTCTGGTGAAATCTTTAATATAAAATCACTCAGATACTTTAATTTTAACATTCAGTTCAGGAAAAAAAACCTTGTTTTCTAAAGACATGTCAGATTTGAGTGATGGTTTTATCAGCAATGACTGAGATTATAAACAATCTGCTTCTTGAACTCTCTGTCCTCTTGAAAGGAGAGGCTCAAGTGTGTCAGCTCCGTTAATCCCGGAACAGAAGTAATAAAAGAGTTTGCCCGGCACAGACATGTCAGGGAATGTCTTCCAGAGAAGTCCTGTTGAAACATGACAAACCAAGGAGCTTGTGCACCTCCAGCACAACATGAGCATAAGCAAAGGACAAAACTGCCTGTCAAGAGCTGGATAAGAAACCTCAGAGTTAAGATAGTGAGAAGAGAATAGAGCCACAAACTTGAAATAGGTGGTGGGTTTTTTTACTTTAGCAAGTGATTGGCTTAAGCTTCCTTGTATAGACTGCAAGGAGAAAATTTTGTAGACTGAAGTTCATGTTCCAGCTGCAGAAATCTCTCCTGGTACAGACATTGCACCGATATAGTTTTTCAGCAAAGCAAGCTTTGTTTTATGTAGTCTGTTGTAAAATGCTGCAATGCATGTACATCCTGATACAGAAACCTTCACAGACAGTAAGAAAACAACAAAATCTATGTAAGAAATAAAGGCAGGGATAAGCCTTGGGGCTGCAAGTGCTGCACTCTGCATTTTTAAGCTTGTGAACATGGGGGACACAGTCTAATGATCTAAGATTGATGGTTACAGAACATGGAAAGGGTCAGAGAATCCCCAGGACTGTGGTTTTCTGAAGTATCTTCATATACTGTATTAACTCCTTGATTTATTTTTATTTTCCCCAAAAAGCTGTAAAGTGTATTTCACCAGCAAACTTCCAAAGAAGTTACAGAGACTGAGTGAAAGACTCAATGAAAAATCCCCAAATTTTCCTGTTAAAGTTTATGGTGTTTTCTAGGAGTAATTTTGTGGGATTTTTTTTCAATATAATTTGATCTTGCATATTGTGGGATCACTCAGAGTTAAACAGACCCCAGCAGCACACACCTCAGGATATTTACATTAGAGGGGCCTTAAAGACATTTTTATCTTTAGCAGAGTTTGTCTAAACTTGTTTCCTGCGATACCAAGTATGGGAGATACACAGATCTGGCAAACTCCACAGAACCATTAATCTGCCCAACAGCAAAACTGAACTGCTGTGGCAAAGGTCCAGGTTCAGTTTGAAACATGTTTCCACAACTATGAAACACCTCGTCTTTGCTAATTAGCTGAAGAGTGAGTGGACATTCTCAGGACCAGGCTCTTTAGCTGCCTATCTCAGCCAGATTTTTGGTATGTCCCCCAAGTACACATCTTTCCAGCACACAGACTGTGCCTTTCCCTCAGGCTGCGTTCAAGTCTCACCTGGAAATTTCAGAAAATCCTTCCATTTATTCCAGCAATCGGGTATGAGCCTCATCAGTTAATCTGAGATCACCCACCCTGAATTCTAAGGTCATTTTCTGTTGACAGGTACTGTCAAAAGCTCTGATAAAACACCACTCTCCTTATTATTGTCATTGTTAGCAAACATGGCATTTTTCTTTATTTTAAAATAATTTTGGTGGTTCTGAACTAGTGGCCAGAGAAAGTTCCTCCCATCTTCCCTTTGCCCCTGGCTTGTCTTCCTCCTCTCAGCCCTCAGGTCCCCTAAACCACCATGCCCCTCAGTGCCTATTTATTGTCACACCATGATGCCCCTATTTCTTCAACTGCAACTTGTGACTGTCACCTGAAGAAAGGGACCTTGTTGTGCAAAGGGAACTGAACTCTTTCTTTGAATTCCGCACTATTGCCACACTCTGCACCCCAGAAGGGTAAATAAGCAGCTAATACTTCCTTCAAAATCTCTTAAATCTAGTTTACCATAATTTTGCAGTATTGAATATGAACTTAGTTAGCAAATCATCAGATTTTATGTATACTGATGTTTCTGACTCATAGTTTAAATGAAGCATTAAGATGACTCTTCTAAGGGCTTCTCAAATCTTAATTTCAAGAATAACTTCATTCCATAGTGTATGTTGGCTTCACACACATTAATTGCTATCTAAACTGTTTCATGTTAAACCAACCTTGTTTACATTTTCCAAAAGTAACTGTGTGCTGGTTAGTGCCGGGATAGAACTTAGTTTTCCTGTATTTCTTTTAATTGAATTATTTCCATCTTGTATTACTTTTCTTGACTATTTCACAAGCATTAGTAAATGAACTCTTACTTGTACACTGCTGGATGTCAGTTACTCCTCATTCAGTTCTATAATTATATACTTTTTGTACTAAAAATTCAGACTTCAAAACCTAAATATTAGTTCCAAGCAAAGAACAGGAAGAAGAACATGTCAAAATCAATTCCAAATTTTTAATGGGAAAAACTGTTAATGGAAAAGAAGAAATAGTGGTGAGATAAATAGATGACTGTACATTTTTCAATTAAAGGATAATTTTACTTACACTTCACTTTTAGAAAAGATTTATGTTCTTAAAATAACCACGGTGATGGTTGTAAATGGGTAAGTGGGTGTGGTTGAACCCACTTTGTTTTTCCATTCTTAAATGTCAGAGAAGTAAACCCCAAGTTTCAGAACTATAGCCCAAAGAAAAAACACTCATCTGAATCATCCCTTTTGTTTAATTGAAAAAGAATACCCAAGCCCTGGCCCCTGAGATGTACAGCCAGCTCTCTTTGTGAGGAATGTCATCACAATTGGCCTCACCTCTAGGGAGGAGAATTTTTGGAGGGAGGGCTGCAGGATGGGTTTGTCTCCCAACACCCTATCTTGAGGATATAAAAGAAGCACCAGGGCACTGAAGACACATACTATCCTCTTCTGCACCAAGCTGAATAACTGACCTTAGCACCTTCTTGTGCTGCAGCTATGGCAACTTCCTTCGTGCACAGCTCTTCTTCTACCTATGGTGGTGGCTTAGGGGGTGCTGGAAGCAGCAGCACTCGCCTCTCCTCTGTCCGAACAGGAGGCACCTACCGAGCCCCAAGCATCCATGGAGGATCTGGTGGCAGGGGTGTCTCTGTCTCTTCAGCTAGGTATGTCTCCTCTGTAGGAGGTGGATATGGTGGTGGCTTGTGTTCTGGCTTTGGCAGTGGTTTTGGAGGAGGCTACAGTGGCTTTGGTGGTGGTGCAGCCTGTGGCTTTGGTGGAGGAGCTGGCTTTGGTGGAGGAGCTGGCTTTGGTGGAGGTTTTGAAGTCTGTGGTGGTGATGGCCTGCTCTCTGGCAATGAAAAGATAACCATGCAGAACCTGAACGACCGTCTGGCTGCGTACCTGGACAAGGTACGAGCTCTAGAAGAGGCAAATTCAGATTTAGAAGTTAAAATCCGAGACTGGTATCAGAAGCAAGCTCCCAGCAGCCCCGCCCGGGACTACAGTAATTACTACAAAATAATTGAAGACCTCCGAGACAAGGTATGACACTCACAGACAGAGAAGTGATAAGGATGCACTAGAATTTTGGAACTGCAAATTCAATTTATTTAAAATTAGAAAAAAAAAATAAATAATAAGATAAACATTGAAATCCTCAAACACAAATATATTGTGCTTAGCAGCATTCTAGCAGAATAGTTTTTCTTCCATTTAAAAAGCAAATGTGTTATCCTGAAAATGTGATTGAGCTACCAAAACATGGCAAAATGTGTTTAGAATTCTCAATATATCTATTCAGAACTTAAATAGTAAAGAATGTGATAGGTAGGCCTCAAAGGCTGAAAAAATAATTCTCCAGGCTACAGATAAGATCAGGTGTTGTACACATGTATTTTGTAGGGATGTTTCTGATTTGTTTGACATGAGGGTATCTCAGCTATGAACTCAGGACCATGGTATTTCACTATTATTCACAGGAACCTTTTTCTGTTTCTTAATTGTCAGATTCTTGCAGCTACTATTGACAATTCCAGAGTAATTTTGGAGATTGACAATGCCAGGCTGGCTGCAGATGACTTCAGACTGAAGTAAGTTTACCTGGAGCACATTTGTCTTCTCTCTCCTTGTCTCTCTCACATCAGTTTTCTGAAGTTTAGTATTCCCTTTTTTCAGAAAATAATGTTTTTCAGTCCTGAAGGACATACTTGGAAATTATGGATAGGTCTTTTTCCCTGATAACTTTTGATGAAAAAAACCCTGGCAAACTGAATCAATGTGATGAAGGATCAGTTTGGAGTATAAATCTGACTGAACACAGTATCCAGATCACTGATCTGCTGACATAATACATTGTAATTGATGTCTTAATGTTTTAGTGATGCTCCTATTTTTTAACTAGTCTAAATCACAGCAGAAAACAGGAAGAGGCTGGGATTTTCACTTAGAAGGAACATTGGCTTGAACAGATCACTGTTTGGCTGCAGTTTTCTCTCTCAGTTCTGCCTTTTAGACAAGAAAGATAAAAAGTAATTTGGAGCTTATCCAGCTCATGGCCTCAGCAGTGCATCAGACACTGCTGAAAAGATGACAAAGACACTTGGGCAACTGATTCCTCTTGCAGTGATGCACCTGCAGCTTTATCATTTCTTCTCTAGTGTCCTAGGCAGAACTGGGCAATCTGTGCAGTCCACACCAAGTTTGTGAGGACACTGGCAATGGACTGTCCTGTGTGACAACTCTTGTATTTATGCTAATCATTTCTATTGATGCTAATAATTATTAGGTTCTGCACAGTGAAATACAATCAGATGGCAACACGTGCTTTCATATGTCACAGTAGGATGTTGGGAAAAAAAGTGCGTTACTGCCTTTATACTTCTTTTCAATATATGTTTTCATTTAAGACCCCACTGTTCCTCCTACATCCAATATAAAATTTCATAGTTTTATAGCTCTACAGGATACAAACTTCTGTACATCCCAATGATTGTTTCTTTTTTAAACTGCAGGTATGAGAACGAGTTGTTCCTGCGCCAGAGTGTGGAGTCCGACATCAACGGCCTGCGCAGGGTCCTGGACGAGCTGACCCTGTCCAGAGCTGACCTGGAGATGCAGATTGAAACACTGAAGGAGGAGCTGGCTTATCTAAAGAAGAACCATGAGGAGGTGAGAGTCTGTAACAGTGCAGAGAGGAAATTACTTTCCTTTGGAATGTATGCCTCTTGGGTGGGGAGGAGGAAATGCAAATAAAAAAAAACAAAAGTAAAACATTACAGTTTAGTAATATCAGAAGAATCCAAAGTGTGTCCTGAGAAGCATTTGTCTGATTCTAACCTGTTCAGACATCTTAGCTGCAGTTTGACATTTCATAAGCACATGACAGGTGACTGGGATAGTTAAGCTGAGCAAAAGAAACATATATATGAGGTACATACAAATGTGTGAGTATACAGAGAGTAGAAAAGCATGTGCAACGATAAAATTTGATAGAAGTTTTTATGCATGTTCCACCTATGGTACTTGATGACTTAAGTAATGCACAACACTGCAGGCATTGCTGATGGCAACAAGTGTGTGAGAACTGACAGCCTAATCTTTTTTGCGTCCTCTGCCTTCTGCCCATGCAGGAAATGAAGGAGTATTCCAATCAGCTGAGTGGAACAGTCAACGTGGAAATGGATGCCGCTCCTGGTGTCGACCTGACCAGAATTCTTGCTGAGATGAGGGAACAGTATGAGGCTCTGGCTGAAAAGAACCGTAAAGATGCCGAGGCCTGGTTCTTCACTCAGGTACAGTTATATCAGTGAAGAGCAAACTGCTGCATCACCTCATTGTTAGTGCTCCAGCAGATGGGTTGGGCCCTCCCTTTCTCAAAATAATTGACATTTTCTGTAGAATATGTATGTGATTTTACAGTTGTTTTTTTTCTTTTAGACTGAAGAACTGAACCGTGAAGTCGCCTCTCACACAGAACTGATCCAGACCAGCAAATCAGAGATCACAGAACTGAGACGCACGGTCCAGGGCCTGGAGATCGAGCTCCAGTCGCAGCTCAGCATGGTACAGACCTGTCCAAGATCAGCACAGCTCCCTGCCAACACATTTCCCCCCTCCCTCCCTCCCTGTCTTGCCTCTTCGTAGCCTCCTCCTCTGTGGGGAAAATCTGCACACCAACCCATTCTGCTGTTATTCTGCTTTAGAAAGCTGGGCTGGAAGCCAACCTGCGAGATACAGAGGCACGGTACTGCGCACAGCTGGCCCAGATTCAGGCCCTCATCACCAGCGTGGAGGAGCAGCTGAGTGAACTCCGGTGCGACATGGAGCGTCAGAACCAGGAGTACAAAATGCTCATGGACATCAAGAGTCGCCTGGAGCAGGAGATCGCCACGTACCGCCAGTTGCTGGAGGGCCCGGACGCTCAGTACGTTACTACATAAAAATCCTATGATGATTAGATAAGGCTAATGACATGACACATTGTAAAGTAGTAATTGGTGCTTGCTAAGCTGACTCCAAGTTACTAAATCCAACTCACTGCATCTGCAGCCCTTGGAGCACTGACAAAACAGATGCTTGTTTGCAGATGCAAAGTCCCAGGTATTGCTAGAATTCAAGCTAAATGTCCAGACCAACTGTGGTGGAGATTTGAAAACCTAATGCAACCACTTTGAATACAATGATTTTTAGAAGTCACCAGGTACCATCTGTATGTCTTACATGATCCTCTTGTTGCACTGGAATAACAGCCTTCAATCTAAAAACACCTACAAAAACCTGCTCTCAGTATTTCTTTAGCTCTTGGTTTTCTACAGTAGTGCACAGAGGTGAAAGTACTCACCATCATATACCAGTACTCCCAACTAGCCAAGAACTTGGTACAGACCATGGCTTGCTTTAGTAAAATCTACCTTTTAGTGCCTACTTCTTGTATCTGATGTACAGACAAAAGTACTTTTGATTTCTGAGGAGGAATCAGCTCCTTATATTGTTTCTAGATTATGACATTTTGAGGAGAAGTATATAGAGATATATCAGGACCAGGAACTGGTCTGACTGCTGTTCATGTTTCCTTCCCAGTACCTAGGAGTGGCCTTCAAAGCAGAAAGCATTTGAACAGTAACACTGTTGAACACCCCACTGAGCAACAGCCCACTGCCAGCAGTGGGAGACCAGGGCATCCACAGGCAGTGGCTCCTAAGGGGACCAATGGTTCCTGGGGACAGGGTCAGCAAAGGTCATTAATCAAACTTTTCTTCTTTTCTACAGCTTGTCAGGACTGACCCCTAAGGATGGTAAGAAAAAAATTTATTTAAAGATTAATTGACAAAATAGGAGTAAATAAACTTCTTTTGCTTCAGATTTCCTCATACTAACAGATTGCATTCCTCTGCTATGATCACATTCATTATCAATTAGAGACAAAAATATAATACTTTATCTTATATTATGTGCACTTCTGAAACCAGTAGCTTGCCAAAATGATTGCATGAACTCCTCATGGATTCTAGAATTCAGAAATCTCCCAAAGATTGCTAAGTTCCTCTTTTGATTCATACAACATACAAGATACATTCAAATGTGCACTCTACTCTTAAGATCTTGGGAGGAAACAAACTAAAAAACCCCATTGCACAGCTCTTCCGTGTGTTTTTTTCCTAATTGATTTGGTTTTCCTTCTAAAGCAGGATCCCTGAGCAGGAGAGTTGTCATAGAAGAAGATGGAAAACCTGCTCGTGACAGGAGATTCTGATAAGGAACCAAACCCCTGCTGCAGATGTTACCCCACAAACCCAGCACAGCCTGTGCTAACAAACACCCTTTACTTCGCCAGACCACAAGAATGTAATCCAGGAATGTGCAACAGCTTGATGTCTTTCCTTAGATTCGCTCTCCCTTTTTCCACAATCATTTAGCTCTGTGGGTCAGAGATGATGAGCTTGTTTTCTGTCAGTAGCTAAATAGTTTCTGTACCAAAGAACATACACAATAAAGTTTCTGTTCTGCTTTTGCAAATCTATCCAGTATAATGTGGGTTTTTTTAAGTCAGTATGGAATTGCCATGCACCTCCCTGAACACTGCTTCCTGGGACCCAAAGCAAGAGGTGCTCAATGGGTAACAACAATCACAACTTTAATAATAACAATAATAATAAGAGATGAACGGACAGATATAAAGTGCCATCAGATTCTCCCATGAATCTGAAGCTATTGTCAGTAAAAAATTGAAAAGATAATGCAAAAAATCCTTAAGCTCTTTGTTCTGAATTTAAAGTGCACAACATGACTACAATTCATGAACAAATAAAATGCCATCTATGGAAAAAAAATCATACCATTCTACATACATATATATTTATGTTCCTACACTTTCTTCAGCAAAAAGGCACATGCCCCTTAGCTCTTGAGGGAGCACTAGGCAAGGCCCAGGTGAAATGAACCACTCAAGCAGAGTTCACTGTGACTGTTTGTCTCCATACCTGGGCAGAAGCCCACCAGCCTGTGCCATCACTGCAGCTGCTGTATTAGCAACACTGCCTTTTGTCAGCAGTTAGTCTGCAAATCTACAGCAGTGGAACTGGGGGGAGACTCTTTGAAGACTTAAGAGGTCAGTACATCTCAACTTCAGAAGCACATGAAACATTTTTAAAACGCTGCATTTTGTTAGCCTCATTGCTGAGTACTGAAATCCAGGTAATTGTATCTACAAAAATTATATGATTGCTAGAATTATCTAGTTTATTATTCTCCCACCCTCCTTAGTGCACTATTTTCCTCTCTTCTATTTTCTGATATTGAAAAAAAAAAATAATTAATCTGCCCTCCTAGGACCAGCCCCAGAGCTCAGCCAGGAAGGAGGCTGCAGGACCATTCATATCCCACTGCTAAGATATACATCCTGCTGGAGTTCTCACTGGAACGAACTGAGAAGAGGTTCTCGCAAACTTCAGCAAAGCAACATCATAGTCTAGCAGAAAAGAAAAAGCAAATAGTACGACTGTGTTTTTTTTCCTCATCTAGTCAGGTGACTATTGTATACATCACTTAAAGAGAAAGAGAGAAAATTCCACAGCCACAGGCAGCTACCAGCTGTATGTCAGAGGAGTTTAACCAACACATGATGATCACAGTATATTTACCTGTATGCTGTAGGTGTCCAAGTATTCTGCCTATACTTAAACTGCAGCCCACAAATTCAGGTCAGTTTGTTTTTCACCTTCCAGTTGGGTAAAACGAACTATTCCCAAGTAAAACCCCAGTTCTCAGGCCAGACTGAGCACCCACTGTCTGATGGTGCCATCTGCTGCCCAGGGCTCATTTGCTCACTCGGATCCTTGCTTTCACTCTGTGCCTTGAATTCTGTAGTTGACTGAAAACAAGTCCCGAAGTGCCAGCCTGACAAGAGAGAGCCGTGCGTGGTTTTGAAGCAAGTCTTCTGGTCTTTTCCATGGCCCCTCACCACGTGTCAATGAAAAGTGCCTTGCGCTGCCTCACAAACTGGCAGCCTCACAGCGAGCCAGGCTGGGAATCTCACCAGGAATTTCACACAAAACAGAGATTAATTTTGTTCCACATAATGTAACATACATCTGTGTGTATTTATATTTCAATGTAACATTTCATAGAATATTAGCTTGCTGAACTGCCAGGCTAGAAAATTCAATCTCAAATTAATCTTTGGTGAGATGAACTGAGCAGCAGGATCTTGCTGCTTCTATTACAATTTGGGATTTGTTTTTTACAAGTTAGGCCTTCGGTTTTTTGTCTGGTGCTTCAAGCTCTCCTCATGCTCAAGCAGCAGGGCTGATACCAAACTGTAACTATCTACTAGTAGCTCTTATCACAATATATTGTGATAGCCATACTTATTGGAAAACCGCATCTTGAATGATTAATTTTCCAAAATAATTAAAAATGTTACCATTTCTATATAATGAAGGGTGTAAAGAATAAGAAGGAGTATGTACTCGATGGAAATCTAACTGGTAAGAAGAAAATCATCGGGTGCTGAGCAGAGCTGGCAAGAGCCACGAGGGGGAGCTCAAAACCTGCCCTCTGCAGCAAATGGTGCCGAGGAGGCAGCTCCGGAAAGGATGAGGTGCAGCAATTCCTTGTTGCTTACAAATTTCAAATGGAACAAGCAGAGAAAAATGATTCCTTCAGTTTTCTTCCAGGACAATGTAATTCTGCTTTGTGCATCCCCTCCAGCCCCACCATTCAGAATGAGTGGCAGTGCCAAATAACATCTTGTTAGAAAGCTGAGCCCTCAACTGCTGCAAGGAAAAGCAACTGCCCCATTTCTGGCAGCCCAGGCCCACCCGCCTCTCCACCACTTCCCAAATCTTCTTCCTAATCAGGGTCTAGAACTACTCAGAAAGACAAGGCAAACCCAATAACTCAATGTTGTCATGGGAACACTTCACAATTTATGGCCTATTTATCAGTGTGAGGAATAAGAAAATCTTTCCCAAAGCCAGACTTGCCCGTCCTGGTTTTGATAGAAGTTTGACAGGTTACTGAAACTTTTGAGAGACTATTTCTGCATGATAGCCAGCTCAGTTAGGGCTAGTAGCTTTAAATAACCACTCGAGTTTTTCAAGTGCTGTTACAAATTAATTTTCTAAATATTTTCTATAGCTAAACATAGAAATATCTTAATAGTATTAATACTAGTAACAGCAAGAAATTCTTGCATTAATTTCTATTTCAACAAGACTTGAAACATGACTGCACCTCAAATAATGAAAAAATCATAAGAAAAGCTTGTTAAGTACCTAATTTTCATGTATTTCAACTGTCAATGGGCAGCTGAATAGCTGGCCCTTAGTCACTTTGGACTGGAGTTTTAGTTCAATGACCGAGGCTGGATAATTTCATTAAAGCTTCATGTCTCACACAGGCTGAAGCTGTTTGGTGCGTTAATAACAGCTTGATAGGACATGCCACGTTTCAGGACATACAGACTGCTGTGATTCTAAAGCCTGAGAATTACAACAGAAAGTGTCTCCAGAAACCCATCCCTTCCCCAAGTCTTCATTTATTCTGCAGTGGACGATATTCTCCCCCTCATAAGGAGGAAAGCATAACATATTAACTACAGGGTTATACAAAAGTCTGAGGCAGAGCTTATCCTGTTCCACACCTACTGATTTTAGCCACACCTCACTATTATAATATGAAAAGAAAGGGAAAAAAAATAAAGAAAAGAAAAAACCAAAACCAACCAAAAGGAAAGCGACCCGGTATGCAGCTGTGAGCCCAAACAACAACAGTGTGTGCAGACTCATAAATGCTTCAGAATTGACCAAGAGGAAGCACGATTCTTGATGACACAATCTTGTTGCTGTAGTCATTCATCGAAGGGAAACTCCCACAGGAGAAGGCATAAAGCTGCTTAGGGAAGGCTAAGAAGCTGCTCAGTGCTAGTCAAACATTGGGTTAGATTCACAACAGAGCTAAACATGAGCATCAGCCAAGGCCCTTTTCAGATTTTTTCTGGGTCCCTCAGGGGTAGTTCAGGGTGTGGTTTGGCCCAGCAAGGAACTTCTTGCAGACCTTCAAGTGCAGATGGTGGTGCCAGCAGCACACATACCTCTCTCCCCTCTGCCAGACCCCTCTGGCTGGCTGCTGGAGGAGGGGCACCTTGGGGAGGCTTCGGTGAGCACCATGGGGAAAGCATCTTCCTGGGTGGGAATGAGAAACAGACTATGCAAAATCTGAATGACCGTTTGGCTGCTTATCTGGACAAGGTCCGTTCCTTGGAGGCAGCCAATGCTCAGCTGGAAAGCTGCATCCGAGAGTGGCACAAGACAAAGTCTCATGGAAAGAGGCATGACTTCAACCAGTACGAGCAAAACGTCACTGACATGCAAAGACAGGTAAGTCAAAGCTCTAAGTGACTGTCATTCTTCTGTTAAGGAACCTGGGTACTCAGTTGTGCTGATGGCTTTCCTTTAGAAAAAGTTAAATAAAACTTCTCAAATGTTAGAGATACTAATGAAAGTGGTTACAGGACCTGGGCATAAACATTCCTTGTGTTCACAAGGAGGAGAATGGGGTACAAGAGAGAAAGGCTGGACGGAGACAAGGGGATTCAGCAAAGACTAGTAGAATAGAGAGATCTGTCTGCTGCCAAGCGTTCGTTTCTGTATATGAAACTGTGGTTTGAGTAACTATGTCTGGCAGAATTCTGTCTTTTTGACTGCACGTGTGTGCCAGCAAATCACAAAGCACACAAGCTGAAGACTGCCTCCTTCCATGCATGCTGTCTGTAGACAGACTGGTGCATTTCTTTTCTTTGATTCCTGTGGTAGCAGACAATGAAACTACAGGAGTTTTGGGTCCAGTGAGTTTATGTAATCAGATGGAAAAATACTTCATGGTAATTAAGAAAATAGCAGTGACAAATTCCTTGTGGATGTTTTCATTGTAATTAAAGGGAGAATTTCTGGTTCCTGCCAGTAGTTAATATTAACGTTCGACAGTAACTCTTTCAATCTCCCAAACTCACGTGTCTTCAACTTCAGGCATACTTAGCACTGTAACCATCCATGTGACTAATCAGTGTAATTAACTTTACATGACCATATGGGGCAGAACCCAGAGCTATTCTAAATGTGATGTAGTTTTCCCTCTAGTTTTTATAAGGTTACTTGGAATTCTGAAACCCCTGAGAAATTTTTGCAAAAGGGCTTGGAAATGGTGCTATCCCACATCTTTGCTGACTGAGGCCAGAGATAATCAAACTCCCTGCTCACTGTTAAATGTGTTGCCTCCAGGCAGAAGATGAGGCACTCCAACCACAGCCAATGTGGAAGGAGAGCCAGAATTGTCATCACCTGTTTCTGTTTTAAGGATAAAGAAAGGCCATCTGCCTCCACAGTTATCACTTGAGCTTTTTTTTTTTTAACTGATCCAGAGATTAAAACTTGTTAATGAACAATATAATGTGTTCACACTGGCTTGGAATTAATCAATCAGAAAGATTTAGGAAGACAGTAAGACTAAAACCGTATAACTGATTAGGTGCAGCCCTCACTTTTGAACAGGTTGTGCCCAAAACATCTATTTTTAACACTTGCCATTTAACACAGCAACCCTTGCAGGCACCTGCCAGACCAACGGCTGCCTCAGGCAGCAGGGGCTGGATGTGCTGCTCACAAGGGAGGAAGGGCTACTAAAGGATTATTTACAATTCAGTCATTTAACCTAGAACTTTCACTTTATAAATAATTACAATTAGCACCGTGACTGACAGTAAAATGAGTGAAAATATAGCATATAATTATTAACCATAATGAAATTAATTAACCATAAATTAAAAAGGTGAAACTAGTTTAGCATCTAAAATGAAATTTAGACAAAATTTAGGATCCTTTATGCAGCTACCCAGAAAGTCTGTGTACTGTCTGTCTAAACTTGGAGGCATATAACAATCTGGGCCCTATATTTGGGACTACACTCTTCCCCGGATGCCTGAATTCTGGAGGATTATGCCAGTGGGAGCAGCACCTTGCCTTGCCCCAGCCTGACTGCGTTCTAACTCAGATACAAACTAAAACAGCACCAGCTCTTCAGGTAAATGTCTCACTGAAACATCTTGCACCACTAAATAAGCAAGCTGATTCACAGAGCAGTCAAGGAGACAGCATCAATGCTGTTGGATAAAGGAGGCAAGGCATGCTGAGGAAGAATTGAGTGCAGGAAGCCTTCTGGAATATATCTGTTTTGAGCAGGAATTTGAGTGTATTCTACATCTATAAATGTATGAGTTTTGAACTCAGCTACCTGTAAGTTTGTGGATTGATATTAGTGATACAGACATATTCCTGGTGGATGTAATGAAGAACTCTGTATAATCCCAAGCAGACAAATGTTCACAGCTGACAAACACTGCTGACTGGCACAGCAAGCAGTATCATCCAGCAGCTGGCAAAACCCTGACAATTGTTCAGATGGCAAAGAAAGTCACAAAGCTTTCATAGAAATGTGCTGCTTTTTCGCATGATTATAAAATGGTACAAAGTTGAAGAACTCATGTTTTCCTTTCTCATTGCCTTACTACCTTCCATAGTAAAATCTACCATTCTCTAAGGATGGATTCAAGATTTGTCTCTTCTCTGACAACACATTTCCAGGCAGTGACACATTGAGGGTATTGTTACACTTCTCCAGCTGGCCTTGATCATGTCCCAGGGCAGCATCCAAGGTGTGCTGCTAATTGCTCAAGAAGGTACAGTCTTTAACAGATTAGTTATAAGATTCCACAGGCACCTTCTTTTTTATTATGAGAGGTAAACTTTGACACTTCAGGTCAATTTTGTCATTTCCTTGTTTCTTTGTGATTCATTTAGGTGTGGGAAGCTTTACTTGAAGGTGCTGAGAGGTCTGTAAATGGCTAATGATTTATTTACAGCCAGAATGCACCTTTGCTATGTAAGTGTTGAGTGAACACTGCTGCTGGAGCTGCATCCGTGCTTCTCTTCCCTTTGTTAGAAAAGCTCGTGCTGTCCCACAATTATTCATTCCTGTTAATTATGTATGAGTTCCTGCTAGAATTCTTTCAAAGATTTGGAATGGAATACTGAGCTCTTCATATTTAGCTCTACAGTTCAGAGCTATTTCATATTAACAGGGACGTATCGGACTTTATAGTGCATGCTGAGTACACTAAAGGAATTATGTGATCCACTTTCTCCTGCACCTTTTAGGGCAATTTTCAAAATCTCAAAGCAAAATCAGAAACATTAATTACTCACTCCAGGCTACTGGACAATTCAGTAAGGCTACAGGCAAACAACTTTATCAGCCACAGTAACTAGATGCCAGGGTTAGTCTCAAAATGACAATCCATGTGACTCCAGACAGAGACACATGGTGGACCTGAGGGTTCCTGCTCAAGAGTTGCTGTTCCCATCATGATTATGCCTCTGCATCAGCACACTGATTCAGCAAGGTGTTTATTGACACATGATTACTTTTTAGCATATGTTTAATTGCAGCATTTTGATTGTACTCAGACACAGCTTAATGATTCCTACTGAAATTAGTCCTAAAGATGACCAAGGCTACTTTTCCAGCAATGTTAAAGAGTCAAAATCAGTTCACAAAGAGGAAGGCAGTCTCTGTTATTCTGCAATATACCATGAAGTTTGTGTAATATTATTCATATCCTCTACCTGGCCAGGAATTACTCCTCCTACTTCACATCAACATAAGTAAGACAAAAAGAAAAGTTAAGATTATGGATGAAAATTCAGAAATTACTCAGTGAATCAGGAAACTAAGCTGCTTATATTCATGTACTCTCCTAACCATGGGGCTTCTACTATTTAGATGCTTCCTACAAGCAGCACAGGTTATTCACCATGTGGCAACACTGAGTCTCCTGTTGGATTCTCTGTTTTCCAGATTGAGGATGGCAAGATCACCAATGCCAGTATCCTTTTACAAATTGATAACGCTAACATGGCATCAGAAGACTTCAGGCTCAAGTAAGCTCTTCTTTGGTTTCCTGATTAAGTTTGAAAGAGGATTAAGCAAAGCAAAACATTGCTTTTTCTTGATAATCTAATATGAAACTGATTTTACTGAGGATTTCTGCTGATACTGGATAAATGAAACCAATGTAAAATAGGAGAAAAAAAAACCCACAACAACAACAAAAAATATTAAAAGGATAAAAAGGATGTAAAAACCACAAATGATTGCTGAACAGTCTTGAGTCACCCTGTTTATGATACTTAGTTCAGGTCCTGAAGAGCAGGTTTTACAGCAGATGCTTGATACTTGTGACAAAAGGCATTTAAACTGTCATCTGGGAATACAAATTAACCCTTCTCTGCACTGCACTTCCCCAGTCTAGCCCAAACCTATTTCCTGTACTTACCACCTCTCCTGTCCAGCTCTGCAGGAAATAACCCTCCTTCCTTATCTTCTGCTTTGGAGTCTCCTAAGTTTCGCCACAATAAATGGGCCTGTGCTTCCGTGGCTACCAGTACACAGTTTGATTTTTCAGTAAACTTTAGAAAGATGGTTCTCAGACCAAATAAAAAGCAAAAATATTTGGACAAAAAACTTCCAGGCAGATATTTGTGACGGAAGGGAGTTTACATTTCTGTAAGTCAGACTTCTTGGGAAATCATGAAGGTTTGTCTTATTTTCAACAAGTGATGATCAGCTATTAAAAAAGCTCTCAGATTTTGGCAATACTGCAACAAACTTAAAGACTCTGAACTCTGCAGGCCTTGCTCAGCCTTGCCTTTACTTCTCTATCATTCCATAGTGTCATAAAAAGGGAACAGTGGAACTACTTTGAGAGATGGAAATCACAGAAAGAGTCTGATGGATTGACTGTAGAAACTTTGACAGAGCCCTCAAAAATGAAGGGTCAGATTCTGAGGGGTAGAAGTGCTTCCTATGCCCATGGGAAGATATGGGCACACTACAATCAACTTAAGCAACTGACACGAGAGGCTGGAAGCAGCCTGTTCTCAACCATCACACCTTATCTTCTCTTTTCTGGTAAAGGTATGAAGCAGAGAAGTCTCGCAGGCAGGGAGTGCAGCTTGATGTTGAGAACCTGCGTAAGGAACTCGACGGCCTGACCATTATCACAACAGATCTGGAAATGGAAATTGAAGGCTTGAGAGAAGAGCACATCCTCAGGAGGAAAGACCATGAGGAGGTAGAAAAAGTTCCACTTGGTAATACCCCATCACACAAATCTTCACTACCATGTAATTAACTTTGCATAAGATCCACAATCTATAAATGGGATTGATGATTCAGAACCTAATGGTGTTTCGGAAGAAGCCAATGAGAGTTAGATGAGGCTCAAAGTTTGTGTACTACTTTATCAGTTAAATTGGGATCTCAGAAAGCATAACAAATTGCTGTGTTTTCTTCCAAACTCTTAGTCACATGCCCATCTGCCATACATAGCTAACAATAACTTACCTATTCAACAGAAATGTTTTAAAAAATACCTAGGTATAAATACACAGAGATTTCAAGCAAACAGCAAGCATCACTGGTTGCTGTTGGATTTTACTGATCACAGACTTTCCCCTCAATTCTGAATATATCACAGAACAGAATCACAGAAGCACAGAGTACTCCACAGTGTTGGAAGGGATCTCTTGAGGTCACCTTGTCCACCCTTCCTGCTAAAGCAGGGTCACCTGGAGCAGGCTAACCCAAACTGAGCAGATCTTGAACTCTTGAAGGATCAAAATTTAAAAGAATGGTTGGTGAAGTCAATTAAAGTACTTCCTCTTGCAAAACCCTAAGCACAATAATTAGGTAATACATAATAATGGCCAAAAGTCCACCTTGCCCTGAATTCTTACAGAGCTATACCACATGGTCTCTGTGATTCCCACATACATACACACTGCGTGACAACAGGCTGCTTTCATTTTGCTTGATCTGATGTTGTTTTCAGTTATTACCTAATGCAGAACCAAACATCCTACTCAGTATCTGTGGATTATTAACAAGGAGAACAGAAACATAAGGGTTCCATAGCAGCAGGTGAGGCTGTTTTTGGCTGGTCCTCTGATAGCCAAGGATACTACTGAACAGTTCTGATAAAATAGTTCTTGGAAGAAGGACAACCAACAGAGACATCAGTATGTCCAGTTGATCTGCATTTTGGAAGCCGTGATGTCATTCCCTGAAATGCTGCTTTGCCCACTTCTGAAAATGGTACCTAGCACAGAGATGGTGCTACACCGAAAGGAATGTTACCCCACCTGCTTGACTTGCCCTGTAATTATGTTGTTTACACAGTAATTATATGCTTTAATCCAATTATTCCTTTAACAATTGCATAGAACTTTTACATTACTCTCCTGTAAACTTAGTTATAGTTCCATAAATATTAACATACATGGTAAGAAAGATGAAAGGACTGTTAGATTTTCAACAAAGGTTTCAGGTTCCTAACAGATAAAGGAATGAAAAATGTCCCTGCTTCTTCATTAAGTGTTTATCTTCCAGAAACATTATACAAAAAGATCTTTTCATGTTTTTGATTGAGTTCTCTAGCACAGTTCTGCCACAGAAGCAGATGTAAATCACTGGTTTAAATCACAATATAGTATTATCCATATATAAAATTTCCAAATAGTTTTAACTGAATATATAACAATTAACCTGCCATGATGAAAAAAATATTCTGTGTATTGTGAGAGGATGGAACTGAAGTAGACAAGACAGGCATGAAAACATTCCACTTTCATAAACAAGTTTGCTTGTTTCCTCTGGTCGTGTATGAACAGGATATGGAAGCAAATCGCTCATCACAAGACTTCAAAGTTAATGTAAAAGTAAACGCAGCACCTCCCGAGGACCTGGCCAAGATTCTAGCAGGAATAAGAGAGGATTATGAAGCCATAATTGAAAAGAATCGTCAAAGCCTTGACAGTTGGTACAAAGAACAGGTAACAGCTATTTTCTGCTCACTGCAAAGATCCCTGTTGCTGCATGTGGGTGGCCAGCATTCCTAAGCCTTTCTCTCCCTCTTGCTCTCCAGAGCACAGCCACATCTCTTGCAGCAGCCCCCAACCCAGAACAGATCCAGCGCAACGAGAACGAGATCAAGGATCTCAGACGCACTTTACAGTCCCTGGACATCGAGCTGCAGGCACAGATGAGTAAGGTAGCTACTGTAGGAATCTCTGGCTGGTCACTGTTACTTCACATGTTCTCAGAGATTGCAGTGGACCAATTCTTCATTTAAATCCACAGCCGAGCATAACTTCATTGTAGTTATTAATCATATCAGAGAAATTGGAATTTTGACCATGTCAGAATATGCAAAATAGATTCAGCAACTATCACCAAGAGGTAAAAATACTATTGTCTCTCCTATTATAATGCATGAAATATTTGAACTGTGAAAAATGTTGCTGGGGAATCTTCAAAAATATTACTCAGCTCGTGTAGTTAAAGCTCACATATCCATGACTTGGAGACTTCGGAGCAGTTCTGGCCAGCAAATGCAGAACTGACAGAAGAACCAACAGTTAGAGGAGCACAGCTTTGGAGCAGGATTAGTATGGCATGGATAAATGACTCAGTTTTTGCCTCTCATTATGTTCACACAACACAGCTTCACGATTCTGCTGTCTTCACATGAATAGTCAGGCAAATGCTTAAGTGCTTAAATTTCCACAGTTTTAATCTTGTAATCTTCTAGCTAGAGACCAAAGCTGTATATAAACACTAATCATAGTATTGGTATTCTCTGCTCTGTCAGAAACACATGCTGGAAGACACCCTGGCTGACGCTCGGAATTACTACGCTGTTGCACTTCAAAATATGCAGCAGATCATCTCCAAATGTGAGGAAGAGCTAAGCCAGGTTCGTCATGACATTAAGCAGCAAAACAACCAATACAAGGTTCTTCTTGGGATCAAAACTCGCCTGGAGAAGGAAATTTCCACTTACCGCCTGCTGCTGGAGGGGAATGTTGACAGGTAAGGCAAAGCTGCCCTGACTGGAATAGATGAGAAGAGAGTTCTCATATTTGGGTTATTTATTTGTTTGTTTATGCTTAATCAAAGCTTGTGAGTTCCATACTACATCAAGGGCTGGCATTTTAATGTGATGGATCGTAATAAAAAGCTTGAGCCACTTAGTATACAGAGAAACTTGCACCCATGTAATTTGGATTACCTAAATTAATATAACTTTTTATTAAAAAAAAAAAATTCTGCATTCCCACAGCATGCCTACCTCAGCATGGGAAAAAATGCCAATTTCAGTAAAATTAATAATAACTTCCAATCTTCAAAACAAGTTCTAGATCAAAAGGAGCCTGAAGACAAATGTATATGTTTTCTAGCCAGCCTCTGCAGCACATGAAGTGTGTAAAGTGTGCCTCTCTGCTGATGGGTTGTTTGGTTTCCCCATCACTGCCTTGTCTGAAATCTCTGCATTCAGAAGCCTTTGGGCCTCTCTATTCCTAGTCCTCTCATCTTATATACAGAGTATGTATTATTTGTACAAAATCAGAAAAAGGAAGAGCCTTTCTGAGGACAGTTTGGCAGGACAGTGTGGCACCAAGTACAGGGCTAGTTGTCAGAAGCCAAAAGGGGATCAAGTTGAGTAACCCAGAACACAGGAAAGACATAGGGACAGGTGAAGGTGGGACTATCTGTACCTGTGACTACTGAAGAGGAAGAGTTCTCATGGTATAGAACCATTTTATTTTAGTTTTTTTAATCTCTGTTCATAGTAGTATGAGGTCTCCTTAGAATCAGTGAGAAGAATGGGATTGATAACTTACTGAAATTAGTACAATTACTATTTTTTCTCTATTTTATTATCTCTACAGGGTAGCACAAAAATCTGAATCAACAGCCAAAGGTAAAAGTCCCTTTTTTTGTCCTCTATAGTGACTCTTAATTACTGCCATTTTCAACAAAATTTTACTGAGAGTTTTAACCTTACATGAATGAACTATGAGAGGTTCGTATGGCAGTTAATTCTCGTGGCCATATTTGAGAATAATTTCAGTGATACATCAATCTTGTGAAGAGCTGCTCTTCAGAGTACATTCTGCTGCATCTGCCCACTCGTGGACTGTCTTCAGACTGGCCCTGGTTAGACAAACACGTCGTGCAAAGCTCAGGCCCAAGACTAAAGCTTTCATGGTATATGAAGAGTCATAGAGACTCCATTTGGTGACTAAAAAAGTGTTAGGGCTGGAGAGAAAACAGAAAATCTGCATGTCTGGAAACTCCTATTCTGGCATGAGCATGACTTACAGACATTTAGGTTCATCTGCTCTGAAGTCAGATTTGCATTGGCTGGGATGTTGCTGTATTATTCATTTGCCCTGACCTGGGTGACTTTCTGGCAGTGCATTTCACAAAGAGCAACAACAAGTATTAACTTAAATGGAAACATGTAAAGATAAATCAGTAGCTGGTAAATTACTGTAAATGAAGCTTTCCTTGCATCATCTTGTCTCAGCATTGCTTCTTGTCTAATTACCCTTTCTTTTTCTTTCAGAACTGACCAGCCGAAAGATCAAAGCAATAGTCCATGACAGTGTGAATGGGCAGGTGGTCTCCTCCACCATCAATGAGATCCACCAGCAAGCATGAAGTGAAATGTTCTGCCAACTCCTGGCTTTCCCATGGGCTCAGCACTGACAACCCTTATATGCCACCAAGTGCTCTATGTTGGTCTCCCTGTCTGTAAAGCAGGGATACTACAGTGAACTCTCTCCTCAAATGATTTGCAGCCTAATAATGAAAAGTGGCACACAGAGCTAGCTATAGCTGATACTGTTAGTTTAAAGAGCTTTTAGTCATAAAAGCACCAAAGAAAAGCTATTTAATGAAAATTACTGGCTGAGCTGGTAATATATGTATTATGCACATCTCACTGGGGCATGAATCTCCATCTGTGATTCATTTATTGCTCTGCAAATTAACTATAATTTAAAGTGAATAATCTTTCAGCTTTTCTCTTGATCTTATGTCTCTCATCATACACCTCAGTGCAGCAAATAAATTCTTTTCCATTACTTGTTCTAGTCGTTGGAATTTCTGATTTTGCTCTTTCTTACATATGCACCAGCCCTGGCAATGCTCCTGACATAGGTCAAGACTGCAAAAGCCTCATTGTTTCAGGAGGTATAAAACTGGAAGGACCCAAAAAAGAAGAAAAGAGGTGACACAAGTTACAGGTGACATTTACATAAGCAAAACTATTAGACTTCCTTGTATACAACTTTTTAATGTCACCATGTAAACCAGCATTATTAGTATTACTAAAATAGTCACCCTAGAAATATTTCTTTATTCTTCAGCTTTAGAGAAATTTTCTTTAACTGTCTTTACACACTTACATAAGTACACAATTATGTAAGATTATAAGTTCTTCTCCAGATAGTCTCATTCTTTCTCAGTGGCCTATTTAATTAAAAAAAAACATTTCAGTTATTTGCTTTCATATTCATGTTCACTGGTTTTGTTGATGTGTTCTGCAGTCAGGACAGACTGGTACATGCAATGCATGCTAACGTAAAGGGAGAGGCCCAAGGTCTTCCAAGCTTCTTCCCCCTTCTCACATCAGCCCAATCCCCCACTCAGCAGGAAGCCCCAAAAGCAAAAGGAAAATTTCCAGCAATATGGGATGCTGAAAACTGAGCAAGAAAAAGAAAACTATTATTAGGAGTGTTCAGATGAGGCAGACTGTAAAGCAGAATGAAGAACGACAAAATGGAGCATAATGAGTGTCTGCAAGGATTTGCATTCCCAAGTCAATGTCTGCATATAAAACAGGGAGTTCAGGGGAGTCTCACATGCATGAGCAAAATTGTCATTGTGCTCCTTCATACCTACTCATAAGGGACATTCATAAAGAGTTCCTGTTACCTGCTTTGCTTTGAAACAAGGCTCACAAAAAAAAGTCAAAATTTCAAAGAAAATGCAGATTTAAAATAAACAAGGTCCATCTCCATGATACAGGGTTTTCTTACTGGCATGTTAGGACTAGTTCATGATTCCCCTTTGCCCCCCCAACTCTCCACCCTTGTTGCACAAAGATCCCAAAAGCATTCAATGGATTACCTAATTGTTTCTTTAAACTGGGTAAAACTTGTAACACAGGATTCGTAACTCTTGGCTAATGAACAATGTCCTTCCTTATGGCACACCAGATCCAGCAAGCCAGACCTGGTGTTTGTAGCATCTGTACAAAACATACCTAGATTTTCTTGAACAATTTCCTGTGTTATTTAAATCTGGTTTTATTTACCAAATTTACAGAACGTAAGCACATCACAGTGATACAAATAGTTTGTAAAAACTTCTAAGTAGCCCTTTATTTCTACATTGAAGGAACAGATCTATGCTTTCAGCTAGGTTTTGGTTGAGCTTTGCTATGAGGAAAGAAGGAACAAAAAATTGAAGTGCTTTACAGAACACACCTGTCCTTGTTTCACATTCTTGAGCAATGTCCCAGGGTCCCCTCATGCAGAGGTGAGGGATGCACTCCCTGTGCTCTCAGCCATGGCCCAGAATGGTTCTGGCTCAGATGTAAGGAATTCCCATTGTACTCCATGGCTCTGATGATTTGAACCTCCTCCCCCAGCTGTGTCATTGCATTCTTTAAGGGTCAGACCAGTGCAGCTCCCAACACTGACCTCCCAGTTTACTAACATACTCACACTCAGTGGCTCTAACACAGCCATTCCAGCTGGTGTCTTTTTAAAAGTAAACCAACTGGTCCTTAAACATGTGAATATTAGCTACACTACATTCTGTTCTCTAAATGAAAGCAAGTATTCTACAGCAGAAATAGCTTGTTTCTGGAGAATTCTTCATGGGTTTAGAATACTATGTATAATTGCAAATCTGTTATTTGTTGAACAGCTTGTGACACTGCATCACCAGCCATTTGTTGCCTCATATATATTGGTTATCCATTATTTTTGAACTTGTGTTCTGGTAAATAAGCCATGCATTTTTAACTGGGTATAGGGTAGGCCTGCACCCTAAACCAATAATACCAATATTTACCACTTGCATGCACTGGTAACATTACACTCTCATAACATGCTGAGAAATTAATTTAGGGAGATAATGAACAGGGGTAGTATTATCATTCCCATTTTATTCCTTGAGAAATGGGAAGAAGAGATTATACAACTTGCTCAAGGCTGCAAAAAAAGTCACTGGTAGCAACTACATTAGAACTCGTCACTTCACAGCTTCCACTTACTCCAGCCATTAGATAACCCAACTCCTGCCAAGAGCCACTCTGGTGACAGCTACACTGTGTGTCTGATGGCTCTGAAGAGGTAATTGGATTGATTCATTTCCAGTGTGTGCTGCTAGTCAAGACCCTGCACATACTTGGATGATGCTCTTCAGTTTACATGTGCCAGTAGCCCTACTAAAATGGGTCTTGTACAGAACACAAGGCCTGGGTGTTTCTGGTGATTTTGCAGTATTTGGGAATTTTGAGAAAAAGACATGGTGGATGTGCTTCTTTCTGTTAGTCTTGCTCAGTTTCTGGAAGGGAAGGAAATCTTGAGGAATGTGACACTGCATTGCTTGAAAAATTATTTTATTAATTCCTTGTATTAAAACTGCTCAAACTCTGCTAGCTGGAATTCATTCTACTTCAGTATTAAATACACACAGAAGTGCTTTGTCAGCATCAAGGCAGTGGCTGACTGAGGCCCAGAGAAACTGCAATTTAAAAAATTGAAGTATCATAAAAATTAACACACTCAAAATGAGTATTTTCTGTTTCCCATAAATGGAATAGGATAGCAGAATAATACCCATAGGAGAGAATGTAATTTCTAAGTCTAAGCGAATGATGTAACAATGGTTTTGCAAACTAACAAGGATAGGAACTCACAGTCTATAAAAGGAGGCTGAAACCACCAGCATTCACATATCACTCCTTGCAGTTTCACCTGCCATTTAAGGAAGTCCTGCGCTAAATAATCCTCCAACGTGATTTATAACAGATTTGAATGCACTCCAGAACGTGTATGAGTCACAGCTCATTTCACTTGTAGAAATGAAAAAACTTATTAAGGCTTATTACAATAGGCAGCTTTGGTAAGTGCATTGTTGATCCTCTGGAAGAAGTTTGCAGTGAGGTAATGCAGTCCTGGCGTGTGCGATTCATCACACATTCTTTCTGGTGATGTGGCCACACGTTGGCAGGTTTCTTCCTTATTTATGAATGAGACATTTCTGTAGAATGCAAAATTTTCCCTTACTGCCTGCCTGCCTTGATAATGTAGACACAAAATTAATGAAGCCATTTTAGAAAGAGCAGAAAAGAAAATCTAGCATATATAACTGCTAAACCACAGTCTGGGTGCTATTATTGAAGCAGAGAGAATAGGTAGAAGAGCCAGTAAAACCTTTCACAATCTCCACACCCTGACCTATAAAGGTTTCTGAAGTTTTGCTGGGAGATGCCTGTTCCTGTGCATGAATCATTAAGAAAAAAGAAGGATATATAAGCAGGGAAGCAAGAAAAGAATAATGCTTGAGAGGCCTGCAACCCTCCTGCTCTCCCCACATCTTGAATTACACAGCAAAAGTATCTTAATTATTGACTCTACTAGTACATTCTGTTTTGTGAAATCACTTTTTTTTACTAGCTATTGCTTACTCACAATTCTTTGCTCAGAAAAAAAAAAAAATCATTTCTGGCTGTATTTTTAAGATACTGTTAATTGTATTATTATACTGAAATGCCCAACTTGAGCCACATGTCTAGGGGCTGGCATGAAAAAATTGTGTACAAAAATATCACATCAGACATAAGCACCAAACACTGCAGTTTGACTGCCTGGATGACACATGCTGACAAAGTACCAGACACGACCTAATGCTGAAACAGGTGCCTGGCTGCTTCTTCTGGACATATTAATTTGCATCTTGAAAGTCTGAATATGCATCAGAAGCTTAAAGGCATAAAATCGTAACATCAATTGTGGTAAATACACTTTCAATAAGTATCTACACTTCAGGGGCAATTTTTTTTACTTTCCAACATCCTGAGGACAAGTCAAAAGGAGTTAATTTGATAGGCTGTTAGTAGGCTCTATAGAAAGCAACAAAAATGAGGAATATAAATTAACTAGAGAAAAATGCATTTTAATTTAGAGGAATAATTACTTGGAGCTGACAGGGAAAAGGAGAAACAAACAAGCTGAGGAAGCTGACAAACTACATGCTTCTCTAGAAGAGAAGTTAATAGTCTGCTGCTTTTATAGAAGAAGTAGGAGCTTTGCCTCAGATCTCCAGCCTGAATCATGTGCACAAGAAATTAAAGCATAAAAATTGCAAAACAAAAACACTGGAACCATCTCCTGCCAGTGCAATTTCAAAGAAGGAAATACGCAGTGTTGCTGCAAACAGACAGGAATCTGTGGTTTTAAAGTTACCAGTGCAGGAAAAACACACTTTTCATTCCTTCTTAGTGAGAAAAATTATCAATTTTTGGAAGCCACTCCAGTGACCATGCTCTGGTCCTTAGTTAATCTTATCACCAAGCAGTCTCAAGTCAGTTACCACAATGTTTTGTGACTGGAAATACATTGCTGCTGTGCAGGAAAAAAAACATAAAAACAAAACCAGATAAAACTTTTCTTTAATATCTATACTTATTGCTGTCTAAAAATTAAAATACTCAAGCATCAGTCACAAAGCAAGGGGCATAATTCAAATGGACAATGAACATTCCTGTCCTCAAAAATTCATCTTTCAGGATTTAGAAAGCTAGCTAAAATACTTGCTACCATTGCTTACAAACTCACTGCAGTAGACAACGCTAAATCCTGACAATTACAACTTGTAGCTGAGAATATATATATTACTTTAAGCATCTAGCCACAAGAGTTATGCAAATATTTTTTTTCTTGTCGAATAGGCCCAGAAAAGAGGGTAATGTTGTTATGTAATATGTGAATTTCATTAAGCATGTTCGGCTTCCAGGATGCACTCTCCCGCTGGAGCCAAGAACAGGCAGATTGGCTCACATAACTCTTTTATGAAGGCATGTGGTGGCCTCTAGTGACAAGCAGGTAGATACACATGATGCCTCTGCCCTAAACGCCACGCGGTGGGACCGCTGTGACAGGAACCTCTGCCAGCTCCGCCTTCTGCCAGACTCCTATGGCCAGTGAGAAAGGTTTAACTGCACGTTTCTGCTGAACTATTTGTGTAATGGACATTGCGAACTGTGCAGCTTTCTCAAGGGTTATATAAAATAACCATAAGGTTTATAATTTTAAAAAGCTAGTGAGAAAAAACCCAACCCTACAGCAACGTGAATTCCAGCCATCCAGCCTGCAGGCAGCGTGAGGGGCTCCTGTCGGGATGGGCACGTGTTTGCACAAGGCCATAAAAACTGTATTTGCTCATTGAATCATACCCACATGTAATCCTTTCTCCTGGATACAGAACTACTTCAGCTTTATGAGACTGAAGAAACCAGTAAACTGAAAAATTCTCCATTGCACTAGTTTTCTCAGTCCACTGACACCTCAGCTGCACATAATTTTCACAAAAGAAAAATACCTGCCTGGAAGTCTTTTAGGTTATATTAGAGCTGATATTAATAAGGAGAGAAAAAAGAGAAGCTTCATTTGTATGGCCTGGAGCTGTTATTGTTGGCACTGAAATCTGATTCTGCTTGAGGAGAGCAGCTGAGACAGGAAAGGCAGCTCCTGACTTTCATATTCAACCTGTGGTTGGGGAAAGATGTACCACTCCAAGATCTGAACACTTCCAGAAGTATCATACTATTTGTAGTAATGTCGTAAATTTACCTCTCTGGTCAAAAGCTCAAAGCAGAAAGAAATAAGGTGTAGTGTTCTGATGAGTATGGTATTTTCCTTGGATAAAAGACAAAAAGGAGAGGGAAATGAGGAAAAAGTATTATATGCGAGAAAGACAGTGTGCAACTGTCTTGTGCTGCAAATGCCCAGGGCTTAAGTCCTGAGAACCCAGCTGAGACAGGGGTGTCATCTGGCTCTTTCTCTTATCTGATCACTTTCAGTAAAACAGAAAACATCTTTCTTTATTCTTCAGAGAGAGCAGTCTTCAAGGTGCAACATTTGCATTAACAAATGCTGCAAAGATATTTTGTTTTCAGGGTGGAAAATTGCCCTAAGTACTTTTTTCACTCATTCAAAAAAATCTTCATTTAAAAATGAAATTACATTAAACATTACATTAAAAATTGACTCTGTTTTCCTCCTGAAAGCTCATCTTCCAACTATGTTTCCATTATTGTAAATGAGTTGTATGACATAAAACTGGAATTATCTTCTGAGAAGTAGATAGAGAAGGAGGGGAATTTCTCAGGGAAATACTGGAATATGGCTGGAATATGGAACAAGGAATTACTCCTCCTTGAATGCACTTGCACAGTGGAAGTCCTGTCAGGACTGTATTGTAAGAGATCTTTCAGATTCTTAAGACAAAATCCACAGCGAGAGCAGTGACACAGTTACAGGGGCTAATAAACAGGCAAGGGATGTCAATCCTAGAATGGATCATCAGGAGAGACTGAACTAAGAGACGTTTTTTAATCTAAATCTTTAAGGCAGCCAAAAGAAAAGCTTATGTTCCACCTGAAGGCAGCATAAATGCAGCAGCAAGTTGGGTGTGTCTTTTTTCCTTGAACTTTCAAGACTGGTTACCCATGACTGCTTAGTAAAGGTGAGTAATACAAAATGGCATGCAGTTACGTTATCATAACCCTGCATGACTTATCTTCATTGCTCCCTAATACACATTAAACTGTTGTCACACAGGTGAGATTCCTTCATGAAATAAAAAAATGTATTAGTGTTGCTATGAAGGTTTTTTTGTGATTACACACAAACCATTCCGACAGAGCATGTCACTGAAAGGAAGTTACAACCAATAAAATAAATAATGTTCAAAAGAAGGCAGCCCATATTCTTCCAGATAATTCCTGGGCACAGTTCATGTGGTGGTGGTGGCTGAGGGCTGCTCCCAGATGGGCATATGTGAGCCAGGAGGAGCCGCCTATCATTACCTTGTCTTATCTCTGCCCTGTCTGGTGAAAAGTTCCTTCCCAGCTTTCCTGCAGCCCCTTCAGGCACTGGAAGGTGCCCTCAGGTCTTCTTGGAGCCTTCTCTTCTCCAGGCTCTCCTAAACTCCCTCAGCCTGTCTTCATAGCAGAGCTGCTCCAGCCCTTTGATCATCTTCATGGATCTTCTCTGGGTGCTCACCAACAGCTCCATGTCTTTCCTGTATTGAGGCCTCCAGAGCTGTAGGCAGTCTTCCAGGATGTGTAGTGATAGGACAAGGGGCAATGGTTTTAAACTGAAGAGGGAAGACTTAGGTTAGATGTTAGGAAGAAATTCCTTACTGTTAGAGGGTGGTGAGGCACTGGAACAGGCTGCCCAGAGAAGCTGTGGCTGCACCATCCCTGGAAGTGTTCAAAGCCAGGCTGGATGGTGCCTTGAGCAGCCTGGACTAATGGGAGGTGTCCCTGCCCATGCAGGGGGTTGGAACTAGATGATCTTCTAGGTCCTTTCCAACCCAAACCATTCTGTGATTCTATAAAATGGTATCAGTGAAATCATTGGGATACAACCTGAAGAAAAAAGTGCTAAGAAAATTCAGCCCAACATCTTTTCACATTAAGTCTGCATGATGCTGTTGCTCTATCCTTCCAATTGCCTGCGCCTTGAACACTTTTGCTTAATATTCAAGAGGATTCTGGAAGAAAGAATCTGAATTGAAAGTTCAGCTTAGCCTAAAGTAGCAGAACCAGGACACAGACAAATATCTGACCTATTTCTGATGTCCACTTTAATTCAGATCACTGTATAAGATGAAGTTAGAGAAAGGTTTAGAAATTTTTTATGTATCAGTGAATTTTATTTCTCTAATCTGAAATTTGCTCAATAGAAGAAAAAATTGAACGTTCAAGTGATGTTTAGAAGAAATACCAGTAAGGTAACATGGAAACTAATTTTAATAAATACAAATAAGACAAAGCAGATGATCATAAAACACTGTGAGAGATCTAGGCACTGAAAGATACAGCCAAGAGATGTAACTGAAGCAGGATTTCTTGCTATGTTCCTCCTGCAGCTCTACAAGTATAAGCTCTGCCCTACTAGCACGATCGATTCTTACTCTGTGTGAATATTTTTAATGAACAAGAAAAGACACGCCTTGAGTTTCCACAGTGACAGCCCCAACGATAAGGCTACTGTACTTTGGTTTCAACTGTCATAAGTGCTTATTATCAGTTACACCCAAAGACGTTCAAGGTCCAAAGATAATTAACAGCATCCTCCTGCAAAAAAAGTTCTGCCCTGAATGCTTACTGATTTGCTTTGTTTGTCTTCAGAACAGCCAGGTATCACAGCTCAACTCTTTGTCTTGATCCAATACTATTTAGACTCACCTGTAGAACAGTAACTTTAAAATCTTAGCAGTACTGATTGCCTAACACCCCAGGTTAGGTGTTCTCAGAAACTTGAAGATGCTTCCAATACACAGCTTAGTGCCTCACTAATTTCCTTGCCCCAAAGCTGAAGATCAGTATGTACAGCAGCTGTTTGCACTAATACAAGCAATATGTGTTAATTCTTCTACCTGACTAGCTGTACATTAATAATACACTAAACTGCTGTCAGTGCAATGCCCCAAGGAACTACATCCACGTCCTGTCCCCATGCACACCTGCTACTGCTTTCCTGCAGCACTAATAATCCCCTCAGCAAGCAGGTTCTTCCCTTGCTTTCCATTTCATCTCTGCATTTTCTGTATCAAAAGTGTAGACCACAGTCAGTTTAGGGACCTCAGTACTATGAGGAGGACTGTTGGTTTTCCTCAGGCCCTGAACAAAGGGAGATTTCCTGTTAACTGAACTCAACAGCCAGGTCTGTGACAGAGCCCAGCAGTGGAACTCCATAGCTGGGAATCTCTTTGGAATATGGACAAGGCAGGAGTGACACTTGTCCTGCTTAATTTCAGCCACACAGGAGGGCTGTAAGATTCATCTCAATGCCTCCCATCATTCTATAGACCTCAGCATCTCATATATGAAATACAGTGGGCAATAAGATTTCCAGTACTTTTGTTCCTATCACTTTATTTATGGACCAACCAATAGTTTCTCTGCTTAATCTCAAGAATACTGAAAGCTAGAGTTCAATGGTTTTCTAATTTGAATGACTGCATATTTAATGCAAGCCACCTACAACATTCACTTTCCAGTTACTGCATTAATATTGTTTTGTACTTACTATAAAATTAACGTGGTAGTTACAGATGCCTCCTTTCTAATATTTTATACACTGTTCTAGACTGAGTCCCAAACTATTGTTTACTCAACAGAAATATATACTTGATTGCAAATACAAAATGTTTAAGTCCCTTGAACTGAACTGCCATTTTAATTTCATACACTGCACATGGGGATAAGAATCTAGCTGTTCAAAAGGACTATAGAGAGCATGGCTGCAGGTATACTACTATAAATTATTCAACAGCTTATTTGTGTTTTACCTTTTATTCAAAATAATAACAAAGAAAGCCAAACTACCCGGGGAGTTCTTCTCCAACACAGAAGGACAGATGAAACCCCCTTTCTATTAAATAGGGCAATACAATGTGTGCTGTTTCTGCTGACACTAGTTACATTATGTGTCAACAGAGGTGGGGTTTTATAACTATTGTCCTTCCTCTTTGAAACACTATAAAGGTTTACAGAGCACACACTGCTCTTCACTTCTGCTGCTCTCCATCTGGGTAGGTTTAGCTCTTTCATTTTAGAAGACAAAGAATACAAATGGCCTTCTCTACCCGAAGCATTCAGTGGGGCACAGGCGCCCATTTCCAAGCTACTGCACCCAGCGTCAGTGGTTTGACCTCCAGGAAAATAGCCATCCAGAAGTCTCAGGCACCCAGTGTCTATGGGGGGGCTGGGGGCTATGGCACCCGCATCTCCTCCAGCACCAGCTATGGACAAGGCCTTGGGGGGGGCCTCCAGCTCAGCATTACTGGCAGCGACGTGCTGCTCTCTGGCAATGAAAAATCAACTATGCAAAACCTAAATGACCGGTTGGCTTCGTACCTGGAGAGGGTGCGCTCCCTGGAAAAGTCAAACTCCCTGCTTGAAATGCAGATCAAGGAGTGGTATGAGAAGAATACCACCCATGTAAGGCATGACTACAGTTCACACTTTAAAACAATTGAAGAACTCCAAATTAAGGTAAGATACATAGCCATCTAGAATTATATCAATTGCAATGACTGGGGAGATAGAGAAAATCTACTGTAGAAAATCTATTTTTCTAAATTGCAATTGTCTCAGCTAAGAAAAATAGATGCTTAATTTTGATCAGAGACAAATTAGTGACAGATTTTACATCATGTGTATTACTAAATATATGTCTGCAGATGTGAGCAGTCTCATAAATGAAAAATCTTTTAATAAAAATTAATTAATTATATTTGCCTTAGGTAGTTTTAATTAGTGAAAATACTGATGTAATTTACATGCTTAAATATATTTCAGCAATCTGTAACTGGATTTCAAAGTGGTTCTTTAGAAAAGACTGCCAAATTCCCAGAAAAAAATAGATCACTACTTGAAATAGTAAATTAGCATTCTAAACAATAAAATATTCCCACAGCAATCAGCTGACAGATTTGTCAGATTCTGTTTCCAGTGAACTTCCTTAAATCTTTCCCCTTTTACCTTTCACCAGTTCTACTTCCCATCCCTTAAAAGCAGATCTCTTCCAGAGAGCAGCTCATGCCAACTATTTCATGTATCTATGACAGGATAATTTGCCTTTTGGAAAATGCTAATTCCTCCTATGCACTTCAAAGGGAACTTGGCTTAAACCTAAATGACTAATAGACAGCTAAAGTTAAGCAAGGTGAAATCCACATGCAGTATTAATTTCCAGAAATGGATCAAGTGTTCATTAATGTGCAAAGTTTTATCACTTCTCAACCATTCCTTTTTAGATTAGTGCTGCACAGTTGGAAAATGCAAGGCTTGTCCTGCAGATTGACAATGCCAAACTGGCTGCTGATGACTTTAGACTGAAGTAAGTTCCATGATCATTTCCTAAAATCTCCTTCATGCTTCTCTTACTCAGGAAAGCTTCTAGTTATCATCATCAAAGTTGAAAATTAAACATTTTCTAATATAAAGTTTAATAAAAAAAAAAAAATTACAACTAAGGCTGTAAGGCTAACGTTGGAATCAAACAGTTGCATTTTCATAACAAAACAAGCCTTATTTTACAGGTATGAGAATGAACACCTGCTGAGGCAAAGTGTGGAGAGTGACATTAATGGGCTGATCCGAGTTCGCGATGACTTGACTCTGTCAAAATCTGATTTGGAGTCACAGATTGAGAATGTGAATGAAGAAATCGTTTTTCTAAAGAAGAACCACGAGGAGGTGAGAGCAGCTGAAACTGTCAGGCAGAGATTTTTACTAAGTGGAAAACACAAACTGAGCCTCACTAGGAATAATGAACTCTTTATGGTTTATGGTCTAAAAGAGTATTACATTCAGCTCCAGATCAGCACATCACTGTGTGTGGCACCGACTGACATCCAAGCTGTCAGGCACCAAAGGCTGAAGAGAATATAAGGAGTGAAAGTTTTCTTCAAGAACAATTTGTGGTTTAGGACTTGCTGCCCCACAAAAGTATACAAATAGGAACCATGACTACACTCATACTATAGATCTGGTCCTGAGGAAATAGTCTTTTTATGTTTATCTATGATATAGCATTTATTGCTACAAATTAAGGAAAATGTTCTAACATAAGGTGCGCTAAACAGTATTCACATGGTGGTTAGATTATCTTGCCCTGAGATGCTATTTAATAATTACTTCTAAGTCTGTAAATTTTGAATTTGCTTCCAATATACACGATTGGAAGTTCCCTGCATTTGATCTAATCCAGTCCTCATTACTGTAGGAAGTTGGCAGGCTGCAAAAACAGGTGGGCGGCTCAGTCAATGTAGAGGTGGATGCTGCTCCAGGTATTGATCTTGCAACTATGATGGAAAAGATGAGACTGCAATATGAAGAACTGGCTGAAAAGAACCGCCAAGACGCCAAAGAGCAATTTGAAAAGCAGGTAAGGTCAATTACTTCAACATCAGCAAGAACCTTGGTCGTGTCTAGTAGCAGTTTACAATTGCCCCATCTTTGCCTTTCAGACAGAACAACTGAACAAGGAAGTAGCAATCAACATTGAACAGCTCCAAGTCCAAAGGAGAGAGGTCACAGAGCAGAGACAGATCTACCAGAGTCTGGAGCTAGAATTACAGTCCCAGCTTAACATGGTAAATAATAAAGAGTACTTGAATAAAGGACTGTGAGAGGCTTTTCAATCAAAATGGTATTTTAAAACAAAAAATGTAATCTCTTGAATAACACATCTCTGTTCTTTCCATCGGCTGTAGAGAAAGTCTTTAGAGGACAGTGTGGCTGAAACTGAGGCACGTTACAGCTACCAGCTGGCCCAAATACAGGGAGCAATTGCCAGCTTGGAGGCTCAACTGCGGCAGCTCCGCACTGACATGGAAGCCCAGAACAACGAGTACAGCCTGCTGCTGGATGTCAAGACTCGCCTGGAAATGGAGATTGCCACGTACCGCCGACTGCTGGAGGGAGAGGACATTGGGTGAGGAAATAAACACACTTGGCCTGTTGGTTTAGTTGCGTATGACAGCAAACAACAGTGCAAACACTGCCTATATTCCCAGAAGTTGAAAGTGTAAAATCTGCCACTTTCCAGCTGGTTGGGGCAGATGGAGGGAGGCTGTTGCCCAGTTCTCACCCGTGGAATCAGAGCAGGCTGCAATTTGTGCCCAGTTTCAGAAGCTGCTGTAGACGTTGGCTGAGTTTCTCTCTCAGCTTCTGCACAGCTTTATACTTCTACTCTGTGGGCTGAGTAGCTGGATAGATGTTCAAACACCAGGAGCACCAGTAATTCAATTTTGGATCAACTTGTCCACAGCTGTAATTAACCTGGTTAATACACCCCAGCACCTAGTCATACTAGAGCAGGCACTCAGCAAGAGCATACTGACCTCCTCCTGCAGCCCATGGTAGGTTTTGCTGCCTGCACTGGGTTATAATCTGCTCAACCTGTGCCACTAGTAGCCAAGCTACTTAAAAATGTGAAGAGGTGCAAGTGAGCTGACACTGAATGTTCAGATAGTCCAGTATCCCATTAAATGTACAAGAAATTTACAAGAATGTTTCTTAAACATGTTAGGCAGTGTGTAATTATATTTTTTTTAATTTATACTTTGAACAGACAATTCCAACTGGAATCTACAGCAGAGGAAAAAGGTATGTCACATCGACGTCCTTATCTCTTGATGGCTGCCTATTGAAATGCTATGGAACTAATTAGCCTGATATAAACCAACATAGTTTCAGAGTAAATGATCAACCAGTGGAATCTCACATCAAGAGAGCAATAACCTGTAGGGATTCTACAAGCCTATTTTTATGTATATAACTCAAGTGTTCAAAACCTGAATGTGAGGAAACCACACACTCCTCAAAGAGCCAAGAGAGCAACAGAGAATTACTGCATTACCCTGGAGGACTTCAGAAGCATCAGCTTCTCTCCACTGACTGTACAGGGAGACAAAGCTCCTAAAGAAAGTACCAAGTTTAACAGCCCATTCAGTGTAAGGGTGTTCCTAGGCTACAAGTTAGTGCCAAACTAAGGCGAAACTATCAGGAGAGACAGTTACTCAACACAACGTCCACTATAGTATTGTGGGTAACATACAGGATGTTCAAAGGAAGAGAAACCACATCCTATCCACTCCAGAAGTTCAATTCTCAGTAACTGTGCACTGAAGAGGTGCCCTTATCCATTTTCTCATGGGGGGAATTGCTGCTAGCACAACAGTAATATTATTTTGTCAAAATACATTGCATTTAATTAATTATCTGTTTATTTCATTACCAGAATCAAGTAAAATTAAGAAGATCAAGACAATTGTCGAAGAGGTGGTTGATGGCAAGGTTGTCGCCTCTCACGTCAGAGAGGTTGAAGAGAAGGTGTAAATGGCATCAGCAGAGACGAAATGGCCTCTGAGCTTCCTGCATCTGATGCCAAAACTAAAAGATTAAATTGTATAAACAATCCAATCTAACTCTCCTTAAACCTCAGAAAGGCTGAAAAATGCCAAACTTTTTGTGTGGGGGGGCAGTGTTAATAAAACCAGTAAAGTTACAAAGTACAAGATTTAGGGTTAACTTAATAAATAACTTGATGAAAAAAAAAACACAAATCAGCCTGGTACAATTGTATGATTGTTTCCAAGACAGATAAAAACTGAAGTATTAGTTTTTACTTATATCAGTCTTAAAATTATATTTAAAAACTTGCTCAGTAAAAATCAGAAAAGCTTTTAGAAGACAGCTGCTATTTCTGAATCCTTGATGGACACCTCATCAAAACTTTAAATAAAAGAATTCACCAGACACAGATTATAACTCTGTATCAAGTACGTTCATTTAATTGCAATCCAGAGTTTAGCAATCTATTTTTTCTCTTGTGTACTAGCACTTACAGAGTAGATTTGTTTAAAATGCATTAAAATGTTGATACAGTGCATCTTTTCTTAACTTGAACTACCATTCAAAGGTAACACAGCTTCACTTCAGTAAAATGCTTTTCAAATACATGAAAGGTGTCAATTTGCATTTCATAATAAAATAAAATCAACTGAAGAAGACTATTATTTTTCACTCTCTGTGAATGCTTATATCATCAGGGACCATGGCAAGCAAAGGTATTTTGTAAATAAGAATATATTTTGCCTTCAGTTCAGAAATAAAAAGACCACCACTTCTATTAAACCTTTACCAATACCTGCACATACCCTTTCTCATCTGGTGTTAGTCTCCTACACCACACCCAGATCTTTTGTCCAAGAAGTCTGTATTTCCCTCTTGACAAAATAAACACAAAAAACCCTTTTCCTTTTGAAACCTCACCTGTCCAGTGTGCTATTTACTGTAAACAAACAGCTGCCAAGAAAAATAATCATTTGCTCTCACTACCATGAGTCACTGATACAAGGCTGTCAATTCATTTCTACTTAAATGCTTTATTTAAACCTTTGATCTATTGCTCAGAATACATTTCTACCCAAGGAAACATCCATGCTCCTGGACGGAGATAAATTCAAAATTAGTAAGTTTCTGTTGACAAATCCAACTGTCATTAAGCCAAGACAAAGAAAAAACTATTTTCTGCTTAGTAAAATAATTTCAGAAGAAAAGTATACTGGTTTTGAAGGGCTCCCATGCCTAAACCTGCAACCAGAAGAGCTATGTTTGATCTTTAGATTTGTATTATAAAAAGCATAAAGTATAGAAACAATTTGGTTTCTTTAGAGATCATAGCAAGCTATTTAGAAGAAACAGCAGCTTGTTTTTAGCTTTAGTAGACACTGTTGGTATAGGCTATGCATATTACACAGGGATATTTCAGTGATGAAAGGTCGAGGGCAGAAAATCCACTTACAAATTATACTCAGTATAATCAAGTATACTTTTTTTCATACTAATCATCAACCTGCAGATCACTGAATGTCCATGTGTCTCTTCATACACTTTCACGGGTGACTTTTCTTGCTTATTAATCAGACAGTGAGCACTAATCTGCCAGAGGTTCATGCCAGAAAAGTATTATGAAAAGAAACACATTTTTGACACGCACACTGGGAAGCATAAGAAAGGGATCACTCCACTGATTTAAGCATTCTTCTGTAATAATAGCCCCAAAACAGAAAGTGATTAATACATAATGACAAAAAAAATTATTTAGGAAGGATTTAAATGTGAAAAGACATTTTTGTGCTCCATTGCACATGGCAAAACATTATTGTGATGCCTTAGCTCTTCTCCACCCATTTCCCTTCATACAGCAAATACCTGGAGGGCACCAGATTTCCACTCCCATTGGCCATTTAGACTGGTACATATCACTGAGTTTGGTCAGGACACACCAAACTGACTTTGCCTCCAAACAATAGAGAGAGAGAAAAAGAATTAAATATCTTCCTAGGAGGTGGGACGTCCTGCT
>NW_009952705.1:993360-1009398 GCF_000747805.2 Chaetura pelagica
GCTGAAACACCCCTTGCCCTTCCCATATAAAGGCTAAGCTGCTCCCTGACCCACCTTGTTCTGTGCTGGACGCTTTGCTAAGAGATCAGGACACCCGGAGCACCATGGCCCTTTCCGTGCGCACCAGTGCTGGATCCCGGCAGTTCTCTTCTCGGAGCGGACTCGGCGGGGGATCTCTGAGAATGTCTACTGCTGGGGGTGGAGGAGGCTTTGGTGGCAGCGGGCTTGGGTTTGGTGTTGGATCTGGGGGAGGTTTCGGTGCTGCTTCTATGCTTGGTTCCGGCCCTGGCTTCAGTGGGGGTTTTGGGAGTAGCTCAGTTGGAGGCTTTGGGAGCGGCTTAAGCAGTGGCTTTGGTGGAGGCTTTGGAAGCAGTTTAGGTGGTAGCTATGGAGGTGGCTTGGGCAGTGCTTTTGGTGGAGGTTTAGGAAGTGGTTTTGGTGGCAGCTCAGGTGCTGGTTTTGGAGGTGGCTTTGGCACTATTGGTGCTGGGGATGCTGGCCTCATTTCTGGCTCAAAAAAAGAAACTATGCAGAACCTCAATGACCGTCTTGCTGCTTATCTGGACAAAGTCCGATCTCTGGAGGACGCCAACACTGAGCTGGAGCGCAAGATCCGCGAGTGGTATGAGAAAAACGGCCCTGGCACTGGTGTCCCTGGATCTGGGAATGACTATAGCAAATATTCCCCTATAATTGAAGATCTTCGAAACAAGGTAGCAGAGCAATGTACTTATTTTATATCTGTGATTCAGCTAATAATATTTTGGATTAAAATAACAAATTCCTTTCATAAACCAAAAGCAAATGCTTTCTACAGCACCAAGGCTCCCAACCCCTGTCAGACCGCACTGGGATCATGTGTTCAAGATTCCCTGCATATTAACAGTAGCTCTGTAGCTGAATCACATGATTCTGTGTAGATTACAAAATTTAAATTTTAGTAAGTTTCATATTTTTTACATCACAAATTAAATCCCTGAAACAGACAGACCACCTGGCAAGGTCTGCTGAGATTATAAACTACCCAGTCAGAGAACATGAAGAGGTGTTCAGCCATTGCGTGACACGTGTTGATTTGCAGAAGCTGAAAATCTGTCCTATATATTGCTATAGTAAATGATACAAGATTCTAACAAATTACATTTAATATTATAATCGTATTTAGGATTACAGTTATGTAAATAGCTAGTTGAGCTGCAAAGCCATTGGGTTATAAAATCATTCTGTCAACATTGTTTGTATTCCAGATCATTAATGCAACTATCGACAACGCAAGGATCATTTTGCAGGTTGATAATGCCAGATTGGCTGCTGATGATTTCAGATTGAAGTAAGTACATCTTCATACTATAAAACCTCTTATGAAGATTTTAAAGAAAAATTTCTTGTGTTGAAAAAAATCTCTTTCCTCGCAGAACATTTTAATATAATTATTAAACAATATTACAAGAATTATGTATATTAAGATCTCATATTAAAAGCTCTGAAAGTCCACAGTAATAGTTTGCATTTGACCTCATTAACCACATTAAAAAATCATATGAAATTACTTTCTTCACAGATATGAGAATGAAGTGGCTCTTCGCCAGAGTGTAGAAGCTGACATCAACGGTCTGCGCAGAGTTCTTGATGAGCTGACCCTGACCAGAGCTGATCTGGAGATGCAGATTGAAAGCCTGAATGAAGAACTGGCTTATCTCAAGAAGAATCATGAAGAGGTTTGGTTTTGGGGGGAGTTTTGTGAATTTATAACAAGGCAGATGGAATTGTGAAATAACAAGTTATTCTCTTAGTTATACCAGTGGGAGTTCCTCTGTTTCATTATTTGTTTTGTTTGCTGTAACCTCTTTTGAGGTTACTAAGTGAAAGAGTGAAAGCAACACATACACAAGCTTCAGATTGTTGTTGAAACAGAACTTAGAGCACATGTTTTTCTTTACATCTCTTTGTTAGAATTATTTTGCCTTTTATTAACAGAAACTTTATTTTATATCTCTCCAGGAACTTCAGGGTATCCAAAGCAGTACATTTGGCCAAGTCAGCGTTGAAATGGATGCTGCTCCAGGAACTGACCTGACCAAGCTTTTGAATGACATGAGGGCACAGTATGAAGTCATTGCTGAGCAAAACCGCAAAGAGGCTGAAGCATGGTTCAATGAAAAAGTAAGGGACAGCAAATTCAGCAAAATGCATGTAAAAATCACTTAAATATTTGGAACAGTAAAATTACACTCTATTCTTCCATGTCATTTCAGAGTGGGGAGCTGAAGAGGGAAATCTCCACTAATACTGAGCAGCTTCAGTCAGGAAAGAGCGAGATCACCGATTTAAAACGGACTCTCCAGAGCCTGGATATTGAACTGCAATCTCAGCTTGCCATGGTATGTTCAAAGGAAGCTGCTAACTACTCAAAGTGCATTTTCCAGCTTACAAAGTGTTGCTAGACTTTAAACTATTCTATAGAAGTTAAGATTTGCATTTATTTCCTATTCTAGCATTCTTTAATTTCCTAAACAGCAATAATATATATAATGAATTGCAAGTAGCACATTATAAAGCAGATGAACTTTTATGTTCACATTCAGTGAAGTAGCAAAGGCCAGTTTCCAGACTGGTATTTCAAGAAAAAAACAAACAAACAAACAACAACAAAAAAATCTCTAAATAACAAGGCTATACTTAACTCCTGTTAAATTACTTCAGCTGGTTTTGTCTTTATTAATAATTTAGTTTTCCTCAATCAGATATTTAATATCTTTTCTACACAGAAAAAATCCCTTGAAGACACTTTAGCAGAAACAGAAGGAGGTTACTGTGCTCAGCTTTCACAAATGCAACTTCAGATTGGGAATCTGGAGTCACAGCTGTTTCAGGTCAGGGCTGACATGGAGCGCCAGAACGCAGAGTATCAACAACTTCTAGACATCAAGACTCGCCTGGAAATGGAGATTGAAACCTACCGCCGCTTGCTGGATGGCGAGTTTGTGTAAGTAACTAACTTACTTAAAGTCTCGCCTTTGGTTCATTTTCTGTAGCAACATCCTTTCCAGGAAGAGGTAAAAACAAGGGGCACATTCACCAAAGGACAGGAAGGCACATAAAATGGTTCTGAAATAATAATAAGAGCTATTCTCTGCCTGAGGAGAATGAGCCGTTCTGTTCTGTACTGAAACTAATACAATTCCTCCTAATTCTGACAAACGTTCTGCAATATTACATGTCTCTGATTCACTTTTAGGAGTGCAGGACAGGGAGTTACATTTGAAAGTTCATCCTTGACGGGGTCAAAATCACAGACACAATCGCTGGATTCTTCTCAGGGTAGGTAGAATTTGACTGAATACAATGTGGTTTCTAATGTCATTCTTATAAATAAAAGAATACATGCTATTCTGTTTAGCTATATCGTAGAGTTCATCACAACAATAAGCCAATTTGAAAGGAAAAGGATGGCACTTCATGTACGTGTGCTGCTCTGTTTTATAATGTTTAGCACTTTAACAGATAATTTTTGTTTTGTTTATGATGTTTAGATCCTACCAAAACTAGAAAGATCAAGACAATTGTTGAAGAAGTAGTAGATGGAAAAGTTGTTGCATCCCACGTTAAAGAAGTTGAAGAACAGATATAAGGCACAACCTGACATTGCAAAGGATGTTCACCCCATGGTTCTTTCAAAGCTGAAATGGATACATAATTTTGTTCTTTTGTATGAAGTGATAAAAATAGATTGGCTTTTTACTAAGATTCTTTTATATACAACAAAGCCTGCATTTGCATGCTTAGCAGTCATGCAATATATTTTCTGCTTCACTTTATTGCTATACCTGCATTATTTTCACATTTTAATATATTATTACTTCTTTGTTCAAGAGCAAGAAAGATGGTGCATACATTAGGTATTTAATTAGATATGCTTTTTATTATTTTAAGCAATTAATAGATAAAATAATGTTGCTATTCTAACCTCATTTTCCATTTTTCTCGACTAATAAAAAGGACTCAACAAGCTTTAAGATATTAGTCTCCATTCTTCAGCTGGGACTGCTGCTCCTGATCTGTACGTGCAATGTTGTTGGGTATCTTGCTTTATCGTAGTCCCTCATTGATTTAAATAAATTAATCCAATGATAGAACACATACATGTTAAAAAATGTATGAATGTGGGATTAATTAGCACTTGCTAACTTCTACTTTAAAGCTATCCACTTAAGAGAGAAGTTCTTGCAGACAGAACACCCCATAGCCAAGCTGGCAGCTGCAGTGGCACAGAAGTGACACACCAGGGTCTGGTGGCTCCATGTCCCGTGGTGCCACCTGCTGGGAGCCCCAGATTAATTTCTGGACACTAGACAGCCTTGATTTGGCTTGATGTAGACAGATGTTCCAGTCCCAGGGAACTGAAAGCAAACTGTAAACAACCAGTATTGCAAAGAAAAAGGAAGATTAATAATTACCTTTCAAGTTCTTACTTGCTTACATAAATAGGCTTTTCTATTAATGCTTATACTGTCCTGAGGTATAATATCTTATGTTTGATGAATTCCTAATGCTTCCATGATGTAACTTATAACACCAATGAAAAGCACTGTCAATATTTTGGTTATAAAAGTAGAACAACCAAGAGACTTGCAGAAAAGGTAGGGGACAACAAAACACTCTCATCTCAGTCCAGGTCAGCTGAGAAACAGCCAACTAAGAAAAATAAAATTAGAACACAGGATCCTTTTACATGTGCCAGTGGACAGAGCCAGGAATAAGGAAGCCTTATGCACACAAGGAGACTTTTAAGTGGTACAATACTTTGACTTCTAAAAAGACAAGTGTCTTGTAAAAGTTTACTGCCTTTTTTTTCTCCTCATTTTACTGCCATTTTAGTGCCTAAAAATATTAATTTATTGCCTATCTAGTGATTTATTTATTTTTTGTCAAAATCTGAATTTTTTTACTAAGTATCTGGTATTGCACATTCCTGAAAAAACTTAGAGAAATGGTTAAAAGCTGTTCTTAGCAAACCAGATCATTGGGATTGTACAGTAGCTACAGTGAGCCAGGAAATTAAGAATTATTGGCAGAAAATACAGCTCAGCAGACAGCCTGCTCTACAAAGCTCCCTGGTAGCTGTCAGGAAAGGTATGAGAACAATCTGCACATTCTGTGAACTGACTCCACTGACACACAGCAGAGAGGCTATAAACACCTTCAGAGACAACCCAGACACATTCTGACAGCAGTTCACTATGTGTGAAGTGTTAGTTCACCAGAACTTTGAAGAAGGGGGGCCAATCCCCTTGCCAGAAGGTGAACATGTGTTCCTACCACTGGTAGTGCTGGTTCTTCTCCCTCTTTTTGTGTTTCTGCCCCTAAAACATGTTGGGTGAGGGGATGTCCAGGAGCAGAGCTCTTCTTCACTTGGGACAGTCCTCAACACTATCTCAAGTCAGCCACCTGAGGCTTTGCCTGGCCAAGCCTTCAAAACCTTCAAGAATGGAAATCCTGCAGCACCCCTAACTAACCTATCCCTGTGCTGCACAGTGCCTGGTGAAGGCCCATTCCAGGAGCACTGCCAACACAGGTAGGACTGCTGGCGAGCTCTTCCCTTCCCCTCTGTGATTGCACTCTCATGCTGTGCAGCTGTAATTTTGTCCTTCACTTTGTATCTCTTCATCTCCCATTTTTCAGGTTATAAAAGCACACAGTTACACTGTAACAGAAACCTAAAGACATTGTGTCTATCCGTCCCAGCACATAACTGAGGAATCACGACTGCAATCGCTGCAAATTGACAGATTTTTATTAAACTTGCTTTTACAAACGATGGGAAGCCTCTGACCTTCCAATGCTTCCTCAGAAATGAAGCTCTGCAGCTTTAAAATCTGCCTTTCCTGCCTCTCTGCTCTCACTGCGGGCAGGGAAGGCTCTGCAGCAGCCGGCTCACCCTATCAATGAGGTTCGGGGAGCCAAGGTGGAGGATGGGAGGAGAATGGAACTGTCCCAGCTCCTCCGTGAGATCAGGGCAAAGTATGAAACGCTCATCTCCAGAAATCAGATAAAGACCCTCATCTCAGCAAGGACCCAGGTAATGCCTCCACACAGACAGACACCTTCCAGAGTAAGGAGACAATCCCTGTCTGTACAATTCCTCCCTCAGCCTCTATGAGGTACAGTATTTCCTTTTCAATGCAGCATATTATCGGGGAAGGGCTTTTGATTTTACTGCAGTAAGATGTGAACTAGAAGATACGGCAATAGATTTTGTCTAGGGTATGAAATTCACACTAAACTAATGCTGTGTAATTCATCTGGATGCTTTTCTGTACCTGCAGAAGTGATAATGTTGCGATTTAAAAAATGATGACAAATGCTGTAACATGGTAACCTCTAGCACCGTGTAGTTATCACAGAGGAAAAGAGAAGCTTGAAAATCAAAGGCAATTGAAATAATCCATTTAAATACTGAAAGCTTTACCATTTTTAGTACCTATATTAATGGTAAAGAAAACTGTACCTTTTCAGGAACTATTTTATATTGCTCACAGTAAAACTATGTCATACAATTTGTTCTGTCATACAAATGTATTAAATGTTATCAACACACAACGCTACTATTATAGATTTACATAAAAACATCTGTAAAACCCAACTGAACTTTGAAATAACATGGCAAAACAATTTTTGGCCATCAAATGTCAAGAAATTCAGGGTGAAAATTAGTTATTATATCACTCTGTTGTGCTAAGGTATTGCAGAAATTCTGGGTTGTTTTTTTTTAACCTCAGGCCAGACAACTGCTGCAATCTGCCTGATCTACACAAAATCCAATGACACACTAGAGCTATAAGCTAGATAGTTAAGCCAGCTTTATATTTGTGTTTGGCACAAAGCAGCCCATGTGTATTGACAGAATCTTGTCACATAAATTCTGCAGTACACAGGCAAAAAGGGATAAGCAATGACTATTGAGTGTTCACTTCTGGATTACCCAAATCTAGTTTTTCACCTAAAGGATGGCATGCTAAAATTGCTCTAGGTCAGTATGTTATATAGGAGAAAAAGAAACTTAATAAGACCTGAATGAAAATTTGTTTCCTTAGAGTTGATGGCATCATAAGAACCTACATAAAGCAGTAAAATATGCAAAAGACCCTGTATTGTTTCAAATGCTTATGGCTTCTTCACCACTTGCAGTGAAACTCAGAATCAAAAAGGAAAAGTAACTCAGAAGCAAAAAAAATTCTGGAAGTTAAAAGCAGGAACATGTTATGTAAGTCAAAGATGAGCCCAAACCTAACATGACCCCACACATGCTCAGGGTTGGCTTAAAAACACTGCTTTTAATGTTATTTAAAAAAAAAAAAAAAAAAAGGCGCAACAAAACAAACAAACAAGAAAACATTTTCTTGCAAACTTACAGTGCTTGTTCGACTATTAACTTTTCTTCTAAAAATAAGCTTTAGCCTTAAGGATGGCAAATTATCTCAAGTAATATTTTAGATCAGGATTAAAAATATTTAAATATTAAAATACATTATAAACAAAGAACTTTCTTCAAACCCTGAAGCTTGAACTGACTGCAATTCTCACTACCATGAAGTTGAGCCCACTGATTGACTCTAGAGGTGACAAGATCTCAATACAACCAGTTAATTTTTATAGGAATTCCTCTACAAGAAATACATATTAGGGATAAAGATATGGCCAACTGCTTCCCATCAGCCCCAGCAGGAAAAGAGCTGCCCATCTACACTACACATAAAACATTAACACATTGCTACTGGCTTTAACAAACTTCTATGCCTAAAAAAATTCCAACTAGAGATTTGTACATATCTGTTTTCATTTTTTGACAATTTTAAAATATCATTATCTGTTTTATATACCCTGTAGCTAGAAGAAGCCACCATTAAAAGAATGGACAAAGATGCAGAAGCATTAAAGGCAGCCAGAGCAGAACTCTCTGAAGCCAGACGGCAGTGGCACCATATGCAGATCGAAATTGAATCTCTCCACGCTGTGGTAAGCATCAGGAAACACAACTGGAAAAATTTCTCCAGGGCAAAATAAACCTTTTTCTTGATGTAAGCTCTTCCACTATTCAGTTTATGTCACATCCACTCTACAGCAAAGTACAACACAGAAGTGCATAGCTTTGTGCTGGACTTTCAGCTTAACACCCAGAGCACAAACCACAACCAGTCATTTGCTCACGTTTCAGTGTCACGTTTTGATCCAGGATCTGCCACTCAATACACACATTTTCATGTCTTCACATCCGTCAAACATATATTTGCATGATCCTCCTTCATCAAGTTCCTGGTCATTCTGCCTAATTAATCCAGATCAGGTTTATAACTTTCTTTGAATGTAAAGACCAAATTTATTAATTAATGATAAAATATGTCAACGATGTGGTGAATTCGGTAAAGCAGATAAGCTGCAAGAGCACCCAGAGCACACAGTTTTCATAGGATACTGAGCTGGACATCGTTTTAACCATACAGGCAAAATTAGAGGTGTGTAAAATCAATGGCAGTGGATTGCTGGTACAACAGGTGGCTACATTTTTTTATCCTATCTTAAATTACTACAAACTTCACTGGAAGATTTCTCAGCAAAAACATTATCTTGAAAGCTTTGCTCCTGCTCCTAAAGATATACTTTAAAAACTGATGTAAAAATACACAGATGATTAATGAAAAGTACCTGTAACATCTTGACACATATACTTTCCAAATCATAAAATCTGAGTTAAATTCACAGGAAAAGGGTTTGGAGCGTTCACTGCGTGCCACAGAGCAGCAGTACCACATGCAGCTACAACATTTAGAGGCTGAGATTGAATGCTTAGAGAAGGAGCTACTGGATGTGAGAAGAGGTATTGAGAAGCAGCTTCAAGAGCATGAAATTCTCCTGAACACCAGGATGAAACTGGAGGAGGAGATAGCAACGTATCGCAGCCTGCTTGAGCAAGAAGAGAACAGGTACTTGTTTAGAGAAAAAAGGCTCAAATTTCTCTTCCATTTCAGAACTTCTAATTGAAACAATAATCATATTTGTAAATCATTACAAAATTGCAGTATAAAATCCTGCAAAATGGCTTAATTTTACCCTTCCCAGAGTGTTAAGGCCCACACTGGGAAGGGTCTGCACATTAAGATGCTAAGGATACTACTACTGACATTTTGCCTTGGCTGTGACTCTCCCTGTCTGCCCTTTTCCTGGCACACCACCAGTATTGTGAAATGTAGACAAGAGAGGCAGCCACACAAGTATGAACAAGAAGGCAAAGCACCAGTCAGCACTGGTACTTTCACCAAACCAGGCACACGATTCTGAAACCACCCATTGAGTCTTTCTGAACTGAACTTTCTCCAGCTCTACACTCAAAACATGAAATCCTAACAAGCAGTTACTAGAACCAAACAGAACCTCCCATGGTTCTCCTATTTTTCATACCTGTTCATAGGACAAGTTTTGGCTTAAAGTAATTCAGTGTTACTAGATTACTGCAATAATATTTTTTTGCAGGTTTCGTTGCCCTGCACCTGACCAGCCAGATGACAAAAAGCCTACCACGAGCAAGATTGCCTTTACACTGCCTTCAAGTGAGTCTTTAGATACTTTCAATTTAGGGGATTAAGACCTAAAGGAGGTTCCTAACTACTAACAAATTGGATATTACAAAAGGAACTTCTTCTAATGCAGAAGGAGGAAAGATACCTCTAGGTCCTGTGCCCTGACCTTACTCTTCTGCATTCCTAGTATAGCTGGATTTTCTTTTACAGATAGTGTAAAGAAGCATGCAAGTGAGAAGATGGAACTGTTGACAAAACAAGCAATCCTAGATGGAAATATTATGAAGGAAAGCACTGAAGCTCACGGCACTGTACAGTAAGATAACAATGAAATTTACAAAATAACAATTGAAAGTAAATGGCATTATAGAGCATATAAGGGCATCATATTTCAGTGGCTTTATGTTTTCCTTTCTTTAGTGTCTGTTCTATCATGCCCATATAGCCAAGAAGCTCCGGAATAGCAGTGATGGTTCAAGTTTGTTGAATGGCATGTTTTAACACTACATTACACTTTTAAATTTTTTTTATCAGCATTTACTTCATGAGCTAACAATATTGTGATTTTGCTTCCGATTTGTAATTTCTGTTTCTGTTAAGAATGAAACTATGAATAATTTATTCAGTCAAGGCTGAAAGCAGAAGGGCCCCTCTGGGGCATATTTATGTACATAATTCAGGCTTAGCTGCTCTGACTTGCTGTTTGGATACTCCTGTGTTTCACCAAACAGGGAATGGAGAGCTAGGCTCCTAGGTGTGCATGTGAAAGTCTGTTAGTAGGTATTATTCACCTCAAATTACTTTAATTATACTGGATTGCCTAATTATTTATTTTTTTTCAGTTGCTCTTGAAGCTCTTTTGTAGATCAACATTTCATTTTACATATAAAAGAAGCTGTAGCACAGCACATCACTAAATTGCAGTCAGTTGATGAAAACATGTAGAAATTTTGATTAAAAATTAACGTAATCATATGATCCACCATACACATCCTATATATGAAACTTATTTTCATACATGAGCTTTGCTGAGCTCACACAGTCAGTATGATTTGCTCCTTGGCTGGGGACAGTTCACTGCCTGAGTAAAGTCCCCAGGGGAGGACTTTTAGATCTGGATCCTAACACATACTTAGAGGATTCAATCAATAGGATTTGGCTGGGTTTAAAATTCTCTGTATTTTAAATTAAAAAAAAAAGAAAAGAAGAGCAGAAGTAATGTAGATCACCACTTTGAGGTTTGGGTCTGAACTAGATTCTTCTCCTCCTTGTTGTGACGAGTTTCAGACGCAGGAATTCCATCCTGCCCACTACAGTGCAGAGGGTTCTTGCAAAGTTTCTGAGCTTAGGTTCCAAATCCTCTCCTTGGAAACAAACTGCCTGCTGTGTTTGGAGCAGTAGTTTTGTATCCATGTCTACTTAAGAGTACAAGAACAAGAGTACAGTGAACCCTTACTCATTATTTAGCTTTTCTAAAGAATGAACCTCTTGAGAAAAAGAAAACTCTAGTGTCTAACCTGTCTAAAATAACTTGACACTTTCTTACGCAGTTTCTCTCTACATTTTAAAAGCAGTCCTGAGGACAGACACTTCATATTGCCTGAAGGATCATAAATACATTTGCTTTACTGTTTCAGGACAGAAAAAGTAGATGAAGTTATCAAAGAATGGGAAGGTTCTTTCTTTAAGGACAACCCTCGCTTAAGGAAAAAATCTGTTTCGTTGCGCTTTGATCTCCACCTGGCAGCCACTGAGGAGGGATGTTTACACACTAAAAAGAAAACTCTTCCTGACATTGAAGTCAGGCTGGTAATGAGGAGATCCTGCAGTATTCCTTCTATCAAACCTTAACCTTCGCCAAATTCACCCAACGTTCATCTCCAGCCAGCTCTGGAAATAAACTGCAGATGGACTTATACAGCCTCCGGTCTCGCCACAACCAGGAAATCTTCCCAAGTACTTTGATTAACACAATAAAAACACACAAATCTTTAAAGGAAAGAGAGAAGAGCAAAGGAGTTATGATTCCAAGAAGAGTAACTTCTACTAATTTTGTACTCTGGGTGCCGCCCTTTAATTTTCTCATTATTATTGTTTTTGTAGAATTTCACCAAATTTTACAAAAATTAAAGTGTAACTTTATACTTTGACATCGTCTGCCTTCTAGAAGAGAACTTGTTTTCTCTTTTTGGAAACAACAAATGCTAATTTCATTTTCTTAATTATTCAATATTGCATACACATAATGATGAATCTTTGTAATAGTTTATACCACAACTGCCATAATTCTTGAAATATATTTTAAAATAACACTTTCTAACAGCAAAAGTTACATACAAAGATGCTCTTAGAAACTATTAGCAAATTTAAAATTTTCTTTTACAAGCAGCTGGTATTTTTAAGTTGTGGGTTTTTTGGCAACAACTGAGCAAAAATGTCTTTCCCTTACATCATGAAACAGACATTTTTTAAAATGTTGCTACAAACCAATAATACTTTAGCCATACTGTTCCACTGATTTTTAAGCAGTAATTTCCACTGAAAATCAACCATTCTCTTAAATATCCACACATATCTGTACTGCAACCTTCCTAGCCATAGCAAGTAAAATTATACTCATTACTTGGTAAGGAGACAACCAATCATTTTAATTATGTTATTTAATTAATGTTGTTTATTATAACAATCAACAAATTCCTCTTCTGACAAATAATACATGTGAGTTATATTCTTGATCTATTACACATAACAAGTCACTATCATGCCAGGTTACAACTATTATTCCTTTAAATTAAATGGACAAAATAAGGGCTACACATAGAAAGTAAAATTCTGCTATATCCATTAAGTGTATCCCACTTCTACTCTAAGTAACTATGGGCAAATACAAAGTACAGCAGATGTTCTTGTGTCTGTGCACAGAAAAAGTAGAAATCCAAACTCAGACATACTTCTTCATAACATTATGAAACAAATTTCAAACAAAAATTCAGACAAGTTTGTATTAAGAACAACAGTTTGTGAGGATTTTTAAGAGGCAGGGATGTCACAAACTAATGGAAATCCCTGGGATTGCAGGGGCTCAGAATCTAGAAAAAACACATACCATATTTTCTGGACTCAGCAGCATGTAGAAGTTAAATTAAAGTGTCGGTATTTGCCTCATTAATTACAGCGTATGTTACAAAAACTAATCCTACAGATTCTTTCAGTGCTACATTTCACTTCTATCTTTTGTTAAAGGCAGGAACAAGGTGTTTATATTGCCCACAGTTCTATATCTACTGTATGAAGCTGCTAATTATAATTAACCTTAATACTGATCTGCTGTTGTTAATACTTGAGTATTTGGCATCCTGAATGTATTCGCCTGCTCTAGTATTTTCACTATGCAGCTTTTTTTTGTGTGCTTCTACTCTGTACAGTTTACAATACTTGAATTTAAACTAAGTTCTAATGGCTTCAAGGCACTTTAAACAGGGATACGAATTTACCAAAGTAAATTATAGCACTACAATAAAAAAAGTAATAAAATGGAGCTTGCCCATGCATGTTTTGTGAGTTTTAATGTGTATATGTTAAAAGGAAAGAAGTAACAAAGAAATACAAAATAGAAGTTGTAGATAAGAAAATCTGTAGTGCTGCAAAACCATGTGTTTTCTAAGCTCTCCTCTGCAAGAGGAAGGGCACGAATTCCCTAAGAATCTTTATCATAACATGTAAGGTGAGTGTCCTCCTGCTACAAAAATTACTCTTTTACTGGCAAATCCAGCAACCTCGACTAGATCTAAAGTCCTTTCTTCCAAGCAGTACAAAGAAAGAACAGAAGACAGCATCTGGCATACAAATATTGCAGTATGAAAGATAAGCTGACAGGCAAAGATAAATAGCAGGTAAATATGTAACAGAAACTGAACTTAATAGAGATACCTTTAAAACTCCTCAGGCAGCCTCCCTCATGCAGGTAGAGCCTGCACAGGCATATAAAAATTACTGTACAAATACATGGAAGGAGTTGCTACCTCTACAGTAAACAGAAATGGAATAACCTGACTCACAGACACACTTTTTCCTTAACCAGGGGGTGTCTGGCTTATTCTTCGACCTACAGTATTTCTTGGGGTATTATCTTCTGCACTGTAACTTTAGAACACATACCTGACTCCACCTTGCAATACAACCTCCTTGGTATTGTAGAATCATAGAATCCTAGGGGTTGGAAGGGACCTTGAAAGATCATCTAGTCCAACCCTCCTGCCAGAGCAGGGTCACCCAGAGCACATCACACAGGAACTCGTCCAGGCGGGTTTTGACTGCCTCCAGTGAAGGAGACTCCACAACGTCTCTGGGCAGCCCGTTCCAGTGCTCTGTCACTCAAAAACTACTGCGTATCTACAGCAAAGATTGTCTGAAATACTAAGTAACTACAAAAAATGTTCTTATTCACCTATGTTGTTTGATCCATAAAACAGCCTGACCTCACAGTTTCTGAAGCCATCTCCCTGACCCCAGTGACAGCTTAAGCACATCCTGAGCTGCTCTGTGACGAAATGTATCCCACCCAGAGAAGGTGCCATTGTTTAACACCAAACTCGGCTGCTCCTGACATACACAGCCTGTGTTTTAAGTTGGAAAGAACTGCCATAAACCCCATTACACTGTTTTATGATCATAAAACCTGATGCTCTAAGGAAAAAAAAAAGAAAACTGAAAAGACCACACCTGATTTTGCTAAGACAAGACTCCTGCGTGTTCAAGGCTATTTTCTTCAGGTGAGACTTCTGACACTGATTTCATTAGCTGCATTAAGAACTGCTGCTGCTCTAGACCTGGTTCAGGTGTGAATCCTCATGTTAACTACACGTCCTCCCCTTCCAGGCCATATATTTATTTTACATTGCTCCCAAATTACACATCCTGAGATGTAAAGAGCTTTACTCTTTTGTTCATAAACAGCTCGAACTTCCACTAGTTTAGGCCACATGTGAACTCCACATGGCCTTGGGAAAAAGAGATATTCACAATAACATCTCACTGTGATTTTAAGTCATTTTAAAGCTGAATTAAAAAATGCAACACTGAAGCCTGATAATATGGCAAAGAACTCTTCACATCTGTGCTAATTAAATTCCAATCAGCTGAGCTACTGCCATCCAACACCTGCAAATGTCCAACATAACAAGTTTCATTGTCTCAACCTCCTTTCTAATGAACATATGTCCTCATTGCAAAACTTACGAAACTGCTAATTAAAATAGTTGGCTAAGAGCAGGTTATTTAGAGCCTCCTGGTTAGTACAATGCAGTATAAACAATCCTATTAAATCAGTAAAACTACTTATGTCATACAGTATATTAGAAGATGTACACAGGCAAAATCTTTCACTATCACAACATCGAAACTGGGCAAACAGTAAAGTAAAACAATAAAATAAAACCAAGGAACACATTAATGACTTTGAAAACACATAAAACGGATGATTCAGAACCATTAGCATAGAAAGTATCAGTAAATGTTCTTGGACATTGTAAGAAGTATTTCAAAAAGCTATGCAAGCTTATAACTTACTTTAACTTTGTCAACATTAAATGCATTTTAACACTATCAACAAAACCATATTATTAATAGGAATAAATGCATTAAACAGTCAAAACCAGGGGAAAAAATAGAGGTTACTTTTCCCCTCTTAAAAAGTACTTTCTCACCTTTTCAAACATTCTGTCCAGGTGAAAACTGTAGACTAGAGAGGTGTGCTGGCTGGCTGAGGAATCTTTTAAATTCCTACATTCTTTTAATTATCAAATATAAATCACAGGTTCTGTGCTGCATATCAACAACTTCCATGTGGCCACAGAGAGCAGCACACTGCAAGCAGATGAGGGCAGAATTCTTGTCTATTTACTGGTTCATAAAAATGTCCTTAAGAACAAAAGCTCACCAGACTAGGTGAACTGTGGGCATCAGGAAGAAATGGGCCTAACTTGCAGAATCCTGGTATATTGAGGTGCTCTTTCTTCTTCTCATCTTCTACCTTCCTTTTGGGTTTGGTAGGTACAATCTGTTTGTCTTTAGATGCCACATTCACCAGATCCACCAAAATCCTCCTTTGGAGTGTCTAGAAAGTTATTTAATTAAACCACGAGACCATTTCAATGCCAAACTTTCTTCTTTTTTAATTCATCCACTTTCAACAACTTTAATTGTGTAAAAGACTTCTATGTGAGGCAGAATGTGAGGCCTGAAATCCTTCCTCGGGCTCTGAGAGCCACATGGTGTTACTGTTTGGCATTTACAAGCTTTTTACCTCTGTGAGTGAAACCTTCCTAAGTTTCAGCAACAGTTTCAGACATTCCCACTGCTGCCACCAGAGTCTGTAATTCATAATCCTCTGCGACAAAGCGTCTGTTGGTCACATGTCGTTCAGCATTATCACCTATGAGGGCGATACCTCGTGTCTCTCGCA
>NW_009952705.1:1010302-1011041 GCF_000747805.2 Chaetura pelagica
CTTGGCGAGCGGGGCCCCCGGGGAGGGGCGGGGGCACCGGGGCTGGAGCTGCCCCCGGGGCCGCCCCCCCTCAACCTGCCGAGCGGGCCCCACGTTGAAGCGTTTGTGTGAGCCCGGAGCTGCGCTCGGGGTTGGTCGGGAAGTTCAGAGGCGGGTTTGGTTCCGCTGCAGCTCCCGTGGAGTTACCTGAAGAGGAAGGCTAAAAAAACCACTGCTTTTCCATAGCGCCTTTTCCACGCAGACCGCTGGGCTCGTGGCTCAAAGGTGAAAAACACTCCCACCCCGTGGGCGGGTTCGATCGTTACTGCTTTGTACCCTGCAAAGGAGACACTCCTTAATTTGGTCATTTACCCATCCATGCCAGTTTCCTGAAGTAGCAGGTCATTTTGTTTATATTTTATAAGGGATTAAATTAATATAATTAAAACTTTTAGGGACAAGATGGTAAAAACCTGAGTGGTTTTTCACAGCTATTTAAGGCCAGTTTCCTTTGTTTCTCAGAGAACCCTTCAGTTTTTAGAAACTTTATTTCAAAATTGGCAAACTTTTTTGTAATTATGGTGACTATGATAGTCGATGTTTCAACAATCTGGGGAAGCAAAGGCATAATATTTAATAGCATTATATTCTTTTGTCTTTCAGAAGTACAAATATAATGTCAGGTGGCTGAAAATTTGCCTATCAAAATGTCAAGTAAGTTTTCAAATTTTTCTTCCTTTAAATTAATGAATTAAAGATC
>NW_009952705.1:1011054-1014559 GCF_000747805.2 Chaetura pelagica
GCAGAACCTGTTTGAGGTTCCTTGCAGTAAAAGGAATTATATGAGGCATAGTAACTTCTGACCCAACTCTTGGCCTTAAATCCTGCTGTGGCTGTTTTCTGGCATATTGTTTTCATGGGAATCCAAATATCCCAGCTTCCAGATCCTGTTCCACTGCATTTTTGCTTACCCTCCCTTTAATTGTGCATATAAATGGATTTCATGGTTTTCAGCCTTATGCCTAAATAAAAGGCTAGCAATATAGCAACGGTGTGTTCTTAATTTTTTCCTTCTTTTCTTTCTCGTGTGTTCTTTGCATTATGCTCCTCAGTGGCACAATGCAAAGTCTTTTGGAAGCAGGGGTTCTGTCTCTTTGTAGTTGCTTAAAAATGTTTGTCACAGCACTTGCCTTTAAAGGATTTGTTGAAATTTTGAAGAAAAAAAAAAATGCTTACATTTATATCTTAACAGAAAGGCCATCTTACGCCCCACCTCCTACCCCAGCTCCTGCAACCGTAAGTATAGAGATTTTTCTCATTACCCAGATCTGGTGATACAGCCTTGATTAACTTACCAGAGCAATAATGATGGAGTTACATCACCTTTCTGTATTGGAAATGCAAACTGGTTGTATTTCATTATTAATGTGATACGCATTCTTCAAATTAATCTCTCTCTTTTCTAAGCAGCTTGTGAAGAAGCTGATGTTTCACCTTTAAGGCTAAACCCTGCAGATACTTAATTTTTTGTAAGCAGTCAGTGGGTCTAAAATTACACTTCCAGTGGGTTGCAGCAGCACACTGGAATATTGGAGAACAATCTTAGTTATTTAGTTCTAAAACTTACCACGTGTGCCCAAATCATGGGCAGACAGAGCATTCTTTCATGTTTCAGTTGTACCAAGCTGATTTGCAGTGGCATGCAGGAATATGCATATGTCTGTTGCATTGAAACACTCCTGATGCCTTACTCAAATTCCCTGAAATCACTGGTATTTTAGATTCTCTGGCATGAGGAGTATTTTATTTTCTATGGTACAGAATGACACTAAGGAAAACATGAACAGTAGCTTTGAATCGTGTCCAGTTGTATTCATGCCTGTATAAAAAGGCACTGAAATACCAGCACACTGTGGTCAGGAAAGCATTTGAAAGCAAATGCACCTTTTCTGTAGTGTTTCCACTTCTGAATGGCTTGCACTTTAGGAGGAATGTGTTCACATGAGAAAATAAGTATCTTTGGTACAAAAGAATGAATGAAGATGCTAAAGTGATTTTTTTTTTAACCAAAGAAAATTTGAAAATTGTAGAGTCTCCCTGATCTCTGCATCTGGGATGAAAGCTGCAGGATGGGATTTAGATGGTTAATCCTTCAGAATTATTGTACCATACTTTACGTTTAAAGAGGTTTCTAAGTGATGTAATGTATGAATATAAGTTATGTCCTTAAAAATTTACTTAAATAAAACTTTATTTGCATAGTTTGTTCAGAGTTGTCATTTTGCACCCAACTGAATAGATTTGTGCCAGTATTAGAAGGAGCATCATGGCATCCACCCTTACAACTGGATTCCTGCATCAAAAGCTGTGCACATACATGTGAGATTCCCTTGGGATGCAGATGCTGCTACATGGGGTACATGGATGTGCTGATATATTTGTTAGCCAAGTCTTCAGAAGGGTGCATGACAAATTTCAACTGCAGCTAGTGATGTGCGCTGCCTCTCTTACAAGCATCTCCTGCATTGCTTACATTTTATGCAGCCCTTGAGATGATGGTCTGTGCTGTTCATGCAAATTGTAAAAGAAAAACAGACAAATAACCTTGCTTGTTCTTCCACAGCCAGTTCCAGTTACTACAGTCAACAAAATATCAGTGGTTCTCATGGCTGCAGTACTACAGCTGAGTAACAATTCTCTGTGTAATGCAAGGTAGTTCCCTTGTGACATTTAAACCCTGTCTTGCAGAAATAAAAAAGGAGGGAAACGTTGCAACCATCACCTGATTTTATGGAAGGGCTGTAGCTCAGTATATTCAAAACTTGTAATGGTCATACAGAAATCTACAGTAAAATGGATCTTATGCAGGAGTGGATGTGTGTGGCATGATCACAGGCCGAGTGAGTGTCAACTGCTGGGACTGAGTTGAAAAAGTCTGGTAATCAAGTATCTGCCTGCAGGCTGACTATTGAGGGGCAACTGTAGTGTGTTCAGAAATGAACTGACCATGGTGTGTCTACGTACACTTAAACACTTCACAGGTTCATGTAGTTCAGCTTACAGGTTATTATGTACCATGTTTGTATCTGTCATATCTTGGTTATTAATGTCCTGAACTTACCAGTAGGACTTCTGTAACTGATTTAGGATGGGGCAAGTCAGCAAATCACTGAGAGTCTTAGAAAACATGTTTCTTATTAGGGCTAAATTGTCCCCAAGAGTGGGACACTGTGCAGATGACAAGTGTCTAGAAACACTACAGGAAGTCATGAATCCTGACTGGAATGACAGCTGGGACTGTGATTAGTCATAATGACTATTAAATAGTTGATCCATTTTTTTAAACAAAATTTGATTTTCCTCTACACTGCTGTGGTGAGAACAAACTGATCCCCTTTCAAGAATGACTGAAGATGTATTGATTGAGTGCAGCTGTCTGAGAACCAGTGATCTGTAAAGGCTTGTTGTAGTTTCTGACCTGTAGGTTCTATTGCAGTGGTTCCTCAGGGGCCACTTTGCAGCCAACCTCCCAACACAAGGGTATCTCTGAATGGTCTCTCCCAGCTTCCTAAGCCCAATTTCCCAAAATACTTCAGTTTTGCAAACCTTCAGGAAGGTCTTCAGATCCTGGCAGTGGGTGGTGCACAGATGGTGCTTTGAGAGGTTTATTTTTTTTTTTCCTGTTTATTGACAGTACAGTATATGTTGGAGAGGCAAAAGGATGGGAAGAAACACAGGGATTCTCACTGGTATAGTCCATGTGAATACTGGGGATCTCTGCCCCTTCCTGTGTGCTGTGTTGCCTTGTAACCCTTTGGGTATCAGTCTCTGAACTACTCAATGGCTTATGTTGGACAATTTTATTAGCTGTGAGCTGAATCAATAAGAGTACTTGTTTAAATGAGTTACACACTCAATAGAAATAAAATCACCAACTTCAGACAGAAATTCATAGTGACACATTTGCTTAAAAATCCTGTTTCCTTACTAGGTCTATACTGGAGTAAGTTTTGCGTGTTGAGAAGATACCAACTGCTACACCTCATTTGCTTAAATTCTGGTTGCTTTTGCATGCCATATTGCAGTTCATTTTCATTTCTGTGTTTTCCTCGTTTGAGCTCATTTCTCATTCGTGTTTTTGTCTCATTTGTTTCCATCAGCAAATGCCCAGCACCCCAGGGTTTGTGGGATACAATCCATACAGCCATCTGGCCTACAACAACTACAGGCTGGGAGGGAACCCGGGCACCAACAGCCGGGTCACGGTAGGAGAATCAACTATTACATCATCCAGCAAACAGCAGGAA
>NW_009952705.1:1014653-1023262 GCF_000747805.2 Chaetura pelagica
AGAATTGGCTTTAGAGTCAGGTTCTCCTGAGTCTTGGCTGCTGCCACTTCCTTATAGAACAAAAAGTTACTTCTGATTCTTACTCCCCACCCCTACCCCCTTCCTCTTCACTCTGAAACTTTTTGCAGGAGAACGGACTTCTACTCAGCAGGGCAAAACTGCGGTACTGGGGAATGATGCAGAGCTCCACGGACAGACTTGTGTGGTCTGCAGTGACCACTGCATGCTTAGGGGAGCTTCTGCAGCGTGGGCACAAATTCCTGGAGGGAGGGAACTGCTCATTTTGAGGTCTGTTGACACAGATACAAGGAAGAATATTTTGCCAAGTGGAGGTTGTTGTTAGTTGCATCATACTGTTGGGCCATACCCTTATTTTTCTTTCCAGTCTTAGTCTGGTAATTACTGCAAAGTCCTGAGTTCAGAAACTTATTTTTTCAGTGAAAGTGTGATGATAATAAAATAGAATCCTCTCTGGTCTATTGTACTCTGTCAGCTTTTGGAAAATGGATGTTACATTCATTTTTCATGGAGTGAACAAAGTGAGAGATGGAGTCAAGTGATGAGAGAGGTGTCAGCTGCTTTCACATAAATAGGCTTGATCTGATTAGTTTGGAACTGTGGTGGAAAGAAAGATTTCTCAAGGAGCAAATATATGGTGCTTTAAGGAAGTGTGCCCTTTTTACACCTCTCATACAGGTCTTTCAGACTTCATAGATGAAGTTCATCTGGTTTGTTAAAACACAGAAAAGGCCTTTCCTGTACAAGCTGGAACTTAACTGAATGTACTATCTGAACACAGACTTTTTTCCCTAACACAATAATAAATTGGGTTTTGTCTGAGAACTTTCATTGTTTCTGTATGTCATGAGCATATACAGCCTTCTCAGCCATGCATATATCAATATATGTATGGTGTCTTTAAATTCCTGTTAATTTAAAAGCATTAAACAATTTCCGTTAATGTTTTTCCAATCCATCTGTATGTGTATCTCTGTATACATTTTGGTAATGCATATATCTCATGTACATTATTTATACACAGTTCTGTATGCATTGTTTCATAGAGCTCCATAAATACAGCAAAAGAAAAAAATACCAGTTTGAAAGCTGAACACTAAGCATGAGCCTGCTTGGCCAGATCTGTACTTGTCTATCTCTGGCTGTAGCCCTGACAGATCTTGAAACTGCTTCATATTTTTCTGAAAATGTTCCCACTTAATCCAAGATAACTCCTCACCTGTGCAAGAGCTTGAAGAGCAGAGGTTTCCTAAGCCTGCAGTTGACAGGGACTGGAATGTCACTGCATTTTAGGAGAAAATCCTCTTGGGTTTTTTGTAGATCAAGGGGATGCAGCAACTTTCCATCAGCAGCACTTGGTGCTCAGGGTCCTGCTTGGTGCCAGCAGTGGCTTAACTGTACAAACCTGAGGGAGACAAGAGCACACAGGGATGTTGCAGCCTGGTTTGGAGAGTTACGTACAGCTCGGATGCAAACGCTGCGCACAGGGACAGATCAGTTGCATGGGGTTACCTTTCTACAATGGGTAGCTCAATTGGCTCTAAATTACCACCGACAAATCTTGCAGACAAATATATTGCTAAAATTATTTTAAAATGAAAATATATCTCTAACTTAATTATCTTAAGCATTCTTCTTGTCTCTTTTACCTGTAGAGTCTCCACAGTAAGCTTGTCAAAACAGACACAATAAATTGCTCATCAGAAGTGAGAAGAGCAACCTGCTAGGTTTAGTGTTTCCATGGAAACTGCTAAGCTGTGTAGATCAGTTTTAAGACTGTGGAGCCCTTTTGAAGATTTATCTAGTTACAACTCTCTAAAGTTACAGATAGAAGGACAAACTTATATAGGAAAATATCACTGTGAAGAGCAGCTGTAATTAGCACCTCTTCACAGTTTAGGCTTTTTTTGCAATGTTGCTTGTTTTATCTTGGGTGGGTGTATCAGGGTGTAGGTTCTTTGTGTTAACTGCACAAGAATGAGTGTTTTCCAAAGCTGGTCTATGTGGAAACTGTCTAGTGATCACATTAACAAATGGATTTATCCGGTTCTTTTATAGGCTTCCTCTGGTATTACCATTCCAAAGCCCCCCAAACCCCCAGACAAGCCCCTGATGCCCTACATGAGGTACAGCCGGAAGGTGGGTATCCAGTGTCAAACAAGTAACAGAGTCAGTGTTCGTATGTGCTAACAATTAATTGCTATTATCTTAGTTTCAGCTTCTAAACTTTTACTTCTAACAGCCTGCACATTCTTTAAGGGAATTGTAAAGTACAGATGCATTGTCCTTCAGGATAAAGGCAGCAGTAGTCTGTTCATGCAGTTGCCAATTTCTGGGGGGAAACTAAAATGATAATTACTACCACTCTGCTGACAAGGATCCGCCCTGCCACATTCAGAAGTGCCTGTGACTTTACTGACAGAACCTTTTTATGTAAAGGAAGTATTCCTTGCGGTGTTCTGGGCTTGGTACAGTGCTGTAGCTGGACTGAAGAGTAGCAATGAGTGGACTTTGCATGTTCTCCTTCACCAACCTAGCCTGTGGCAACGTTTGCTTCGCTATTCTATGAACCGTTTGACAGAAAGTAGGAGAGAGACTCTTGTGGAGTCTGAAATCTGATGGGGCATGGGGAGGGCATGTCAGCCTGTCTGAAGCGGGTGAGCCAGAAGGAAATTCTTCCACTTCTGGTAAAGTATCTTTGCCAGCATGTCTGTCTTAGGCAAAAAAGCATCAACAAAAAAAAAAGTCAAGTGGCGCAGCAAGAAATAACACTGGCAGCTCTCTCCTTTTTTTTTTTCCCCATAATGTTAGAAACTTTTTTGGTGGAGTCAGAACTTGTTGGAACTCAAATTGATCAGCAAGACTGAAAAAAAATATTTGAAATGTTACATTCTGATCTGAAAAGCTCAGTGCTCTTTATCGTAACCTACTGCTGGATGTGTTTACTCAGTAGCCTTTTTTTTTTCCCAGAGATGCAGCGATGTGCATTTAAGAAGAGAATTAAGAGGGTTAAAGGCAATATTCTCATGAAACCAGAGCCATTTCAGCAATTGCCTGTTTCAGTACATGGCTTCCTACTGACTTCCTGCCCCAGAAAATAATCGAGATAGTTTAGCCAGACTCATTCCTAACTTAATCCTGTTTTTCATGGTGATTCCAGAAAGAACACTGAGATGACAATATAAAATGTTTAATTTGGAAGTATTTAGATATCATTAGTAAAGCTCCAGCTGTTTCTGTTAAGGTCTGGGACCAAGTGAAGGCGTCCAATCCTGATTTGAAGTTATGGGAAATTGGCAAGATTATTGGAGGAATGTGGCGAGATCTCACTGATGAAGAGAAGCAAGAGTATTTGAATGAATATGAAGCTGAAAAGGTAAATGGAAGAAATCTGGGATGTTTATTACAGCTGATTCTTCTAGGAACTGGTCTGAGAAGAAAAATTCATCTTACCCATGCAGTGGTGTATGAGGCACTCACGAGACCCCTGTATGTAACTTAAATGGAAGTGTGTCCTGACACGTCTTTTAGATTTTTTTTTAAAATAACTTTACATCAACTGTGACTGGTCAGTTTTTAGACCTAATTCCAAATGAAGTATTTATAATTGAGTGTCGATTTTAACTGATTAATGAATGGATTTGATTGTACAACATCAGTATTGAAAAGATTGTCTCAACACCAAAAATCCTCTTTCAAAACTGGTGCTCTGCAACTACTGCTGTTGTCATGAACATGTTCATAAAAGACTTCCAGTCACGTAGGGTTTGGTTTTCATGGTGTGATCTGGTGTAACTCCACGCTATGACATAGTGTTTTGTTTCTTAATAGAAAAATGCTACCACTTTTAGGGTTTTCTTGTGGTTTTGGTTTTATTGACCTTCATGACAAAAGATGACAGCTACCTGGTGTCTAGGCTGGTAAGTGCTGAGGACCTTTACAAGACTGTTACTGTGATCTTAACCTATAAAGGTAAAATTGTCCAGCTGCTGTGATGTGTTTAAACCTGGTAGGCATCTGAGGCTGTGTATAACCTGGTCAAATCCAAGCTGGTTTTATTCCAAGCCAATAGAGAAGCACTTCAAAGCTGGATGCTCTTAGTTGGGGGAAAAGAAAACAAGGAATTATATTTTTTAACTTGGTAATGATGTTTAGATTGTAAGCTCCTTGGGGCAGGGGCCATCTTGTTTGTTTTTACAGTGCCTAGGTAGAAGGATTCCAGTCCTCAGTATAAAGAAAACAAGACATTTAGGTACTTTTAACAATATTGTAGATTATATCTCACTTTTCATTGGAAATACCTCAAATCACTTTACAGAATCTAGACCTGGCAAATTTTAAAAGTGAGATTAAAGAAAGCAATTCAAAAGGAAAAATACTTCAAAGAAGGTGAAAATAGAGATGCAGTCCTGCTACCAGGAGGAGACAGTAGTCTGGCTGCAGCATTCTGTATCATCCCAGTGCAGGGATGGATCAAAGGCTGGAAAAATCATAGGTTGTTTTGAAAACTGGTTCATGACATACTGGCATGAGGAAAGAGAAGAAATCAGAATCAAAGCCCAGCTAGTGTTTTGAAAACATGAATGACTGAGGAAGTAGTTGTAATTCTTAAAGACTGAGAGAATATGGTCAGTGTGTCAGCCAGCTGACTGAGAATAGCTGTGCCTGTGTAGCTACAGTCTGACTTGCACAGGCAGCGGTTGTGTCAAGTCTGAAGCCATCCCATGGTGCACTCAAACCATATTGGTCACATTTCAGATAGAGTACAATGAGTCCATGAAGGCCTACCACAACTCCCCAGCATACCTGGCCTACATCAACGCCAAGAGCCGCGCCGAGGCGGCGCTGGAGGAGGAGAGCAGGCAGCGGCAGTCGCGCATGGAGAAGGGGGAGCCCTACATGAGCATCCAGCCCGCAGAGGACCCCGATGGTAAGATGGCAGGAGTACGCCCAGCAGGGCCACAGGCTCCTTACAGACTGACAGGAGAGAGGAGCTGACATCAATCAGACAAGGAGAACCAGCAGTGCATGACTCAATGCCTCACATGACTCAGGTGCCTTGCTGTCCTGGCACCTTTAGCTCTGATTTTCCCTCTATTTCCTACAGCTGACAGATGTCTTGGTCTCGTTTCCAAAACCTCAGGTGGCAAACCACTGGCAAAAGTCATTCCAATCCTTAATGATGTGTGAAGCAATGCTGTTCAAATAAGTCTTAGAGTTCTGTTAATGGCTTTAACGTGTGCATTATGAATGGCTTTGATGCCTGATTTAGTCCAGCTTGAATGGAATTTTGTGCTTTATTACCAGATGCCCATAATTCTGACAGGCAGAGTTCTGGTATGATTGAGAGCACTTGAACTTTGAATGTAATCAGCAACTGTCACTTTAGATTGTTTAGGAAAGAAGTTACCTTTGCCGTTGACAAGTTGATGAGAAAATTCTGCAAGTTTATTTGACTGCAAGGGAAGGCACCCCACCCAGTGGGAAAACCCAGCCTTGTACACCTGATGTCTGCTTTTGAATTCATGACCAAGTACTTGTTGAAACCTGAGGATTAAAAATGTACTTAGTTACACCCTTTTTTTTCTTCCCCCTTACAAAAGCACACCCCTGAGATAAAGCTCATGGCAAACAGCACTTTTCCCACTGTGAGGCGACTGCAGAATGTATGTAAATACATGGAGTGCTCCAGGAGCACCAGCCTGGGGACTTCAGCTGCTCTGTGCCCCCTGGGCCAGAAGTGGCTGCAGGAGCCCCAAGTTGCTGCTGGTCACACCTGGGGCATAACAGCAAGTTTTTAGGGACAGAAATGCTGCTTCTGTCCCAGCCTACATGTCAGGAGGATCCAGAATTTGTAGCATAAAAGGAATCTTGCCAAGATGACAAAGGCACAACTTTAAGGAGATCAATTGGATTAGTACTTGCTCTCACAAATCTATCCTCTGCTCACTGGTTTTCTCTCTTTGTTTAATCAGGGACCTCAATGAGCAGTTGAACCAAACACTTTTAAATAAAGCAGATGAAAACTTTTGTTAAACTAGTTATCTTCTTTGGTAATATTCCCTGGCAATGGTATGTTAGGGTCCTCTTTAGGATTTCTGAGAATAGTTGGATACTAATCTCCATCAGGAAAACTTGATGTAAAATAAACTCGACTTCTGGTCTTTTCTACTTGACATCATTCCAGAAGATAGTTCATACTTTTTGCTTAACATCTTAATACTCAACTAAATATGAATTATACTCACAGAGGTTTCTTCAAGTTTGTTTCTTCACCAGTACTTAATGCTATTTAATTACTGTGCTTTAGATTTTAATTAGTTTGGCTTGAGGTTTGTGTGTCTGTTTTGTAGCTAGGTTCTTGATTCCAAATCTGCAGACACTGGTTTGATTTCATTCTGTTGAAAGGCTTTGTCTGCTTTCCTTGAAGAAATATAGAAAGTCACAGCATAGGAAGATTTCTGTCCTCTATGGGCTGGAAGCCTTTGCATGCTACTAGATATGGAAAGACATGTTCTTTTGTTCTGCTTTGTGGCATCAAACTGAATTTTACTTTTAAAATGAGTGCCTAGTACAATTCATAATGCTGTTGTTAACGTTAAAATCTGTCACTAGATTAAAATTGTCAAAGTTCAGTGTCTTGCTGTAAACTGGAAGCATTTTTAACTTGGCTAGAGAGAAAAAAACAAATACTGGACCTGAAATATTCTTAGAACTTTGTAGTTAATCCTTTAGATCCCTGTCAGACAAGACAGTTTAGTTCCTGTTTGGCTTAAAATGTATTTTCTCTGCAAGCAGCTTCTAAGTACGCCAGCACCTGAACTATGTGCTTGTGTGCTTTTTCTCCTGAAGTGTGTTTTTTTCAGTAACTGTTTTTTAGAGAACTATTTACCAAAAAAAGTTACAAAAATTGGATATTAATACATTATTCTGAATTTTCAGTGATGCATAAACATGTCTCACTGCTTCAAGATTTCATTCTTCAGGATTTCAAATAATAAATCTCTTTGATTTATGCTACAACATTTGTTTGTATAGGAGTCAACTCCTGTTGGGCTTTTGCGTTGGATCTTGTTCTGGTACCGCGATAACTGGGAATGGGTTGTTTTATTTGGTGCATTAAGTCCCTCTTGCTCTGGAAAAGTGGAAAGCAGCACAGTAAATAACTAGATCAGTCCAAATTTCAGACATGTGGGAAAGGCATGTAACATCTATTGGTGATGGAGCTGCACTGGGTGAGGGCGTCTTGGCCTTGTATTGTCTCGTCTGATCATCCAATGATATTTGTCAGCATCAACTTTGTGATGTGGCAGCAACTGGCTTTGTTTTTAAATGAGGGGTATTGTGGGTACAGTGTCACTGGGCTTGGTCCCCATGTTATGGAATTGAAGCAGCTGCTCTTCTCCTCGTTCCAGACTACGATGACGGGTTCTCCATGAAGCACACGGCGACCGCTCGGTTCCAGAGGAACCACCGGCTCATCAGTGAGATCCTAAGCGAAAGCGTCGTCCCCGATGTCCGCTCCGTTGTCACCACAGCCAGGATGCAAGTTCTTAAACGCCAGGTTCAGTCCTTGATGGTTCATCAGGTAAAGATAAATTCTGTGAAGGCAGCTAAAACATAAGGGTGCTGGGCTGTGGTCCAAGTCTCGCATCACTTGATCTCATACGTGACTGTTCGTGTTGGGTGTTAATGCTCTGCACGCTCCAGCAGCTCATCTCTGGGCTTTCGGGGAGTTGCAAGATGTGAGACTTCACCTTCTCTGCCATTTTGTTCTTGAGAATCATGTTAAACTGTATTCTGTTCCCTAGGATATCTTCATATTATTGCCATCTCTTCATTATTCAGAACCCTTCTGTCTGTAGGGTGACTCTCCTGTTTTATGAGGACAGGTAGAGTTGGGACTTTCAGGTGGCTTATGACTTGTAGTCCTGTTTGTAATGATTCTTTATTACAGTAAATCATCCCTATTCTAACACTTTTCATTGGAAGTTAAATGCATATAAGGGAATCTAGTGGAATCACCCAGCTCTGACCAGGCACATGCCTGTGTTTTACAAACAAACATGTTAACAACAGAGCCCTGCCAGGACAGTCAGTGGACATGGAGGTGCAGAAAAATTAAGAGACCGGAATGAGAAATTTGTTCCCTTTTTTTAATTAACAAAATAAGATTTGGGGTGCACAGGAGGGTGGTATCCCTCCCTTCCTTTGAACCATGGGATTTCTGTATGAAAGAATGTCATTTGTGTGTGTGTATATACACCTACAGGGTGTACAATGTGAAAGCAAGTATTTTAAGCTGGAAGATTCACCTGAAGTACAGTTAGTTTTTCATTTATAACATGGCAAAGCAGTCCTGAATTACTGCAGAGACCCATTTATTGTTCATAATTTTCCATATGAACAACTTACCTACTGGGTAAGGAGGGCATAAGGATGTTTATCATACGGATATACCTGAAAATACTGTTCTGAGTCTTTCTATGTGTAGCTCTAAGCTCTGCCCAGTTCTTCAGATTAATTCCACAGGCAAGTTCTTACCCTTTGTTTCCTTTCCAGCGTAAACTGGAGGCTGAGCTGCTGCAAAT
>NW_009952705.1:1023846-1038100 GCF_000747805.2 Chaetura pelagica
GCACTGAATCCTTTAACAACGAGCTTAAAAGGGTACAGCTCTGCCTCTTCTCCCCTTGCTTGGAGGAAATCTGCTCGTTACCCACCTGTACAAGTGCTCTACCCGCTAATTACACAACTGATGGCTTCAGTGTCCCCATGTGGGGGCGTTGGAAAGTCAGTTTGTTATTTCATGCTCCCGCAGTGACCTTTAGTGGTGACATTCAGCCATCGCAGTTTAAATAGGCCTTCAGGCCTGACTGGTGAGCAGCAGCTCAAGGGAGGTGGTGAAAAGCCACCATGGAGCACAAGATTCTGCTCTGTCCTTGGCTGCTTCCAATAACAAGGTTCAGGTTGTTTGTTTATCCCTTTTTTGTTGTTGTTGTTAATATGCTTGTATCTCCCTTCCTAGTTACCAAAGCTTTTGATACAAACTTTGTCAAATCCTAAGAATTATGCTGCATGTAGAGATACTGAACTCAACTGGGTTTTACTGAGGTTTTGTTTTTCAATGTTTAATTGCTAGTTATGCGGTTTGAAGGTGGAAGTGGATATGGAAAAGATTGCAGCTGAAATTGCTCAGGCTGAGGAACAGGCTCGCAAGAGGCAGGAGGAAAGGGAAAAAGAAGCAGCTGAGCAAGCAGAACGCAGCCAGAACAACGTGGCAGCTGAGGAGGAACAGGCAGCTAATAAGATAGAGGAGAAAAAAGAAGAGGAGAGTGCTCCAATGGAGACAGGTAACTGCCTTTGGAGACCAGCCTCAGAACCCTCAAAGGATCAGCACTGAAGTGTCTCTGTAGATGCTCAGCCAGGGGTGCCTCAGGTTTTTGCTGCTAGTAGGAAGAAAGGCTTAAGAATAATATTCAGAATAGTTAACTTCATCTTGCTGAACACGGTGTTTATTTTCTTCTCATTAAATTGCTCCCTTTTAAAAGGGGCGATGACAAGATTCTGCAAAGCTCTGTGTAAGGCTTTGTGTGTCATGCACCCAAAAAATGCTTTGTGAATCAAACTCAGTTCCTTTCTTGTGGCTGGAGCTCTGGGGCCAGGCAGCTGCAGGTGCCTCTCAGGACACTGTGTGGCAGAACCATGTCCATCCTCAGAACTGAGGGGGTTTGCAGAGCTCTGCCTGTCACTGCACCTTGTGACAGCAGGAACTGCTGTGGGGATACTCAAGATTTATTCCAAATTCTGTTTCTTCCTAAATTCTAATTGCACAGTTTAAATAAATATATCGGTATGTAAATGACACTGAGAAATCTGCCGTTACAGAAGAGCCTCACCCAGAGGAGAGTACAGAAAACCAGCAGAATGGAGAAGAAGGAACATCTACCCCAGATGATAAGGAGAGTGGGCAGGAGGGGGTGGACAGCACTGCAGAGGAGGGAACCAGTGACAGCAACACTGGCTCAGAAAGCAACAGTGCCACCGTGGAGGAGCCTCCTGCAGACCCCAGTGCTGAGGACAGCGAGAAGAAAGAATAAATATTGACTTACTTCATGTGTCTCTCTTTACTGAAGTACTGTTTTGATTTCAGAATGTGCTACAAGGCGTTTGTATCTTCCTTGCCTGTATCACTTGTCTCTAAAGGATACTGGGCTTTAGTAACTTGTCAGATTATCAGCAAAGCAACTTAGAGGGCCTTTAGAGGCAAAGGAAACCTTGCAACAGACAAAACCCCCTGTCTAAAGCTGTACAATTTGGAGGGGTTCTTCCTATAGCTTGGGGCTTCTTCCCTAGAAGAACACTGTTGGTTTTATATAAGAGCTCAGGGCTTCTCCCCAGTCACACAGGGCTGTGTGGTTCTTCAAGGCCTCCATCCTCTGGGTGTAGGTGGCCTTACCTGCAGGCCCTAGTGTCACTGCAGGACCCACTGCCCCAGGGCTGAGGAACCAGGGAAAGGTCATTGGTACCTGCTGGAGCTGAGAAAGTTCCTGAGGCCTTTGGAAGTTGAGATTAGTGTAAAGCAAAGACACGTCTGCTGCAGCTGCCCAGCTCTGCTTTTCAAGAGAGCTTTCTGCACTTGTAAGCTGTGCTCCTGTGTGAGGCTAAGCTGTGGTCTAGGGGATTTTTTGTGTAATCCTTGTTTTTTATAGTGTGGCTTCTACAGGGACGTAAACTTGCTCATGTTCTGCGTGCAGCATTTCTGGAGATGATTTCCAGAGGACTGAGTTCAGCCTTCTTGCAGTAAATGACATAATCGTGGGGGTTTTCTCTGTGATGCAGGATTCCTTTCAACAACAGTCTTTGCTTTTCTGTTCCAATTTAACTCATTTGGTACAGACATTATCCTGGTATGACCTCAGCCTGGGACATTGTAAAGTATAGAGCAGAGAGCATTTAAACCCTGATCTCTGAGCAGGCTGTCACTAATATGCCCCAAATGGTAAAGAAGAGCAGTTTTGCCCACCAGGAGCTTTCAGAAACCCTGGGAACTCTACAGATGTACTGAAAAGGTCACATTTTGCCCTATATAAGCAGAAGCCCAACTGAATTGCAACAAGAGACACAAGCTCTTCCATGACTTGACACCTGTAAGAGAACACGTGATGCATTTGTTTCAATAACTTAGTATGTTTTTATGGAATAGTGGGTATATCAGATGGTAATGTTTTTTAAATCCTTTTGTTGTTTTTTTTTAAACAGTCTCAAAATAAAATCCAACTTGTTCGGTTTTTTAAAACTTAAGAGTGGTTTGGTTCTTGTCTTTTAAGGTGATGCCTGTACTTTATTTAGGGCTTTCATGAGCTGTTCTCCATTTTAAGCCCAGAAGAGAATAAAAGCATGGGATGAATTACTGACATAAACTACATACAAGAAGTTAAGCTGCAAAAGCCCCTTAGAAAACCAAAGCAGAAATTCCTGAGTTGCTCTAGGCTTTTGTTAAATGCTTGGCTCTGTCTAGAAGGATTTCTGATGGTGGCTGTTGACTTAAAGCCAATGAATGGGAGAATTTACAGTGGAAATAAGTATTTGTAACCTTGCAGTTACTTTCTGTAAGATTTTAACTACCTCCCTCCAACCTGTCAGAAACAATTTCCATGTTACTTTAAACCAAGTAAAATCTCCTACCTAAAGGGCTGAGAGGTATGAATATACAGGTTAAGTTGCATTTTAGTTTGTTTCCAGCCATTAAAATGATTTTAGAAAAATACATCTTGAGGCATTTAAAAGAAAGGGGGGAGTTACCTAGTGACCCATTTTGGTATTACATTTCATAATTACTGGCTTTCTGGCACAGTTAAAAGAGGAGGTGATTTGTCCCACAACTCATTACCCTGAGAAAACTCACATCACCAAAAAACAACAGAAGGTTGAAAAACATGAAAACGCAGATTTTCATTGATATTCTCATGCTGTGGGTTAACAAAAAAACACCACACAAACAAAACCAACTTGTAACTGAGAAACCATTAGTGTTTGTGCTGAAGTTGGGAGTTCTTCCTTAAGATCATGTTATTCTAACTCTAGAACCCATAAAAAGACACAGTTGTTGCCCTTATGTTTAGAGCTCAAGGTCTATTGACCAGCTGCCTGGCTACCAGCCATCCCTGAAAGCCAGCAGCTCCTGCAGCTCCTGAGGAGCCAGCAGGCCCACCTGGAGCTCCTCAGCAGGACCTGAAACCCACCCACGACGGAGATGGAGCAGATGAAGCCCCCCAGCTTGCTGTGCCCTTCCTGCTGGAGTAATCTCTCTGCTTCCTCTGTTTTGTGGGTGCTCTGCTGGGCAGGTGGATGCAAGCCCCTGGGCCTCCTTCCTCTGGCTGTGCTGAGTGTTCCCTGGATCCTGCAGGGGTGGGTGCAGGCTGGTGGGGTGGGCACCAGCAGGGTGTCTGTACTGCTGGGGACAGGCTGGGGTCTCCTGGGGGGGCTGAGCCACCTCCCCTGGGTGCTGAGAGCCACACTGTGTCCTGCTGGTAGAGGGGACAGAGGAGGGGTGTTTTCCAATGGCCACTGCTGCCCAAAGAGTTCTTCTGGTGGGTAGAGAGGGAGAGCAGGGGATTCTGCACTGGGGTCCTGGCCCTGCTGGGTGTTCCTGTGCCTCCTGCAGCCCCCAGGACAGCGCAGGGGGGGTGTCAGGGCTGGCACTGCTGCACCAGAGCCCAGAGATCAGCTCCAGGCTCCTAGGCACGGTGGGTGTTCAACCAGCCCGGCCTCCCCCCGGGTCCTGCCTCCCCCTCCGCTCCCAGCCGGAGCTGCTGGAGGCGCCTGCATCGCCCACCAGGGCTCTCAACCAACTGCTCTGGCTCCTCAAGCCCCCCCTGCTCGCAGAGCGATCCTGGCAGCGGTTCCTGCTGCTCCCTCTCCAGTGGGGCTTGTGCTGATCAGCTCAAGACCCTGCCCGGGTTGCTCTTGTCTCACTGGTTTTGTTCTCAGTTCCCTTCTTTCACTTTGATGCTTCTTTTTCTTTCCATGGCCTTCAAGGGGTTTTTTTGAAGTGGTTTTGCAGTTATTGGGTTGGTGTCTTATATTGTTGTAAACGATCACGTACAGCTTCACTTGTGACTTACAAAAGTCCTTGATTTCTGTAAACAGCTAGTTTCAATTTGCTTCTTTTTCACTCTATTCTCTTAAGGCAAGAAAAAGCCACTTTAAGCCTGGCACCAATTCCAAGAACAATAAAAAGCCAAATCAGAAAGAGTGACAACAACAGAAAACAAATGAAAAAACACAATATGATTTGGAAATTATTGGTTTTTAAGCCCAGGGATGAAGTCTGCCAGATCTGTGATACAGAAGACTGCATGAGCTCTTGGAGAAAGCTGGGGGTGCTGAGGGGCAGCAGCTGTCAGGAGCTTGTGTCTGTGTTTCTGCCTCCCTGGGTATGCTTCCCTCATCACAGCTCAATTCCTCCTGGACTGCAGGTTCAGGAAGTTGCTTTAGTGCAGAGCAGGTGCCATATGGTAAACCTGCCTTTTTCTTTTTTTTCTCCCAAAAAGAACTTGAGAGAAACCCCATCACCCTGAGGTGACACAGGCATGAAGACAGAGAATTCCCCACAGCCCTGAGCGTGTGCCCATGCCCCTGAGTGGAGCCATCGGCTGCTTCCTCTGCTGGGAGGATAAGGATCTTCTAATAACCTCACAGTGAGACCACAGTCATGAGATTATTTTTCAGGGCATCCCCTACAACTGCTTTAAGAACTCATTTGGGTGAGGAATTCCAGCTTAGTACCAATCTTAATGTCAGGAATTTACTCACAATTTCACTTCTGCTATTTTGTTTTCTTGACGAACAGCAGTGACCAAGCTCCCACAGAGCAAACCTGCTGACTCCAAACATGACCTTTCCCCACCTGCTTCCCAAATGCCAGCTCAGGAGCTCAAGAGACAAGAGGGGGACTGGGCAGGAGGCACAACCAGAAGTAGGAGACCCTGAGTGTCTTAGGTTGGCACTGGTGGGCACAGCAGAAGAGCAGAGGAGACGTTGAGTCCCTCCTTTACGTAAGAGAAGGGACACTACTGGGAAGTGGGCAGCTGTGGAAGGTTCACCCTTTACTCACCAGTCTGGGTGACTCTGGCTTCCTACAGTGAAGGGGAGAAACCTTTCCTCATAGTTCAGGTCAGCATAAGAGCAGAGCTGGGAGCAGGGAGGGAGCTGGTGTTTTCCTTCAGTGCTCCATGCTGTCTCATCCTGTGGCAGCCTGCAGGTAGGAGAGATCAGTAGGTGACACAGAACCTACCATACCTGGACTTAACTGTGATGCTTTTACTTATGTGCAAAACCCTCCCCAGTGCTCAGCCTGAGGCTGGACCGCAGTTCTCCCAGTTTGCCCACCTGGAACGGCTGGTGCTGCTCAGTGCTGTGAGTGGTTGCTGCCAGAGCCCAAGGCGGAGCTGGTGGTAGCCCTGGGGAGTCTCCATCTGCAGAGAAAGGCACCTCTCACAGTCTGTTTTCATTTCAGTTCACTTAAAGCAAAATTAGTGGAAAATACAGGAAGGCTTTCAGTTCAGGACACAAAAACATCTCTGCTGTTCTCAGGATGAACAACACCATGCCGAGGTGCAGACAGGTCTGCTTTCTAAGATCATGCAGCCTGTGCACCCTGGCCAGGCACCAGCTCCTGTGGGGCTCTGGGATCCTTCCCATCCTGGGACACCCGTGTGGTTTAGATGAACGAAAGATGGCAAAAAGTCCTGTGTTACAAAGATGTGACATGCAGGAACTGAATCCCCATGGCATATTTCATTGCTGAGTGAGTTGCAGTTTAATGCCAGATCAAATCAAGATTACGTTTCGATTCAGTTCAGCAAGTTCAATGTTCCAGTTCAAGCAGAACCAACCTGAACTGAAATCTTTCTTTCTGAGCTAACTTCCTGTGGAATTTATTAGGAACTGTGTTTTCTTTTGACAAGTTGTATCGATGAGCAACTACCAACCAGCTCACGTGCTGTGACCTGCACAACAAATGTTCATCACCAATTTCCACTGCTCTTGCTGTGCAGATGAGCAGGGTAACCTGGGCTCTAACCTAAGACTGAAAATACTTGGTAACTTGATTTTTTTTATGGTTTATTTAAATTTAGGGTAACAAATGTGTTCTGGCAAGCCAACAACTCAGTGTGGCTGTCTTGGGCACAGACCAGACCTGGTGCTGTTAAAGCTGTGGGGCATTTGTTCATTTTTGTAAAAGGCAGCTTGGAAGGACGTGTTGGAGGAAATATGTCAAAGAGACAGAATCACTGTGACATGAAACACTGCAAAGACACACAAACAAATTAAGTAAAGCTTTAAGAAATGTTTTGAGAACTCCCTAGGTATAAAACATGACTGTACAAGAAGATTCTGTGTCATAAAAACACAGTAAATTGTTTACTTTAAAACATTCCCATTCTTTTTCAAGGAAAACAATTTGCTTGAACTGCCTCTGACAACACAGAACTTGGCATGGACTGAAACTTAGAAGTTAAACCTTGGGAGCATGTGCAAAAAACAAACTGCAAACCATGTACCTGCCTCCTTTCTCTCCTTGTCTTTGGCTTCAGCCACCAGGGATGTGAGGATGGATTCACGGAGCTGCCGCTGCAGCGGTGAGAGCAGAGCTGGGTGGGCTGTGCCCCCCTCCTCCACACCCCCCCTCTCCAGGCAGCACTGGGACTGTTGCAGGGCTTGACACCCACCATTTCTAGGTATTCTGCCTCTACCTGAAGGAAGCCTTTCATCTCCAGTCCTCAGAGGAAGTGGTTACAAGATAAAGCTCTCAAAGCAGAGTACCTGCCTGGATAATTGATGAACAAAAGAAAACAAGAGCAATAAATAGTTGCAGAGATGTGACCTGCACCTGCCTGCCCAGATGAATGTGCTGAAATGCCAGCTGTGTGCGGAGAGTGCTGGGGACACTGCGGGTCACACCTGGGACACCCAACAAAAATGCTGATAACTGATAACTCAAATCATTAACACAACTTATTTGCTCCCTGTAATACATGTCCCATGGAATGGCCAGAAAATTGAGTTAGACACTGATTACTCTGAGAAGGACAGTGGTTCCTGAGAGCTGACAGGAGCTGGCTGACACAGAAGCCTTTTATAATAGCTGTTTAATTACACAGTTATTTTTCTGATGCAGAGTAAATATATTATCTCAAAATGAGCCTCAATATAACATAGGTAGTGTACATTCTCCATTGTTTCAATGTGATGAAGCAGAACAGTGCTTCTCAGACACCTTCTCAGGTGTCTCCCAGCCACATTCAGGTTGCCTGAGTTGTGTTCTCTCTCTTCCACAAGATGCCAAAGGAAACACTTTTGAGACACCTTGGAAGGAAAGTGACTTGATGAGGAGCTGCTGATGTTTCTGCCTGTTAGAGGAGCCTGTTCCAAGAGTGGAGGTCCACCTCGGACAGCCACAAAACCAAAGCCACTGGTTTGAATTGATTGATTTGATCCCTTTGGGAACCAAGAGTGGATGCTCCTGTCAAGGCAGGAACTGGAGCTGAGAGTGCTGAAGGGTCCTCCTGGGGCTACATCCTGAGGTCTGAAACCCCTCAGAAAGGTGATGGTGAGGAAGGGATAGGACCACAAATGTGCAAAACCTTCTGAGGAAGATGGTGGGTGCTGATACTCAGCAAACAGTAACAAAAAAACACCCAAAGCCAGAAGGGGGGGCAAGAGGAGGGGAAGTCCACTTACTCACTGGAGCTGCTGATAATCTAGAGAGGACACTGTAAGCACATGGGAAAAGGGCAAAGGGATGCTGAGCACTGGAAGTCCTGCACACTGACATTTTTCAGGTCTTTGCCGAACACCTTCCCCAGAAGGGTCTGGTGGAGGACATGGGGATCCTGCCCGTTTCCTACAGCACTGGCTGCTGGGGGATGCTCTGGCAGATAAAGCAGGATTTGCTGTGGAGAAGAGAGATCACAAGAAGGCAACTCTTTCCTCTTCTCTCTTCACCACAGACCATTTCTCACATGTCAGTGCAAAAGCAGAACCTTCTTCATTTTCCTGAGGCTCAGTAAAAAGTGTCTGTGAGGAAGCACCTGAACGGCCAAGTGCCCGAGGGCAGCACAGCATATAGTGCAGCTCTTCTGGACTGGTAAGACAAGAGGAGGAGGAGGAGGAGGGTCTACGAAATGTCCGAGACACCAGGGCGTGTCAGGAGCTTCTTGCAGAGGTGCAGGAAGTATAAAAGCCCAAGTTTCCCAAAGAGGGTCCCTGGCAAGAGCTGCTGCATGGGAACAGATGATGCTCTTCCTCACCTTGTGACTGCATTTCTGTTTGAAACAAGACCATGGATGGTGGTGAGTACCTGTTCTGCAGCCTCTGGCTGTGTCTTCAGCTTTATTAATAATGCCCAAATTCATGCTCTGTGACACAGGGATGATGCACTTTTTGAACAACATAAGAAGTTCTCCTTTGAAATAATTAAGATGTAAAAACTTGGCGGTTCATGCCAAATCACAGAGGGCTAATCTGGTACCACTGGGAAAATAACCCACTTCTTGTGTGCTGGTTCAGCCCCCAGACTAGCCCTCCTTTTCCAAGCAGGGATTTCCCTGGATGGAGCCCAGGGGTGTCCCACAGGCAGGGCCTGAGAGTGAAGCCACAGACAGTGCAGCTGGGCTGAGCCCTGCGCAGAACCAGGGAGTAGAGCTCTGGTGTCCTGGCCCTGAAGGGGACACTGGGGAAAAGGGACACTGGGGAATGCAGAATGCTCCAGTGGTGCAAGCTGGAGGGACTGGGAACAACAGGACACCTGGGAAGAAGCAGGGATGGGGCAGAGGGAATGTTCTGCTGCATGCATCCTTGCAGCTTCTAGCTATCAATGGCTTAGGAAATCCCTGGATCTTTAATTCCCTCCATCCAAATCAACACATCAAACCCCAGCTGGGCCCACTCACCTCATTTAAACTTCTGGCCTCCACAATATCATGCAAGTGCTTTGCAGGTTCTTGTTTTAAGGGGCTCAGTACTGGAGGGTAGAGCTGTTCCAACTTGATCTAATTGTATGACACAAAACAGAAAGAATTAGCAAGAATCTGACAAAAAGGGTATGATTGTATTTCTGCTTTAGGTTTTTTGCCCTACAACTATATTACAGAGATATATTCCAAAAGAAACATTTCACAGCACTGGAAATTTTTTTTTACAATTATGTAGGAAACACGATAAAGGTCTTTTCCAACCAAAATTATTCTATGATTGGCATTCTTAAGAACCAAATTTCTGAACTTGTTTCTCTCTGCTTGATTTGTCTTTCCTCAAAGGAGTTGAGGCAGATGAGTAACTTTCTTCTGTAACTATGAACACATGAAACAGAACCCTGACTTGGTTTCTGTGGGTCTGATCACTCCTGAAATGATGTTGTCTTCCTCTACAGTTGTAAGAAGCAGAGGGGATTGGGGAGAGGAGAGAGTAGGCACTGAGCCGTTAACTGCCAATAATCATTATATCATTGAGGTATGATGAATTTTTCTCAGAATTAACCGGTTCTTTCCCCAAAAGCTTACTATACTGATGGTGAAGAGGCACCAGAAACTGGTACATCTTTGAAGACATAAGCAGCACATTACTCACTGCCTATGCACATGCCAAGGGGCTCCAGACTGAAACTTCTTGCTTTGCAGTTCTGGCCAACGGAAGAACAGTCTCTCACCAGGAGGGTTTAGCCAGAGCAGGTTTGCTCAGTTTTGCCCATGCTCCCTAGAGCATTCCCACTCCTGCTTTTCACTTGGTGCATTCCTCAGCCCCAGCAGCTGGCTCTGGCTAAAGCCTGACCTGCTGGGGTAGGAGCTGACCTAGAGCTTCATTCTGCAGGATTCTGAACACCTGTAAACATCCTACATGGTTGTGCTCCTGCTCCTCTTTCCTCCTCAGTGCAGACTTTCTGCTACCACATGCTTCTTACTGTTAGACGCTTTTCTGGGCACACCTGGGGAGATTCACTGCTGCTACAGCTTCTTTTAATTTGCTTAAGATCAGCTGCTGATGCTGAGGGACATTCATATACACTGGGTGGGATTCACCTGTCCAAGCGTAGCGACCGCTTTGGGATGAACTGCACCCAAAGGCCTGGACCCTGCCTCAAAACACCTGCTGCCTTCCCTTTGCTATCCAGGGAGCCTTAACACCTGGCCAGATGTCAAGGGCTGGAGTTCTCTATGCAGAAAGATTTTTAATTCCCTCCCTCCAAGCCCTGCCATTGGCAGCAGAGACTAGACCCCTTCCCTCTTTGATCTGCACAATTCTCCATTCCACCTTTCCCAGGTCTCCTTGCTCTTGAGAGGTGCAGGACACCCCAGCATCCCCACCTGAGGAACAGGGGCTGACAGGGGCTTTAGAAAGCTCTAAATCATTTGCTGTAATGGGGTTTTGTTGACTTTTTATAATTGAGGTTTCTAGTTCAACTGTTTGTGGGGACTTCTGAGGGGTTTTTTTTCCTTAATATTTTGAGGAACAAAACTTTAAGAAAATACCCACAGCAGAGAACTGCCAGAGGAGGAAAAAAAAAGAAAAAAAAAAAGAAAGAAAAAGATAAGACAGCTACCTAAAATTGCCTATTCAACTCCAGAGCATGTCTCATTACCTCTCTGCAACTCATTTTCTTCTCCTCCCTCCCCCTGCCAGTCTGGACCCCAAAGAGCACTGCAGGGAGAAGCAAGTTTCATCCAGGCTGCCTGAATCTGGTGACACTGGGACATGCTCCCCAGACTGGTGTGGGAGGACCACGAGGCTGCTCTGCCTCTGGCTGTGCCTCCCCAAATGTGTAAGCTGAGGTGAGGGGACAGAAAGAGAGAGAAACAGTGGAAGCTTTTTTAATATTGAAAAATTGTTTTGACATTTAAGACACTTGAAACAGCAACCGAGATATGGGGGGAAAAAAAGGGTGAGAAATCTTCAAAGGAATGATACTGTGCTGAACTGTTTCAGGATCGATGGTTGAGTCACTTTATCAGTCCTATCACGTTAGTCACGTCACAGTGTGTTAAGAAAGAGAATAGAACAGCAACTCACCAGGGCTGCACACTCACGACTTTACAGAGTAAGGCCTGGGCTCGTCCTGGGGCTTGAAAAGGAGGTGCAAAAGAAAGCAGAGGCAGGTGGTACTGTGCTGAGGGGGCAGACCCCTGGGCTGGCCCTGCTGGGGCATCGCCTGGCACCGCTTCCCTCACAGGAGGTGGCTGGAAACCGCAGGCCCAGAGACGCCAAGAGTAGTGCTGATGGACTGGGATTTAGCTTGGTGCCTTTCCAGTGGGGACTGAGAAGGGCACTTCACCCCTGCCTCCTTGTAGGAAGCTAATTCCCTGCGAGGCCTCAGCTCCTGCCCATGTGGGTGAGGTGGGCCAGAAGAGGTAATCATTCCCCACCAACTCCAGGAGTCCCCAGGAAACCAGGCTAGTAAGAAGGTGGAACAGAAGACCAAAGACTTCAATGGCTGGGGTTGGCCCCCATGCCTGTATCCCAGAGAAATGACTGCCTAGCCTTGCTTCAATTCACATAGCAGGTTTTAATGATTTGGGCTTTTGGTCTATTTCCTGTGTGTAACACACACAAGTTAGATCAGCAGCTTGAAGGGGGAGATGGCTGCACCAGATCCTCACCAGACCTCTTCCTGCAGTCTGGGACTGGTCAAAGTGAAAGCCATCAAACAGAAAATACAGACAGAGGCATTTAACCAAGCCTCCCCCCTTACTCCTCAAGCCCAGCCTTGGCATACTCTGCTCCTGACTGCCAACTGACCTGGCAATGCACTCTTGCACTTTTCAGATTCCCCCAGGAAGACTCAGAGAAGGTGAGGGGTGTATGAGTACCCAGCTGCAGCAATATAAAAAACAAAAATAAGGGGGAGAAGGTGAGGCACAAACTTCTACAAGACAGAGTGGGAAGCTCACAAACAGCTCTAGGGAGAAGAAGTGTGAGGTTTTCAAGTGTGGCTGAGGATCTCTCACCCACACATCACCACTCATATAAACAAGTCTCCGCAATCACAGACACCAAAGTAACCGTTTTTGTTATTAGTGACACTACTGCATGTGACACTGGCACAATGGTTGCAGTTACCTGAAGTAGTAGAAGTTCATCCTCTCAGTCCAGTGCCATACCTGAGCAGGGCTGGGTGCCAAGGAGCTCTGCAAAGAAACAGAACAGAGCTGTGGACATCTGACTGCTAAGCACAAGAGGGGTAAAGAATCAGTCACATTCATGAACAAACAGGTCAGGAGAACACCACACTCCCTACAAGAAACAAGAAGCTGAGAGCCAAAGGCATCTCCTGCTTCTGTCCCAACTCAGTAGTCCTGGGCCAGGCAATCAGCAGCAAAGTGAGGGGCTGCAGCTTGGGAAACTGTCCAGTACCCGGACGGGTATCCTAGGATGAGCAGCACAATGCTCAGAACAGCAGACACCAGCTCTCCCTCAAGGAAGGGCACATGTGCTCATGCCAGAGTAGAGACCAGGACTTTTTCACAGTTATCAGCTCTCACTGGAGCTTAAGCAACTTTCAGTCACAACTGCCTGAGGAAGATGCTGGTAAGTGCTTTAAATAGAGCACAGAGAAAGCTTTCACTGGCCTCTGTGCCCTGCTAACCACAGCAGGAAGAACTGCTTGTCTGAGATTGCTCGGACAAGTATCACATCTGGCTCTGAGTTTATTTTTTTTCTCCCAGCTGTGAGCATCCTGCAACTCCATGTCCAAAGAGACAAGCAGTAAATTTCAGCCAGCTTCAGCCCTGTTTACCCTGCAGGGCTCAGAGCCTTCCTGTTCTGCAGCCCAGCCACCACCCTGCCAGGAACACCTAAGCCAAGCTTACTGCACTCACAGCTCTATGTTCTTAGGTGGGTTGAGTGGCACAGGAGACTGGCTGCTGACTGGCTGCAGGAGAAAAAAATTATGTACAAAATAAAAATGGTTACACTATGCAGTCCTTAGCTATCAACCTTCACAGATAGAACAGGAGGGCCCAGACTCCTGAGGCAGCCTATGCTCTGACAGTAATTTGTTATGTGGCCCTGGGTTATCCTGTTGGCATCTTCATTGGGTTTGAGCTCACCCAGCTGAGAGGGGCTTGGCAGGGTTGAGAATGCCATGGTCAAGTACACTACCACTGCTTTTCACAGTGAGCATCATGTGGAAACCCCCACTCAACCGCTAACACTAACACAGTGTCTCCTTCTCCTGCAGGTCAGCAGCTAAAGGTCACCCTTATTTTCAGCCTTCCTCTAATTTTTCAGGTAAGAAGTTAAATACAACATGGTTGAAATACAGCTGCATTTGTGTTGTGGGTAGAGGGAGATCTTGAAAACTCTGACAGGCAAAAAGCAGCCACCCACAGCCCTGTGGAGGTGTGGGGACATGGCTGCTGGGAGGACAGGGCTGCTCTCCCCTGGGCCCAGCCCGTGCAGAGGTGGGCAGTGAGCCACAGAGCTGTGCTGGAAACCAGAGGAAACACTAACAATAATGAAAACAAAGAGAGAACAGAAACAATGACACATACAGTGATTTTAAGACAGTCTGGGCTGTTAGAACCAAGTCCCCTTCTAGCACCAAACTGAGCATTTTCAGGAAAGACAAAAGCCTCCCATGCTGACAAGCCAGCTCGCCGCTCCTCACCAACACCTGCTGAAGTGCTGGGGCTGGGCTGAGGGCAGCACTGGTCAGCCCCAGGAGGAACAGTTCAGCATCTTCGTCCACCTGTTCCTGCTCTGGGTACATCTGAAGCACGAAGGAGAACCCAAAGCCCCAAGTTCTGCTCCTGAACTGGGGCCAGGCCCTGGCACTCACATTCCCACAGCTACTGGAGCAGCCTCGGCCACAGCACCCAGCTCTGCGAGAG
>NW_009952705.1:1038287-1050550 GCF_000747805.2 Chaetura pelagica
CTCGGCGAGGGGCTCGGCAGCACACGGAGGGCTCTGCAGCCACTGCTTTTCAGGGAGGTTTTCAGCCACTGCTTTTCCCTTTCACTTCTGGTGCCGTGCCCCCAGAGCTGGCAGGATGTGGTGCAGGCCGAGCCTGCCGAGAGGGAGAACGCGCAAAGATAGGCAGTGATAACGGGCAGAGGTATCCAGGGGAAACCTTTCATCTCACTGCCATGGAGAGGGTGTTGGAGGCTAATAAGTCACAAAAAAGCAGGGCGCAGATACCACAAGTTCCCTCTGCCCTGTAGGTTATGGCAGTGTAGGAAGATGAAATAACAATAATCAGAACTTACAATCAGGGGTAGGGGCCGGAGTGAGACACCGGCAGCATGTCGGCAACAGCACAGCAACAGTTTCCTGCCCCCCTGGCTGCTCCCTCACAGCCATGGACACCATCAAAAATTCTGTGGAAAAAACAGCCCAGGGAGGCTCTGGCTCTGTCCTCCCAGAGAGCCCTTCCCTGGCAGTGCTGGTCCAGCCACTCCACAGCCTCAGCCCTTGCCAGGGGACATGGTGGCAGAATAGGGAATCCCTCTTCTGGCACTGGCACCAGTGAGAAGGGAACAGGCACAACAGGAATCTCTCTGATGGGAGAAGGGAGGCAACACTAAAGTTAGAAAACTCCTAACAAGTAGAGCCAGTCAAGAATAAATGTTGTCCCTGCCAAGAGAAGGACAATGCTGAGGGATGTATTATTTTTCCCATTTTATGCAACAGCTGGCTGTACTTAGAGCTGAACCATCCCAGAACAGCCACATGTGTGAGAGTTTGCAGGTGCTGCTTTGGCTGAGCACTGAACATCTCTTGTGAAATTCTCACTTAAAGCCCTAAAATTCCCCAAACTCCACATACTTACAGGAAACATTTTCAGCCCCAAGAACTTGTCAGCTCTGTTCATGATGTGGGCATGAGCCAACACTTGGGAACTCCCTGGGACTTCTCTGCAGGCCATAGCCGAGTCCTCCTGCCTGCTCCGCAGCCAAGCCCCAGGCTCCTTTCCCAGCACCGCACCTGTCCCAAAATACTCTCTTTTTCTTCCTTCTTCTAGTTCTGCACTGGGAACAATGTCACTGATGACTATGACTTCAACACCACCATTGACTACAGCATGTTTGAGACCCTGTGTGAGAAGGAGGAAGTCCGTAACTTCCGCGCTGCCTTCCTCCCAGCCATGTACTCCCTCATCTGCTTCACAGGGCTGCTGGGGAATGGGCTGGTGATGCTCACCTACATCTACTTCAAGAGGCTCAAGACGATGACAGACATCTATTTGCTGAACTTGGCTCTGGCAGACATTCTCTTCTTGCTGACCCTCCCCTTCTGGGCCACAAGCGCAGCCATGTACTGGCTTTTTGGGGAGTTTGCCTGCAAGGCTGTCTATTGCATCTGCAAAATGAGTTTCTTCAGTGGGATGCTGCTCCTCCTGTCTATCAGCATCGACAGGTACTTCGCCATCGTTCAGGCTGCCTCAGCCCACCGCTTCCGTCCCCGGATGATATTCATTAGCAAGGTCACATGCATCCTCATTTGGCTCCTGGCCTTCATCCTCTCAATCCCTGAGCTGGTTCACAGTGGTTTGAATCAATCAGGCCACCATCCCCATTGTTCCATCATTGCTAATGACTTGAAGGCCTTCAGCACTGGCATCAAAGTGTCACAAATGATTTTTGGCTTCTTATTTCCCCTGGTGGTCATGTGTGTCTGCTACCTCATCATCATCAAAACATTACTGCAGGCGCGCAACTTTGAGAAGAATAAAGCCATCAAGGTCATCATCGCTGTGGTAATTGTCTTCGTTGTCTTCCAGCTGCCCTACAACGGCATCATGCTGGCCAAGACCATCTCAGCCTTCAACAACACCAGCTCATGTGAGGAGAGCAAGAAGCTGGACATAGCAGATGACGTGACCTACACCCTGGCCTGCTTCCGATGCTGCCTCAATCCTTTCCTCTACGCCTTCATCGGCGTCAAATTCCGCAATGACCTCTTCAAGCTTCTGAAGGAGCTGGGCTGCCTGAGCCAGGAGCGCCTCTGGCAGCTGACCACCTGCCGCGACAGCAAGAGGTATTCCTCTGCCCTGGAGACAGAGACCACCACCACTTTCTCCCCATGAGCTGAGCTCCAGGCAGGCTTTGACCAAGCAGAAGGCTGGAGCGGTTTTGTACACTTCTGAACTACTGGTGGAGCAAAACCTGTCACTGCTGCAGGAAAAGTGCCTGCAGGAGGAAACCCAGGAACCTCTCCCATTTCAGGGAATGAGCACTGCTAGCCAAACTCCCCTGGATGAAACTTCAATAAAACTGTGACTGAGAGCAAAGCAAGGGAGAGGAAGACCAGCAAGTTTGTCATCACACCTTTATTTTAGTCTTTTCTAGTGATAATGAGAAACGCCCAAAATAAAGTATTTTCCCTAAAAGCAACACGAGCCAAGAGAAACAAACATTTGTGCAACAGAACTGCTTGTTTTAGAGCTGAACTTCCAAGAGCATGATCCTTGCTTAGAATGTTGCTTTTAACAAGACCAGATTGCTTTAACAGACAAGATTGCTCTCCCAATCCCACAAAAATGATCCCTGCTGCATGGACTTGGTCTTCAAAGAAAAAAAGCACGAGCAGCCTCAGGCTCCCAGCCCAATCCAGTATGCAAAATAAGCTGTGAGGTATCCTAGGATGCAACCCTCTGCTCTGCCATCCCCCACAAGTAGTAAATCCATACATAGGATATACATTATTTCACTAACTTTGTATATTATTGTGGCAACCCATTCATTTGTCAGGAAAAGCACAAATTCCACTTCACTTCTGCCTGTATCTGGTGCTTCACCTATAAAGAAGCTGCATCCTATGAAGCACAAGTTATTCCATACCAACATTGATTTTAATTCTTTAGAAATGCTGCTCCACTCCAGAAATAAAGTCTCCTGTAGCTTCTGAACAGATAAGGGTATTTGCCTGCACAGACTGATGCAGGGCTAGTTCACACAGTTCAGACTCAAACTTTCTGCACCAAGACAAAATTATTTACAAGCTCCAAATAGCCAGTGTTTTTCCAGTCACCAAAAATACAAACTTGAACTAAGAGTCACACTTCTGCACCAGCCCAGCTGGGTCCTTAAAACACATTTTTACCACGCAGCCATCCAGCCTGCCCCAAGGGCATCATCACTTCTGGCACAGTGCATGGCTGTTCACTCACTTGCTTGATAGAAACCACCTGGATTAGTGACTGGCCCCAGAGGCCTCAGAATTTTAAAGATTAAAGCTCAGGGTGAATCCTTATGCATTTCTTAAGGTGAGATGCTTAAATTCAGGATATAGTTGTGGCCATGGTCCAACCACTTCAGCCTGGCAGCATCTGAAGCTTGTCTGCACTGAGCTTTATCCACTGCTATGGACACAGGCTGCTCATTTTCACATACACATACAGAGAATTCTCTGCTCTTGCTTGCTAACCTCAAGAGATAAACAAGAACACGGGTCTTCTTCTCCCTTCTTCTTCTTCCCTTCTAGAAAGACAAGTGTCTTTCTAGAGAGACTTTAGCAGCTGGCTTTCAAGTCAGATATGTATTTCACTTATAAGCTATTGAAAACGTGGTTTGCATTCCTACTGTCAGTGCTGGTACAGATGCCATTCACTGTGGTTGGATTTAAATGCAAACAACAGTCATGGGTTGAAGATTACTGTCAGGGTCATGTACTTGAAAAGAACATGGCAGCTGAACAACAGATTATTGTAATGTAAAATAAGACCTTGAAAAGCAGCCCAGAATGTACTGCCAGTTGGTGCATTTACTAGAAGAGCGAAGATCCCACCGACAGATGAACACTCTGGGAACTGCTGCCCTGGGACATCTGAATGTCAACTGGGAAGGAGTTGCTGCAATTGTTCCCGCATCTGTTATGGACTCTCATGCTCTGACCCCCGCAGCACACAGCTCTGCCAGAGCCAGAGAAGGGTCCTGGCCAGGCTCTGCTCCCAGTGCAGGGAGGAGCAGGCTCTGGGGAGGTGCAGCCTCATCCCCAGCAGCAGTGAAGGGTCCTTTGGGAACTGTATGGCATGTTCCAGTAGAGGGACAGAGCACAACACACTCAATAAAGAGACAGTCACAGTGTTTTCAGTACCATACAAGGATCCATGAGGAGCAATACAGGATCATACATCAAAAAATAGTGCTTCAGAGACAAGTGAATTAAAATCCACCTTCACAGGACAGAATCCAATTAGCTGGTTTTGAGACAATGTTGCCAGTTATGTAGCTGGATGCCATCACAGTTAAATACATTCTTCTTCCTAAATCATTTGGCTCTAGGCTATGGGGTTTTGCCAAGAGCTGGGATTCCGGAAGAAGCCACATTCTGCTCCTGGTTACCTGTCTATGCTTAAATACAATCCCAACCAACTGTTTAACACGTTCTCTTTTGTCACATCCATGTAACATGCACAGAAGTGATGCTTCTGTGTCACATGAAATGGGGGTTACAACTGACACTGCATAGTCATTTATTCTTGGTTTGCTCCTACAATCCTTACTTAGGTAAGACACTCAGGTAACGAGAACGTTGCCAGAGCAAAGAATACCCACAATACAGTCTTTTTCGTTTTCTTCATCAGTAACAATATATTCTTAATGTACAGTCATGTATGTAAAGCTGCTTTACACAGAAGTTAAATATGTACATGAATGTACCCTGAAAATACACTGCTTTAACTAAAACTTTTTATGCAAAATATATTCACCTAACTTATTCTAGCAAGGAAAACTGCTTCACCAAACATGAAATAGCTCTTGTCTCCTGTTTGATAAAAGCCATTCCCCATCTACAGACTGAGAAGTCCTCAGGTTTTTATCACCTAGATGGGATGCAACTGCTTCTATTCAAATGAGATATTAAAAGCATCATTTGGGACAGCCTCACCAGGTGTCTCCTCAAGAGGACAGTGCTGACTTCAGAGTGCATGGCTTTTTTTTCTTTTTTTTTTTGTTTTAATGTAATGGACAGAACAAATCTGCCACTTCTTTAGATGAATCACATTAACATTGGCCCAAGTTCCTAACTTGGGAATCCCCACTGAAGTCTGAAAACTGACTGTATTTTCCTATTTGTGGAAAATAAATTATAACAATTAACAAAAAAAAAAACACCTTTTTTTTTCCATTGTATTTCCTCCCTAGGATGTACTTTGTGTGTACCATAAGTATCCTTTACATAAAGTGTCTTATAATTGCAACCATGGAATGCAAGAGAGGGGAACCTCAAAGAGAACCAGAAGACATGAAGCTTACACTGGAGTGCCAAAGCTAAGGCCTGTCTCTGCTTTCACTGAACAACACACACCTCTCATGGTTTCTCCCCAGAGAAAGTCCTGGGCTAGTTTCATCATCTGGCCCAGAGGTTCGAGCAGTGATAAAGAGCATCTCAAGACCACAGCACCACAACATCACCCTAGATAACAACTGTCTAAGCCCAAAGCTCCTTAAATAAACATTACATCTCGTTTACCACAACTAGGTCAGGAGTCTCAACTGCCCCAGTCCAAGAGCTCATTGCACAAGAGGTGTAGCCTGCTAAGATCTCTGAACACAACAGAGCTGGGGCTCTGCAGAGCAGGCTCTGCCACGGTTCTGGCAGCTCCCTGTGCTTCCCAGAGGTGACTGAGAACTAACCTTTCACACAGGAAACATCCTGAATTTCAAGAACACAAAGAGTCTAACTTAAGACCCTGATTTAAACCCATAAAACTCAGCCCACCAAGCAATCACCCAAGGTCACACCTCAGGCCATAAATATCCCAGCCGTATCACACAGCTTCAACTACAGGAAAAAAAGTGCAATTCCAGGATGGATTTAACCCATTTTAGTACCTTTCACCAGCAAGACAGAGAAAGAAGTTTCCTTTTGCATTTCACTGGGGGACTGGGACCAATCTCAGACTTAAATCTTCTTGAAAAAGTCAATTAAAAGTCAACTGATAAAACCTGACCCTGGTGGCAGAAAGGGGCCACTAGTCTGCAATAAACTACACCAAAAGCAAGAGAGACATCTCCCACCTAGTCACAGTCATGTGGACTCCAGATGGTTCCTGCAACCCTTTCTCCAAGTCACTGGGGGAAACCTCTGTCCCTCAGGAGCCCTGAGCTCTGAATAAAGTATCACTGCTAATCACTTCTCCTTCCCTGCCAGTTCATTACCTGTGTACATGTGCTAGTGTATATTTTGAAATTATGGTTTAAAAGCCCTCAGAACCAAATGGATCTGGGCTGGGCAGGAGGTGAACTAGAACAAGAAGGAAGTGAACTGGAATAAGGCCTCACTAAACGCAGGCACTGGTGTGTCCTCTCCCTGCAGAGCTGTGCCAGGTACTGCTCCCCATCAATTGCTGGTGAATGAACTCATTAATAGGATGGTGAATGTGAAGCTTCTACAGGCACAGCCATGGTTTCTCATATGTCCCCCTGGTAGCTGCAGAAGGGAAGTCCTTGCCACCAAAAGAATGAGCATGAGTTAAGTGAGGCAAACAAACCCTAAAAATAATGCACGTGTGCGATGAGGAAGGGTGGTGGCACATTGCAACAATCAGAATAGCTGAGAGTAGGCTATGGTTTCCCCTCCCCACATCTTCTTTTATAGGGAAAAATAACCCAAAGTCCTGTATTGGGTGTGGAGGTGTCAGATCTCAAGGGAGAACTTCTTGCATGGCCAATGATCTTCCCCCCAGCTTGTCCACAAAGCTGTTGTGTCCCTAGCTCTGCTCCTCAGTGACCTGAGTCAATCCTGCCTTCTTCCCAAGCAGTAAAGCAGAGATAAAATGTCACTTTGCACAAGCAGCAACAGGAGCTCCTAGCTCTGTTCTAGTCCCACATGTGGGAGCCTCCCCGCCCTCACACTGAAACAAAGTGAAGTCCCACATACTCAGATTTTGCAGATTTTGTAAGTTTCCAAGCAAGCACACGCAGAACTGGGGCAGCAGGCAGCCCTGTCTTAAGTCACTTTTCACTGTCCCCTTTCAATGAGACCCCAGATCCGCACAGAACCAAGGCTGTTACCCAAGCAGGGACTCAATCCTTCTCAGTATTAAACCAAGCCCTGCCACAGCTCGTTACAAAAGTCTTATTCAGGTCCCAACAAGCGCAGACTTTCAGTTCGCCCTGACCACAGCGCGGCAGATGCGGAGATGATCCGGGCATGATCTCATGTATTTGTCACTCCTGAACCCATGCAAATCTTCAGCGTGCAGGAACTGAAACTCTAACTTCCCTTCCTGCTGCTTGGGGTTTTTTTAATTCAATTGTCTAAAATAAGGTAGAAAGCAGTTATTTATTTTCCTTTCTTTGCTGAGGAGTAGTGTTGCACAAAACCCTAATTCTTGAGTGATTATGTGCTTTACTGGGACAGTGATGGGACTGAAGGCCAAATCTATTGTCTAGAACCATCCTGCAGGAGAAGAAAAAGACTAATAATTTCCAGGGCAATAAATAGTCCAAAAAGCCTTCCAGGATTCAGAGCTGTACACACTGCCCTGTACCAAAATCAGAACCTCTACCCTTGATTCTAGTTCCTTCTCCATTAAGCAGGAGTTGGTTTGAAATCCAGGGAAAGCAACAGGAACTTGGATGAAAAGGCCCTGCATTACCTGAGGAGTTGAAATGTGTTTCTTGTGTTATGCAACATCAGAGAGGAGACGAAGTGAAATCCTCACAGTGATATTCATACAACCCAGTGCACTTCTGAAACAACACAGGGAAGAGAAACCACTCAGCACGTTCTTCGCTTAGTGCTGAGGGTTTTATTGACTTTACAAGAGCCAATGGATTTTATGGATGTGTCTTCTTGGGCTTGAAGAACCCCAGAGCTACTGCAGAAGCCCAGTGCAGTGACAAATGCAGCTGCTTTTCAGTCCCCACCTGTCCTGAAGGCTACACAGAAGTCATGTTCTTCTGGGACAATGTCTTGGTTTATACTCATTTAATGATCAAACTCCAAGTGCCTGAAAGCTCCAGAGAAGGAAGAAGGTTCTCCTCAAATGCTCTTAACTACCCAGGCAGTAAAAAATAAAATATTTGCAGGCAGAAGTGACTTGCAATTCAAAGTGCCTTTTCCAAAGACTCCTTGACTCCTTCAAGCCTTCATTTCCAAGAGACACTACAGCTTTTACACTTATCCTTCAACCAACAAAGGCAACCTACTGCCCACCCAACTGCCTAAAAATGAAGGTGCCATGTTGGAGCATCTAAAAAAGCTTTGTCTGACCAAGGTATCACCAATTACTTCCTCAGATCCTGATCACACAGGCCTTGTTGTGGTCAAGCAATGTAGGCATTCTGGTTTACCAATGTTAATTACAAGAAAGGGAAAGTAATTATTCCCCTCTACGGCAGGAGCAACCCACCCCTGGTGACTGGTGGGGACTAAGGCTCCACTCACTCTGGCTATTGGTGCAAGGGGCACAGGGAGGTAGCACAACCTGGCAGGTCGCTGTCACTTTGTCACCAACCATTCTGCATCTCATCATCAGGGAATCACAGCTCATGCTGCTGTGAGGAGTTGTGAGCACAAACACTTGTGCATACGGCTCCCAGCAGAAGTGCTTCCAGGCTCCAGGGGCTTCTGCAGCAACATTCAACACCACCCCAGCAAAATCTCAGCATCAGAGCTGCACAAATAGAAGCTCATGTTTTTAGGGGAGAGTTGACTGATTCTCTTGGAGATAACATGTTTCTAAGTTTTGGCCACAGTGATGAAGAATCTTTACCCCTTTGCCAGGGCGGGGAGGGGGAGAAGGAAAAACAAGTCTCTCTCTGGATGACTAACACAGCCAGCAGCTATTGCCACTCTGCAGCTCAGCCCCGCTCTTCAACAGGGAGTTGCATAAGCCTCCTTTGAAGAGGTTAACACGTTCACAGGCAGTTATCTGCCCTGCCAGAGGGTCACAGGAGCTAAAATGTTTGCTCTATGACCTGACTGAATGTAGAGGACAGGGGTCACCAAGTGTCACTGAGCTGTACCCCAACAGGCAGGGCTTCCACTAGGCTTTGGGTTGGAATTCCAGCAGACCTGGCAGGTAACCAGATCCTTACAAAATTCATCAAAACACCTTTGTTGCCAGCAGCTTCTGGCGGGCCTCCACACCCATCTGCACATGAGCATCCCCTCACGTGCCAGTGCTGCCGGCACAACCCAGCACAGCCCAGGGGAGCCTGTTTTGAAGCAAGCTGCAAAAACAAACAGCAGGAAAGATCTCCACACCATCACAAGAAAGAGACAAAATGCTGCCAGAGGCTGCTTCCCCAGCTGGGCCCTGCACAGGCTGTGGCTGCTGGACATGCACCCACCACACCAGCATTAGCAAGCCACACACCTCCTGGCTCAACAACTGGCCATGCCTTCCAGATCCTGCTTGGCACTCTGGGAAGGAGGGAGGTATCTCCTTGCCAAGCAATAATGGTGGTCTGCAGCTTGGAAATTAATTCCCTTTATAAGCAGTAATACAAAGCAGTCTTCCCCCACAAGGCATTCCCTCCTGCAGACATGCATCAGGTCTGGCAGTTGTGGCATGTGGCCCGAAACACACTATGGAATGAAGGTCCAACAACTAGGAACCAAGCTGAAAACACCAACTGAAGAAAAAAAAAAATACAGATGATATGCAAAGACAGGTAACAGCACTCTCACAGTTCACTGGAAACCTCCCCAGGCCTCAGGGGACAACCTCTGGAAAGACACCACAGCCCAGCAAAGCTCCAAGTGACCCTGACTCATCCAGAACTAGTCCACGCTCACAGTCCCCTTTTTTTTTTTTGCAGTAACCAGCAGAGTGGAGACAGAAAGCTGGGACTGTCTAAGAGAGCAGGGACATCCTTCCCTCCAAACTGCTCCTTCAGAAACACAGGTGATAGAAAAGGTCTTCTGAGGAGAAGGCTCCAGCCCACTGGGTACATCCAAACGTGAGCAGGACCAAGCACAGCTCTCAGTTGAGAGATGCTGACACCATGTGGGAAAGGCTGAGAAATGCTACATCACAGATGGTCCACCCTGTGTCCACCATGCTGGGACTCTGGGTGGCAGCTGCTCCAGAGTCCCACTGTGTGAGTTCAGTCCCTTCCCAGCCAGGGAACTGGGATTTTTCAGGCAGCCAAAGAAAGGAACTTTTTTCAAGTGAACTTTACAAATGTGCCTTTCTCCCCACGAGGCCTCATTCTGATTTTTCATCACCCTCTGATCTTGCCCATGGAGAGCTCAGTTTCTGCCATCACCCAGCCTGCACCTCAGCATCAGCCCTCAGAAAACCAGCTGCTTGAGGATACCACAACTTCCAGCAAACCCCACAATGAGCCCAATTCCCACACTGCTCCATGATCACTGGACAGCCTTCATGTCCAAGTTCTTGTAGATGAGCCAAGAAAAGGCCCTTCTCACCAAGGCCTGACTAGGTGACTCAAAGACCCAATCACTGTAGTACCTGTGTGAACTGCTAAAGAGCTTCTACTTCCCCCAGACCCACCTGACGAACAAATTGGTGGCATATGTTACAGAGCAATTCCTGTATTTGTCAGAAAAAATGAATGTGAAAACTTACAGAATTAGACTATTTCTCATGTAGTGGAGAAACAGGCTTTTTTCAGCCACTTAGATAAGTGGGGACAACCAAACCTCTTGGACACTCTTCCCGTGAAGCCCACACTTCTGTGCTCCTCCAATACACGAGGTGTAATTTAACTTGGTGTGTTCTTTGCTTTTAACAGAGGCTACACTGGGGCAACTGCTGCTTCCTAAGCATGCTTCAAAACTCCTCCACCTGACACATTTCCAGTGCTCTCTCCCAGATGAAGTCCTACAATATGCCACCCTCCTTATCTCCTCTCCTCCTGTCCACCAGCCCAGCAATAATCGGGGCTCTGAAACAACCAGCAGCAGAAGTCACTACCTCCATTTCACCTTCAAACATGCTCCTTGCAAACTGCAACCTCCCGGGCTCTATGTGGTCTGCCTTTATAATGCCTCTTTCCCCTGTCTGCATAGAAAGTAAGTCCTTTCTTTGTGGCTTTCTGCAGAAGTTAAATGAACAAAAACAACAAAGGTTGCTCCACCTATGCAGATAGCTTTTACCTGAAAGGGATACAGCCCGCAGCCCACACTCCACCCACCCAAACCTTACAGAAATAAACACACAGTGACATAAAATCTGTTATCAAGGAAAGTTTCCCCACACCCCCTCACAAAAACACTTCAATATTTTGCTCTCTGAGATGCTGCCAACTCTCTTCTCCCCCGCAAACCAGAATCTGTGCAACAGATAACGACCCAGACATCCCTTTTTGGCCTTAAAGACGTTTCATTACACATTTTCCAAAGACAATTACAAAACCATGGTACGTGCAGCAGACAAGGGATTCCTGTGATTTTCTGAAAAACCAAAACCTTAGTGACACGATGACAAACAGGATGACAGGTTGTTTGTGCAGCAGGTCTGTGCCAGCAGGACAGACCCCTGCTGTCCTTCCCGGGCTCTATCAGCTCTGCCCGAGCACAGCCAAGGTCACACTTGGAGCAGGAGCCCCACCACTGCCCAGGAAATGTGGATTTTATCTCTGAGGTGGGCCAAGCTCCCAGGTCCTAGCACAGGTGCTGCAGAGTGAGCTGCTGAGATAAAGGACTGCAGGGGTTGGCAGTGTGACCCCTCTGCTCTGCTCCTCTTCCAGCTGCAGGGACCCCAAGCTGCTCCCACAGCTTTCCCTTCAGGAAAGGGGATCCCCACACAATTCCTGCCACATCCAGCAAACACAGTGACACTGAAGGGCACAAAGGGAAGGACACCCCATCTCTCACCTCCCACATTCCCATTTTTCAGAGTCTCCTCTCCTGGATGAAGCTGCTGTGCTGGCCCTGGACAACACGTATGTTCCCTGCAGAGCACCCAGCACAGCTTCCCAAGGACCCGCAGCACCGGGCCCAGCAGCCACCCTGGCCTGGCCCCTTCCCGGTCACCTCCCGCCCCCGCTCTGCTCCGCCCTCGGGGTTCACTTCCCCGCACAGACCATTGGTGAGGAGTTTGAATCAATTCCTCCCCACATCCAAGCGCCCACGATCACCCGTGGCTGTGAGGAGCAGCAGCCCCAGCTCACGGACAAGCCCGGCACGTGGGTCCCTTCCCAGGTTCCCTGCACGTTCCCGCGTGGCCCCGGACGAACCCGGGGGAGCAGCAGCTCCGTTCCCGAGCTGCTCCC
>NW_009952705.1:1050796-1051691 GCF_000747805.2 Chaetura pelagica
CCGTGTGGGCGTGGCCAAGGGCTGCGAGGGGGCGTGGCCAAAGGCCGCGGGGCTCCGGGCCGGTCGGTCCTTCCCGCCCCGCCCGCCGGGGCCTCGGGGGTCTCTGAGCGCCCGGGGCTGCTCCTCTTCCCCACCGGGGGAGCTGCACACCCCCGCGGGCCCTGGGGTCACAGCCCGCTGCCCTCACAGCCCGGCTGGGAAGAGGCACGACAGCCCCGCAAACGGCACAGGCACAGCACGGAACTGGAAACCTGCTTAAAAAGGAGCATTGTGAAGGAAAATGGAGTTAGCAGAGGGTGTGTGGGGCCTGCAGCAGAGTCACACGTCCTGTGTCGCCAGGCCAAGGGGCCGGGCTGCGCTCTGATCTCTCTGATGGGCTGGACGACACAACCTTGGTTTTCTAGTAATGTAATTATCTCTGTGTGAGGTCACAGGGATCAACGCTTTAGTAGCCAGGGATGCTAAGTGAGATTTAATCTAGGAAGTCTTTATCACCTCTGGGAAAACACAGGAGACAGTTGGTCAGACACACAATATAAGTGGTTGTGACGTGGTCAGTCAAAGCTCCAAGCTGGGCTTGGTCAGTGCTGAGGGGGAAACGTGGGAATCAGTGCTGCCATCGCCCCTGTGTGCGCGGGGGGAGACACCGGGACTGTCCTAGAACCAGTCACTGATCACCAGGCCCTAGCCAGAAAGAATCTGAAAGAGAAGGAAAAGCTTTAAAAATCAGGCTGTTCACATTCCAAAACTAGAACTGAGTGTTTCATGCGGAGCATAAGGAGCAGAGGAGGGCGATGGAGCAGGACCGGCTGTCACCGCACTCAGCCCCAGCTGCCACGCTGGGACAGCCTGGGGAGCAGAGTGAGGCAGGACCAGCCGCTGCACTCAGCCGCGT
>NW_009952705.1:1052193-1055557 GCF_000747805.2 Chaetura pelagica
CAGCCTGTGGAGCAGAGTGAGGCAGCACCAGCCGCTGCACTCAGCCGCGTGCTCATTAGCCACAGGTTCATTAGCCACACATGAAACCCCGGGGGACAGCAGAGCCCCCCGGGCAGCCAGGTGAGCAGCGCGATCCCGGCGCTGCTGCCGCTGGGGGGCAACAGGAGACCACCGGATTGCTCACCCCCCTGAGCCCGGGGAGACCTAAACTGAGCACAAAGGGCAGATGAACTCGATCCACTGCTGCAGAATTCGTCTGCTGGGAAGATGAACCTGGCAAAGCCTTAATTAGCCTTTTAGGTGTTTTCTCCCACGTATTATTTCCAAAAAAAAACGTTTCTATGTCTTTCTCTGAGCAGGGGGTCTCGTTATTCTGGTTTAAGTGGAACAACATGGTGCCCTTCAATATTTTTTTAAAGGGTCTAAAAGCTCAATTTGATGCTTGAACATCCTCATGCCTCCCAAGCAGAGCAGGGAGTCAGATAATGTCTGAGAAATCCAGAAATAACACATTCCTGGGAGCAGTCAGTGTCTTCTCTTTTAAACACAGACTTGCACCATATAAATCCTGCTCCCTCTGTCATGTCAGTGGCCACTGAGGCATGATTTCCATTTCTGCAAACTGTGAACAACACGGTGGGAAAGCCCAGCTAGGAAACCAGGTAGGAAAGCCAGGCTTTGCATTTCTCTGGTTGCTTTTGAGGCTCTCCAGGCCCTTTGTAAAGGAGAACCAAGCTTTAAGTGTGTTACAGACGGAGTGGAACATGTCTGAGGTGATGCTTGGAAGTGTGAGCAGAGCCTGGAGCTGGGAATGTATTTCCAGTGCCATGAGCTCATTCTCATACCTGCTTTGCTGCCACAGAACTGTGGCACTTGAACTAACAGAGAAAGGAGCAGTAATGCAGCACTGCTGATACTAAAGTGAGTCACTGGGCACTAGAAGAGCACTGGAGATTGGAGCCATTTGCCTTTGATCTTTCCCTTGTGCTGTGGCTGGTGACCTTTATGAACCATGGGCTCTCCAGTCAGGGCAGGAGGGAAGGGGAGAACACGGACAAGGAAGCAATTGCTAATTCATCATTCATAAACATGCAGAGAAGCAAACAAAACCAGAGGCAAACTGTCTTGTTCTTGTAAAAGCTGAGCATCTCTTTTTGTTTTGTTCTGTTCTCCCATGACATTTTTGTCGGTATCATGAGAAAAGCACTGAGAATTCCTAATGGCAAGCTAAGAATGGAAGAGGCCAGCACAGGCCACGGGTGATGCACGGGTAGGCCCATCCCTGCTCCAGGGCCCGTGTCCCACCAAGGAGCTCCCCTGCAGGGGAAGGGGCTGGTGATACCTGGGGGAATCGGGATGTCGGGGAGGCAGAAGGTGGGGTACACCGAGTCCCCCGAAGTGGTGGCACCGACACGCAGCTTTCCCCCCCTGCCTGCCCTGCTGGCCATTCCAGGAGCTGCAGATCTCCCTCCCTTACAACCTGTTGGAGCTGTGACCCCGCGGGAAGCCTGAGAGCGACAGCCAGGACAGCAGTGGAAACGCCAGCGATCTGCCCGCTGCCTTTCCTCTCTCCGGGACAGCTCGTCTGCCTCCCGGGGGACTCGCCACAACATTACAGCCCATTAGCAGCTTCTTTTCCTTCAGCCTTGCAGGGAGTGTGGGGCTGGTGAAAGGTGCCCTGGCAGTCCCTGGGGTGGGGCAGGATCCCGGCGGCAGCTCAGCCCGCAGCCCCGGGAACCTGCCCTCGCTCCCTGCAGGAAGGAACCGGGGGGGCCTCTTCTTCCTTTTCCTGCAGATCTAGACAATAGCAGAGGCAAGGACTTGAAAGGGAAGGAGTGATGGGTTTCCCCACATCAGCACCAAGAGTTTTTTTAATGAAGTGGTGTCTGACAGGCATTTGCTTGCCCTGTGGGGGTTCCAGGGAGACAGGGCTTTGCTGGGAGCTGTCTGTGCCGTGGGGTGACTGCTGCCATGGCCCCAGCCCAGCCCAAGAGCCATTTGTGTTCCTGAGCCAAGGGAAAAGCCTGAAAATAAAGTACTGCAGGACCCTGTGGGACAGGATGGACGGGACACGTATTGAGGGCTTTGCCCAGGACAAAGAGATGCCTCTTTGAGAAATGGCCCAGCCTGGAGCCCACAAGGACCACGGGCAGAGCAGGGCAGGGGTCTTTCCAGCCCTGTGGCCCCCTGGCCTGGCAGCACCAGGCAGGGGCACGGGGAGCCAGGCCTGAAGGGAAGCACGCAGAGCATTTGGCCCTGCTCTGCCCTGTGCTGTGGATGGGAACAGCCTCCCAGAAATATCAAAATGCTTTCAGGGTGACAAGTGTCAGCAGCTGTGAGTCAGCCCTTTGCAATGCTTCCAATCAGACATACCATGGTTTCATTGTCTCGGGGTCCCCTGGAATGTCAGCCAGACAGAAGCCCCCCCTGGCAGCAGTCCAGCTGCTTCCCTGGGCTGCAGCAGGGCAAAGCAAGCCCCTCGACCTGGTGATGTGTGCCCAGGCTGCCAGGGCAGGAAGGCACTTTCCAGCCTTGAGGGCTTTGTGTGTGGCTCAGTGTGGAAAACAGATCCTGAGAGCTCAATCCAGCTCTTCTGCCAGGGGAGATCTGGGAACAGCTGCTGAGAGTACTTGATCCTTGGCCCCTCAAAGGCTGATACAGATTTCTGTAGATTTTAGCCATTGTGAGGTGGAAACATGCCTGTGCTGATCTGTGTCTGCACACCCTCAGCACTGCCCTGGCCCACTCACAGCCCCTGGCAGCCCTCCAGCACCAAACAATTCTCACCTCTCTAACCATCCTTGCCCACCTTACCCCAGTAAACCCACAATAATCAGCCTATTCTTCTCCAGCCCTTTGCTGCTGCACCCATCCGGAGGCCCTCAGTACACCTTGGCTCTACCCTTCCCCTTCCTGTGCCGTCCCTTCTTTCATTCCCACTCACCTGTGCTATTAGCAATAAGAGCTGTAATTACCATCGCTGCCTGTGCCCAGAATCCCTGGTTGCAAGAGGGTTTACGGGTTTTTCTGTTAACAAATGTGGGTGCAATTCACCTGAATTGCCAATCCTATCAGTTGCTGGCTTGGGGCATGTCAGCATGAGCAAACAGTGCTGATTATGGAGAGGAAAAGCAAGTGTGGAAAGCAATTGTTCTCAGTGACTTCACCTTGATAACAAAGACGCCAACTCCAAGACAAAAGCTGTTTCATGGTTCCATGCCCTATGGTTGCAGGAGTCTCATTCCTGGAAAAGGGAAAATTGGTGGTATTAGTTTAAAATGCAGCTCTGGAGTGTGAAGGATTGTCCACTGCTCAGGCAGGGCAGGAAGAGCTGAGTTTCATTTCCTTTTCTTCTCCCACCCAC
>NW_009952705.1:1055572-1055944 GCF_000747805.2 Chaetura pelagica
TCTTTCCCTGGAGAAGAAAACTCTTCCGTGGTTATTTAGCTGAAAGCTGCCAACAGCTGTAGCTCAGAGGTTAACATCTCTCCCCTTGCAGTGCAGTCTGTGTGCACAGAAATGCCTCTGCTGAGAGGTCCCTGCAGCACAAACCAGCACACACCGAGAGGCGCGACGGCTCCGTCCTGCCCCCCTGTGCACAGCACACCCTGCCCCTGGCCCAGCTGCCCTCTGCTTTCAGGGGCCATCACACCACATTCCCCTCCAGCAGTGACAGGGGGAACAACTCATCATCTCTCCCGAAATCCTGTAAGTGTCCAGAGCCCTGGAGCTGCTGACACGGAGCCCCACCACGCCGGCCGCGGGGCTTCCACAACAGAC
>NW_009952705.1:1056427-1075414 GCF_000747805.2 Chaetura pelagica
CAGCTCCTCCACTGCCCAGGTCTCAGGCTCACTGGTGGATTGTCCACAGGTCCCGGAGGGCAGGGTGGTGTGTCCCACGTGCCACTGCAGGCACCACTGCAGGACTTCTGCTGGTACCAGAGGCCCATGGTGCAGGCCAGTGCCTAAACGCCGAGGAGCTTCTGCAATCAGGGTGCACGGGTGAGAGAAGCTCGGGAGGTTCTTCCCAAAGTGACTCATTTTCAAACTGAAAGGTTTCTTTTAGATGGTTGAGGATTTAACACTAAAAAAAAAACCCAAACCCTTAGGATCTTGCTCTGCAGAGGAGAAGTCTCTGTCTCTTTGGGCACACATAACACAAACATCTCCAGGATTTCTCCTCCAAGAGACTCCCCCTTGCTGAGAAGCTCAGCAGGCAACCCCCAGCACTGCAGCTCCTGCTGGGCCAGCCAGCAGAGTTTGAACCAGCTTATGTTTTTAATGATGGAACTGCTTCTAGCAGGGCCAGTCCTAGTGCCAGGCAGCTCTGTCTGGGAGTGACCAGGACAGTCTCCTCTGAAAATCCCTGGGATTTAGCACTGATGGGGATACTGGGGAGAGAAACAGACTCCCAGAGACTCTGCTGTAGTAGCAAGAGAGAAGCGGGATCACTGCTTCTCTGGAAACAGGATGTTATGGTTCCACACCTGAACTGCAAGGTCCTCTGTGGTCAAGTGCCTTTGCACTTTGCTCTCCTTGTTAATGTGAAGTGTCTGGTGTCTGGGAAGACCCTCTGGCACCTGAGAACCTCAGCTTGCAGAACCCCTCAAACAACCCAGCTGAGAGTCACACAGGACTCCACTGGCAGAGATGTCAGTGTCTGTGATGACTAGCTGCAAGGTGAGGGTGTCACTGGGCACAGGCCAAATTACATCTCTGGTGGGGAACCAGATGGCTCCGTGACTCATTGTCTCACATTAATGCAAGTTTGTTCACTGTTGTATCCGGGGCGGGTCCTAGAAGCATCTCCCTATGGAAGGTGCTGGCCCCTGGCACCTCAGCTTCTCACAGATGGGTCCTGCCTTGGGGCACAACCTGTGCTTCCCACTGCTGCCCTCCTGCAGCATCATACACCACAGCAAGATGGAGGCATTTATTCCTCATGTGAGGATTCTTCCCTGGCAATGATCAGCTAAAGCGGCCTCAGGAGCAGAGCTTCCTGTTGGGAAACAAAGAATCTGGTCTCTAACTCTCTGCCATTTTGTGAGCAAACCACAGGCTGAGGATACATGCTGCAGAGAGCTGTCCTGTGCTCCTCTCCTGGCTTTAATGTCTCCAGCCCCTGAGAAAGCACCCCAGAGAAATCAAAGATGTGTGTCCTGGGTGGCTTGGGAGACCCTGTGATGTGCTGAGCAACATCTGCACATCCTCAGTGCCCTTTGGGACAGGGAGCCTCTGGACACAGGGCTTTTTTTGGCCTTGTCCATAGCTTGTTTGCACATGATAAACAACCAGTGTCACACAGCACTGGTCAGGCTTTGCCTCGTGCTCCACCTCCACAGCAGGGCAATTCCTTGAGGGAGGCTTCAGGAACCACCCAGTGCAGGCTCCTCAGCTCTGCCCGTGCCCGGCACCGGCAGCGCCTCATCCCGTTCCCCTGACGTCGGTGGTTTTCCCCTCACCGGCTGCCGAGGCCCTGGCACCAGCAGGTACAGACAGCTCTGGGAGCTGTGCTGCAGCCCAGCCCGTGCCTCTGGCGCCTGCAGCTGCTTTTCCATCCCCTCCTGCTCAGACACAGCTCCCGGCACCGGGCAGCCCGGGAGCCCCACCAGGCCCTCCCGGCTCTGGCTCTCACCGGTGCTCCCAGGCACTGCTGCTGCTGGGGGGGCTTGCACTTTCAGCCTGTGAAAACCTTAACCCTAAGGTCTAGAAAACAAAAGGACCTTTTCTTGAGTAAGAGGAGGCTGATTAACCTTCCCTGGGGGAAGCAAAGGGCTTCGTCACCCTTCTGAGTAAAGGTGTTGTGGTGTTCCAAGAAAAAGGGTGACTCACCTGGCTCCCGAAGCGGTGAGGTCCCTGCAACACGTGGCTGCCAAGAGGAGCCCTCAGGTTCAGGGGAGGTGTGAGGGGCTGCCCCCCCAGCCCCAGGCTGTCCCCCAGGCCCCTCCACGGGGCAGCTCCCACCATCACAGTGTGGGTGAACCCTTCAGGCAGGGGCTGCTGAGCAGGGCTGGGTGCTGGGCTGGCTCAGCTGTGGGTGTCTCTGGGGGTGTTTGGAGGTGGCAGCAGGACTCAGTTCCAGACCTCAGTGGGTCCTTGTGGTCCCCTCCCAGACATTTTTTAAGCTTTTCTCATTTGCACAGGTGCATTCCAGGGAAGCACTCCCAAGTCTTATTCATAATCCATATTTGCTCCTCTGAAAATGCTCTTTCATGTTGGCTCAGCTCATTGATATCTGCATGTTTATTTTGCTCAAATTCCAGAAATGAGTCCTGCATTTACAAAACCTACATGATCCTGACTGCATGGCTATCTGCCTCTCTTGTTCTTGAAATAAATTTCCACTCTTTATTTGTGCAGCCTGCTTCTGTGGGGGAGGTTGGTTGGGTCTGCACACAGCCCCTGCTCATCACACCCTGGTTGGTCCATGATCTTGCCCCGAACCAGCAGCCACCCACAGATGGGCTGCAGAGATCCCGGGAGAAAGGCTTTTCTCCAGCCAGTCTTCCACTCCTCCTGATTTCCCTCTGTTCTCCTGGGGACAAGAAAGTGGCACCTACTGGCAGCTCACCAACCATCCCATTCCACCTCGGAGGAGCTGCATTACTATGGGCTTGCCCACTGGCACCACTACAGATCTCCTTGCAGAGCCCAGGGATGTGCTCCAGCAAACCCAGAACACGGAGGTTACGCTGTTTGCTAATCATGTTTGGGGCCTCCAGGGTGGGAAAATCCAGGCTGACGCAGAGGCTTGTTTGGGGTGGGACTCCTCACGTCAGTGTGAGCACAGCTGGTGGGTGAGTGGTGCTCACAGGTTCTGCTGCTGAACACATCCTTGGTCAACTCAGCTTCACCAGGGTCATGACTGGGACAGCAGAGCCCTAATGCCAGCAGGTTTCTGTGATGGTCAGTGATCCACCAGGGGAGGGCAAAATGTCCTGCCCTCTGTCCACCTCATTAATTTTCATAGAACCGTCCTGGTTGGAAGGGACCTTGAAGATCATCAAGTCCAAACACAACCTTTAATGCCCCCACTATAACCTAATTTACCCATTCTGTGCTTAAATCATGTCACTAAGCACTGTATTTCTTGTAACTACTTCTAGGGATGGTGACTCAACCACCTACCTGGGCAGCCTGTTCCACTGTCCAACCACTCTTTTGGCAAATAAATTCTTCCTAATATCTAGGCTGTTTTCCTGTTGCTGTTCCCCATGTAGGAGAGTCCAGAGGAAATACAATGGCAGGGTGACAGAGCCACTGATCGTCCTGGCCTTGTTGCAAAACCAGCAAAGTCAAAGCCAAAGGAAAATGTTGGTGTTGTTTTTTGTGTGGTGTTGTGTTGTTTTTTTTCTGAGGGGTCTTGCAATATCTTGAGTTTGCTTCAGCATTCAGGGAGGAACTTGACAGTACTGCAACAAACAAGCCTTTTTCTATAGCAACTGGCCCCTCCAGGACATCTCCGGGTGCCTTACACAATACGAGTGGAAAAGCACTGAATGGTGAATGTGCTGCAGATTGGAAGCAATATGAAAAAAAGCACAGAATTTCAATTTGGCTTTATAAGTGCCAATAGCAGTAACAATCCAATACCCACTGCAAAAAGAATTGCATCACTCTGGGACATAGAGGCCTCTGCAAGCCTGGGGCAAACAGGATGTGAAAACACAGCAAACAGCTTTCCATTTATTTATGTATTGCTGAGCAAGTTGATGTTAGCCAAAGGTGTCAGTGTGGTGGAAGCACCTTCTTTTGTGGATGCCAGCCCAGCAGCACAGTCAGGTTTGATCTGATCACCACCTTCTTTCCAACGAAGCATGAAGCAGCTGCTGGCTGGAGCTGGGACAGTGGCACGGGGTGGTCTTGGATGTGCAACCTCCTCTGGAACTGCCAGAGCATCCCATGAAAGAGAAGATGCTCAGCTCAAGGGACCTAATGAGATGGTGGCTCCCCAACAATGTTCCTCGTCTGCTCCCTCCAGCTGGACTCTCACTGGTGGTGTGTCTGCAGGAAGAGCAGCAGTGAATGTCCCCCAGGTTATAACTGGTGTTTGTCAAGCACCTCATCTGGGGTGGATTTTACCAGGAAAAGGGGAAGATCAGTCACCACCGCCACCTCGCAGCCGTTGGGGCAGGACAGGGCTGTGCTGGCACCATGAAACACTGTTTACCCAGGGATGGAAGGAAAGGAAAAAACAACCACTGACAATAAATAAAACGTTGGAAAGATTGTAAAATGCGATTAAGGAATTTAAAGGCAGGGAATTTATGTGATACATTTCCTGATAAAACTGGCCGTTTCAAAGTGTCCTCAGCAGCGGGGGAACGTTGCAGTCACCCGAGAGCATTTATGGGCAGCAGGAGAGGCAGTTCCCTTGAAAAAGGGTATTTCAGATATATGATTGTAAAGGTTGCAGCATGGCTCTGTGCCCCCTCAAACTGGAAGAAGCCCTTGAGCCAAAATGTGCAGCAATCCAAAAAGCTGTTCGGGGATTATTTACTGTCATCCATTCCCACTGCGGGAATGCTGATTGCAGCAGTCAGGCCTGGTCGCCCTGGGCTGGACACTGTGCAAACATGAGTTAAGAGATACAATTGCCTTTAAATATAATGTTTAATCTGCTCCTTGTAATACACCAAGGAGATAACTGTGCTGAGGGTGTGGACAGACCTGGGTCTTTTTTTAGTTCAGGCCAGAGCAGGCCAGGAAGTCTGCAGCCACCCCTGAGCCATCCTGCTGGTTCCCTTTGCACTGAGTTGGAGCAGCCCCACTGGTCAGGGCAGCACCTTGGCCACCAAGGCTGTGACAAGGGCCAGGCTGTAACCTCTGCAGCTCCCAAGAATGGGCCTGATGGTGCCCTCTGCACCAGGGAGGAAGGGAAATCTCAGGAGAGGAGCAGAGAAAACCATAATTTCAACGCTCAGGCTGGAGCAGAAACAGTCGTGTGCTTTTTGTTCCCTCTTCACTTGTTTTCCTGCCCAGAGCTGACGTTTGGAGAGTGAAGCAGGATCCCTGTCTGTCCTCCCTCCATCAGCTGCGAGGGCTCCGTGTGGTGCCGGGGCTGGGCTGGGGGGTCCTGCTGAGCCGGGGGGGCTGCAGGGGCAGAGCACGGCCCGGCCCTCAGCAGCTGCAGCATCAGATCCTCTGCTCCCAGCAGGTACCTTGCCCTGCACCAGCTGAAAGTCGTTCTGAGCAGCTCGCTGAGTCCCCACCCGCCCGCAGCTGCTCCGGGCTGAGTCCGGGTCTTCCCTTTTTTTTGCATCACACCTGGTGTGAGCGGGGCTGTGCCCTGCGCACCGAGCAAAGCTCAGCCCAGGTGGGAGGGACTGGGCTCCCGTTAAATCCAGGGCTCCCAGAGGACGGAGTCCTTGCACAGACTCATCCTGGTGCTGGTTTTAAGAGCTGGAGGTGCTGCAGCAGGAGCAGCGTGCAGGAGAGGGATCAGCAGCTGCAGCACAGGTACCTGCTGAGTTCAAGGGCCACCTCTGCCTGTTCCTTGGCTCTTTCAAGTCCTTTTTTTCCCCCGGTCCTTTGTGCTCGTGTTATTTGCAGTTTGTATCAGTTCCTCTCCTCCATTGCTTCTCTTTCTTTTCCTGCTGCTTTGCATTTAGCTGGTGATTATTCCTGTGCCCTGGGAGAAATCTGCTGCAGAGATCTCAAATAAGCCAAGACATGGTTGTTCCTGCCTGAGCAGGGCTGTTGCCTGGCAGGGAGACCCAGCAGTGTTTATCCTGGGTGGGGAAGGCTGCTGGATGTTCTCTGAGAGGATGGGGTTATGCTCATTGCTCAGGTTTTGGACTCTTCTCATTAGCCTATGGGGGTTATTTTATTAGCAATTACCTTTCTTGTTCACTTGTAGTTTGAAGCCAATTTAAGATTTCCAGTGATGTTTGTTGACTGTATCTGCATCAGAGGGGTGAGCTGCTCCACTTGCTCTGCTCAGAGTGAGCTCAGCACAGGGAGCTGAGGCTGTGCTGGTGTGTCTGGGTGCACCCAGGGTCTTATTGGGTGGCTGTGATGTGCTCCAGTGCTGAGAGTTCAAGGCAATGAAAGTGCCACGTGGTGGCAAGTGTGCTTCCCTGTAGGCAGTGGTTTATGAAAGGCTGCATGTTACTTGGTACCTCTGCACTTTCTTAAGCCAGGGACAGTCAGCAAGGTCACAGCACTGTGACTCAGGTCAGTATCAAGAGATGCTGTGAAACCAAAACCTTGCATAAGGGGAAAGCAGAGCATCAGGGTGGTTGCATGGAAACTGGGCAACCAGAGCAGAGCACTGGAAATACACTGCCTGGGTGGGCAAAGGTACTGGCAGGAGGATGGAGGTGAGATGGGGAGCAAGGGTGTCCAGTCCTACCTCATGCTGTTTGTCCCTGGCACCCAAGAGAAGAGCATGGAGCATGTTCTGCCACTTCACATGGTTTCCTGCCCTGGGGTGCAGTGCTGTAAGCTTAAGGGGTTGTGCACAGGGGGTGCAGATGTGCAGGATCCCTTGGAGTGCTTAGATTTGGCAGAGCCCTCTGGGCAGCAGCTCCCATCCTCTCCCTTACCTTGGCACCTCTGAAATGCTGCAGCTTCCATCATAATAATGCTGCCTGATGCAGTCTCACAGGAGGATGGAGGTGAGATGTGGTCTCAGAAGGTGAAAATCCAGGCTGGCCTTCTGAGAAGCTTGTTAATGTATCTAGAAACTCCTGTATTCTTGTAACTCATCTCAAATGTTCCTAGAATTGGCTAACTTCATCTGGGTTTGGGCAGACACCCTCTGCCAGTTATGCTGTCCTTGGAGCCCCCTCCCTGAGCTTCCTGTGGCCACCACTCATCCTGCAAAGAGCTGGAGGGAAAACACTCCTGCCAGTGCTGAGACCTCCCCTGGGGAGCAGGGACCAGGCTCTGCTGCTCATCTCCTACCCAGAGAAGCTCCTGCCAAAGAGGAGCTATATCGTGGGAGAGGGAAAGGGAACATGGCAGTGGAAGTTATTTGAGCAACAGTTTCAACATCACTAACAACCCTCCTCACCCAAAGCCCTGGAGACCCTTTCAGCAGTCTGAAAAGTTGCTAAACAAGCAGTGCAAAGGGGCATGGAGGGGGAGGCTGGCTTGGCTGCAGGTGGTGTTGGAGGGCCCCAGCTGCCCCAGCAATGGTCACACAGGGCTTCTGGGGCTGAGCAAAGACCCAGCATTAGCAATGCTGCTTGGGATCTCATAAAGGCTTCTTTTGGCTGCTGAGCTTTCTATTTGTTCTTGTTTGAGCAAGGAGGGAGGTGGCTTTGTCTGACAGCTACCCCTCTCTCCCGTGGTGGGGAGGACAGCCCCTGTGCAGGCACCAGCTGCCTCCTGCTCCAGGTGCTGGACCCCCCCGGAGCTGGAGGTGTATTAATATTTGCTATGTGATACCACAGCTCGCTCGGTGCTGCGGGCAAAACACAGCATAACCATGGCAACTTTTTTTCCCCGACCTCGTCAGCACACCCTGCTAATCTAGGCAAGTCACCCCCACAGCCCTCGTGGTGATTAAGCTGGGTGTAATGAGCCCTGTAAACCCTGGGAGTCCCAGCAGTTCTTCCCTCTCTTCCTGGTGAGGAGATCTGTAACAGGCTTGTCATCGGGAGGCTCCCAGGGCTCACGTTGCAAGGAAAAACAACCCAGGCTTGGCAGCTGGCCTGGCTGTTTTGGGGTCTCTGTGCAGACAGGGAACAAGCCTGTGTCCCGGCTCGTATGTCTGGGCTCCAATGAACCATCCTGGGACAGCCAGGGCTTGGCCCGTGGCGCTGCCAGGCCAAGCCAGGAGCAGGGCAGAGCTGGGGGGCTGCACTGAGCCCTTGTGCTCTGGCAGACAAAGGCAGGACAGGGCCCTGCATGGAGGGACTTTGCTCCATGCAGGATTCACGGAGCTCAATGAGTGTGTCCCTGGCAGCCTGGCTGGGCTGCGTGTGCCTGTGGCTCCAAGATGGGTGTGCAGGCAGTTATCTAAGAGCTGGGGTGTGCCTGGCACAGCCCTGGCCCAAGGGCACGCTCTTCTCCCACCCTTGCCCTGGAGGCAGCTGCAGCCCTCCCAGCCCATCACCCTGCCTTGGGCCTCTCCTCTTCACAGCCCTGCTCCGAGCCCAGCCCCAACATCTCCAGCTCAGTTTGGGGGGCTTTGTATCTCCGTGTGGGGGGGCTGGGCTGGGCTGCAGCTCCTGCGTCCCCCAGCAGGGTCTCTCAGCTCAACAGGTGGTGGCATCGCCAAGAGCCTTTAAAAGTGTGTTTGTCTGCATTTGAAACCTGGGACTTGTCCCCTTCATCTTAGGGGGAGTTCTGTTCTGCAGTCTGTTTCCAGAAGCAGAAACTCTATAACTGCCAGTCTGGATGTGTCTGTGGCCAGCCTATGTCCATTCCTCCTTGTCCTGGCTTACACAGCAGTTCTCCTTCCCCCAGTGTTCCTGGACAGCTGGTAAATCCCCCAGCTGGGCCAAGCCCCCCTGCCCAGCCCCACAAGGCATGTCTGCAGCACCAGGTTCCTTCCTCCAGGGCTGCCAGGCATTGCTCCTCATGGCACAGCACTGCTGCTTCATTGCTCTTCAAGAAGCCCTTGATGTCTGTGGGCAGCGTTGGCATTGGTATCCAACAGAGACCTGGTGCTTAACCTCCTTCCCCCCAGCCCTTCTCCCCTTTTCGTTCCTCAAAGCAGAGGAGCTGCAGCTGAGGCTCCAAATTCTTGCCAGCAGCCTGGGAGACCTCTTGCTTTAACCCAGAGAAGGGAAGGGAGGGGAAATGAGGTTTGGAGGATAATTCTGGCAGCATCAGGCATGAGAAAGATCAAAAACTCAGGGCAGGAGTACAAGAGAGGAGGGAAGCTGTTGCGTGCATGCTCCTGGAACCCCCTGACCTCCTGCTTCATGCATACTGCACGTTATTTCTGTACCTACTTAAATTAAAACCAGCCTTGTCTTGTGGACGCTGACTGGAGCCAGGCAGTTCTTCTCCCCAGGGGAGAATCCAATTTTCACTCTGTGTAGCTTGTGTTTTTGACCTGGAATGACTTTCTATTTAACAACCGCTGCCTCCAAGCCCTGTACCGGGCTGTGCTTCCCTGCCCTGCCTGCGCTGCTGGAGGCTGGGACAGACCTGGAGCTACGGGTCCCTTCCCCTTTGTGGTGTGAATGGGTTAATTACAGCTCAGAGGTGCCACGGGGCTAATTTGAAAGTAAAGGCACAACAGCCTTGTCCCAGAGGTGCTTTCCTTCCTGCAGCACAGGTCTTGGTGCAGGACAAGTTCTTGCTCCTGAGCTTTTCTCATGGACCGTTAGGGCAACGAAGCTGGGGAAGGGCCTGGAGGACAAACCTGACGAAGAACACTTGAAGGAGCTGAGAATGTTTAGTCTGAGGAAGAGGAGGCTGAGGGGAGACCTCATCAGTTTCTACCACTACCTGAAAGGTCATTGTAGAGAGGTTGGTGCTGGTCTCTTCTCACAGGTAACAGGAGACAGAACAAGAGGGAAGGGCTTCAAGCTGCACCAGGGCAGTTTTAGACTGGACATTAGGAACAGTTTTTTCACAGAAGGAGTGGTCAGACACTGGAACAGGCTGCCCAGGGAGGTGGTTGAGTCACCATCCCTGGATGTATTGAAGGGTCATTTGGATGTGGTGTTGGTGGAGATGGGTTAGGGGAGAGCTTGGTAGAGTAGGGATGATGGCTGGACTCAGTGATCCCAAGGGGCTTTTCCAGCCTGAATAGTTCTGTGATTCTATGAGCAGTCTGACAGTCCTGTACCTAACATCTATCAGAGGCTCAGGAGACATGGTGGTGTCCATGCCGGGAGGCAGTGAAGGGGGTTTAAAGTATTGATTCACTTCTGCAGTCCTTGAAAACCTCCCGCAGCAGTTCTGAGAGCATTAGCTGGTGTGACATGATCCATGGCCGTGTGCTGGGAGCAGCAGCAGACAGCAGCAATGTTTTGCTTCTCATTCGCTCATCTTAATGAGTCTGAGCTGTTCTGGGTGTCTCTCCAGCAAGAAGAGAGGCTCCTCCAGGGTTGTATAATTCATTGAGGGCAAAGCTGTCCTGTTTTGAGCCACCTCAACACCCAGCACAGCAATTAGTCACCGCTTCCCAGACATGATGCACCACGCCAGCCCAGCAGCCCGCGGGGGTCACGGGCTGCCTGCCCCACAGCAACGTGCCTCTGCCTTCAGCCTGTGACTCCACAGTTAATCAGTCTGAGATAGGCGAGTAAATAAGTCAGTCATTCAAGACTAATGCACAAAAGGACAAATATTTTAATAAGTGTAGCCCATTGTTTGTATGTATTATGCACCAGATCCACACAGGATATGGAGGAGGGAGCGCCCGAGCTGCAGGATTAACCCGTCACTGAGCCCCTGGTGCTGCCCCTGCCCCTCCCATGGTCCCAGCAGTGCTGCCCTCCCTGAAGACAAGGGAGGATGAGCATATGCCCGTGTAGCCCTGATATGGGGAATGTGCTTGCCTTTGAAGTCCCCAACCACCAAGATGTTGGGTTTTGGCTGTCACAGCGGGTATGGAGGGGGACAGGCTTATTTTCCTCATCTTGAGATGAGTGGGGTTCCCTCAGTTGGGTGGCAGAGTTTTGCTCCCACAGAGCACGAGGGAGAGCAGCAGTTGTGGGGACCCCACTTGTACCAGCCAAATCACCCTTTAGATGAGATGTTTGCCCCCTGGCTGAACATTGCTCTGGCAGGCTGCTCTGTCTCCCTGCCCACCATGAGCCTGCCCGGCATCTCTTGCTGCCTCCAGAGGCTCCCAGGGTCTGGATCCCAGGCAAAGGTGTTAGTCTGTTACCAGGTTTCATTCTTAACCAAAAAAACACGTGCTGTGCAAGTGAAGCAGAATGTAGTTTAGGCCTTTGAATCCCAAAAAGCTGTTATGAATTAATCCTCCTTGCACTTGCCTGGATGCAGTGTGGCACTGGGAGCAGAGGCTGGAGGGGGTGGAAGAGCCATACAGGATGACCTCTTTTCTTATGAGCTGAATTCCAGCTTTGCACTCCAAATCCCCACTTTTATAGACTTTTCCGCTGCAGTCTGCTCCTGCCCTGGGCATGCCTGTGTAACTGCTCCTCTCCCTGCATTCCTTAGATTCTTCTGCTGCTGGAGACGCTGGATTGAAGAAGGAGCCTGAGGTCCCTGGTGGAGAAGGGGAGGCGAGGAGGAGGAGGAGGAAGTTTCTCTTGGACTCTAAGCTGTCAAACCAGAAAGCTAAACCATGTCACAGGTCATACAGAACCACGTGCTGCGTGTTGGACAGACCGTGTGTGTTTCCTCACAGGAGGAAAGCAAGAGCTTCCCCCCTGTGGGGTACCCGGGCTGCTCCACACTGCCCCTGCCCTATGGATACTACTCTGCAGAGGGCTGGGCTGGCCCCCCAGCCATGGTGCACCCCAGGGGGGGGCTGTACGGACCCCACCCCGTGTTGGAGCACGTGGCTGCTCCCGCCCAGGGGAAGGGGCAGCAGGACCCCCCTTTGGAGAGATGTGCTGCTCTGTGTCAGCCACAGCAGGAGGAGGACACGGGTGGGGATCCCGAGGCTCACCTGGTGTCTCCTACCTTGGACATATCAATAGAGAGTCTCAACCAGCTGATCCTAGAAATTGATCCGACCTTTCAGCCACTCACCTGCAAGCCAGGGAAGGATGTGGTCAGCAGGAGGAGGACATGGGTGGGGATCCCGAGGCTCACCTGGTGTCTCCTACCTTGGACATATCAATAGAGAGTCTCAACCAGCTGATCCTAGAAATTGATCCGACCTTTCAGCCGCTCACCTGCAAGCCAGGGAAGGATGTGGTCCAACCTGCTGCTCAGCATGATGCTGCTGCCACCAAGAAACAAGATCCAGAGGCAATGGGTGAGGCAAAAGGTGCTGGCTGTGTGGTGGAGCCAGCGCAGCTTTGACTGAGTAAAAACACTGTGCAAGAGGCAGTGGAAGTCCAGGGCAGGGAGATTGTTGGGTACACACCAGCACCCTCTGTGTGGGCAGGATGAGGCCCTGTGCTGGGAATGGGCATTGGTGACATCCCCACATGCCCAGTGGGATCAGGGTGGGATGTTGGTATTAGGGCTTCATGCAGGAGAGCAGATGTGTCTCCAAGCTCTGCCTCACTAACATGCTTAGGTGGCCTCAGTCTGACATGTGGCTCAGGAGCCAAAGCAGGGAGAACATCCTTAATCCAACCTCATGTTTGTTTTCTTAAGTTTGGAGAAAGCAGTTATCATTAGAAATGGGACTCGTAGCTTACAGAAAATGCAAATCCAAGTTATTACCACCAATGAGGAGGGACAGGCCCAGACCTGTGGATGGGATGTCTGCAGGGTCCTTCTCCCTGCAGCAGAGCCCCAGCTCTTGGTACCAAAGGGCAATGCCTTTTCCAGGGTCATACTTGACCTGTGACAGCACAAGGATTTGAAGCCAGATTTCCAAAGCCTTGGGCTAAGGTACTGATTGTTACACAACCATCCCATTTAAATGTTCCCAATCACTTTGCCAGGGAAATTCTTCCTGCAGGGCTTGTGCACTCCTCCAGCAGCATACCTGGCATACAGAAGGCAGAACATCAGCAGCACATACCAACCCTCTTTCTGCTTTCATGCCTTGATGCCTTACATGAACCCTTGTGCAACCCTGCATCATCCCTGCACTCCAAAGCTCTGCTGTGTGTGCTGCTCCTGCTCTGTGCACTCCTGCCTGTGGCTTCTCCACAGTGTTGGCTGCTGGACATGCCCTGCACAGGGTCACACCAGCAGTCACTGCTGCCTGTTGCTGCAAGTGTTCTGGTGCACTGAAGAACAGACCTATGATGTGTTCAGCTGCCTAAAGACACCATCTCACTGCTTTGGAAAAGTTACTGCCTATCCATCTCTTCCAACATGGAAATACCTTCAAAATCTGTCCTGAGGCCTCTTTCCAGAGGAGGTCAAATAAGAAGATGTTAAAGGCATGAAAAAAAATCTGTTCTCCCTGAGTGTGAGGGAGGCAGGGCTAGAGGATCAGGTGTGTGTCTGTGAGCAGGAGGGTCCTGAGGCTGGAGCTGGGAAGCAGCTGGAATCAGGGGGTGCAGGAGCTGGAGTGGTGTGAGGACCCACAGGGCTTGTGTGGTTGTGGAGCTGATGGATCCCTCCTCCCCCAGGGATGGAAGGGGGTGGCTTTGCAGAGAAAGTGCTATGACATAGTGCAAGTTCAGATCTTGGCTGTTCAGGCTGGTGTTTGGAGGCATCCAGATGCCTCTCTTCAGGCATTGCTGGAGAGCTGGAGTCCCAGACAGCTCAGCAGGTAGTGTGCTAGTGGTTTTTAGAGCCTGGCTCCAAGTGTAGGACTGAACATCTGGAAATCTGGCCTTGAACTCAGTGGGAAAAGCCTCACTTCAGCTTTCGTTTTCTTTTAACAGTGCTTATTTTTTATGCAAACTTCCTCCTGCTGCACAGCATCCCTGTTCCCCCACCTCCTCCTGCTCCAGCCCTGTGAGCTGTGCCTGCACTGCTGGTACTTGCTTGTTTGGAGGAGAGGAAGGGAGAGGAGAGTGTCTCAGCTTGCGTGACAGCTGGGCTCTGTTTGCTGCATTTCTGCCACTCCTTGATGCTGAAAAACTTGCCAAGGTCTTGAGCAAATATTTGAGGTTTAACCACACCTGATAAGCAGGAGCAAAGGCAAAAAAGGGCCCCATTATCCCAGGGCACAGATGCTTTTCAGTTAATTCTTTAAGGGACAGTTAAAATCGCCATTTCTTTTCCTCTTTGGAGGGAGATCTTGACAAAAAGCATCCGGCCAAGAGCCTGCTGGAAGGGTTTGCAGACTGATACTGGAGCCACATGGCTCTGGGGATGGTGCTGGAGAAGCTGCTGTGGCTGCAAGGGCAGTGGGGCTGTGGGGGGGAAGGTTGGAGCAGCGGCAGCCCCCCTGGGCACCAGCCCTGCGGCTCCTCTGCTGGTCCTGCTGGTCCAGCCCCGCACTGGGATCAGCTCAGGGAACGGGCTCAGAGAGGAACTTTTGTACAGACTTGTGCTTTTCCTGCTCATCAAGGTTTATGCCCCAGAGGTCTGGCTGTTCCTTGCAGTAAATGGGCTGCGGAGCTTGGCAGCCTGGAGCCAGCTGCTCTGCCCTCACTGGTGGCTCCCAGGGCAGGACCCAGACACGAAACAGCAACTGCTGGGGAGCTCAGGGCTCTTAAGAGCAGGTTTTCGTTGCTGCAGCAAAAAGGTTTTTTTCTCTCCAAGAAACACCTTTAAGACAGGGAACTTTCCTGAACTTCATGGCAGGGCAAGAACCAGGAGCTGAAAACAAAGATGAGCATGTTCAGACTGGAAAAGAGAGGCACAGGGCTGGCAGTGGAGGTGATTAACTTCTGGAACAGCTTCCCTGGAGAGGTGATGAATTTGCCATCATTGCAAGCAATGAATCAAGTCAGAGTGTCTCTTGCTAAAAGGCATCTTCTAGCTCAGCCAGAAATTATGGCCTTGTTCAAGGCAGCCAGTGAGTGATGTCCATTGGGCACCTGGGAGTCAGAGACCCCTTTTCCTGGCTATGAGGTTTCATTGAAGATCCGGGAGCAACTGATGCTCCTTCAGATGTGTTACCTTAGGAATGACAGCAAGTAAAGGGGCTAGGAGATGCCCTGATGCCCTGAGCATGGATGGAAGAGCAGGAAGAAACACATGGCAGGGCATGGGCACAGAAACTGTCTTGGAAGTGATTTTTTCCACTAAAAGGACTTGTGTAGGTTGGGAGAAGGGAAGGAAGAACAGCCAGCCCCTACCCTGAGCTGAGCACTTGCTGCTGGGATGACTCGTCCCATAGCTGACACCTAAACCCTCATAACTGCCTGTGTCCCACATGACTGCCCTTTGCCTCCTGCTCCAAAGCCCTGGTGCAGGTGGATGGTGAGGATGGCATGGATGGGTGTTTGACTGTGCATGGAGCCAGGTGACATCTCTGTGCTCCTTTGCCAGCCTCCTCAGAGGGTGTGCAGGACCCTGTGTTTGCTGCCACAGGCACCCTCTGAGCCCCACGTCAGCCTCAGGGGGAGCAGCCAAATATTTTTCTCTTGACTCAGGTATAAACCAGGCTGGAAGAAACACCCTCCCTTGGCTGCAGGTCTGGGCAGGCAGCTCTGTGCAGTGCTGGGGGGGGGTGGGGGGGTGTCTGTGCTGCTGTGTGTAACCCCTTGTCCCTGGGAGCCCATGACCACTGGGCTGGGTCTCCCTGGCTTGGAGTCTGTGAAGAAATCAGCCCTCAGAGGGTCTCAGCAAAGGCCAGTGTTGGGCCAGGAGGGTCTGCCCGTGGTGTCCAGGGGTCCTGGGGACAGCAGCCCTGCAGGGCGTGCCAACCAGAGCCAAAATCAATAGTAAGAAGAACAGAGACGTGTCCCCTGCAGAGCTTGGCTAACGAGCCTGAACACTGAATCAGTAACGACCTTCTCTTTCTTGTTACAGACATTAAATACATTGAGATGACACCAGGCAGAGCCACGTGTCCTGAGCTGCTGCCGGGCTCCCCCAGCCCTTTGGGAACACCCTTCTCCAGGTCCCCGCAGAGCAACAGCTTCCTGCCCCAAAAAGGGGGACTCAGAGGCAACTACAGCACCAGTGGCAGTGTGGTTTTCTCGAGCCCTCCCAGACCCACGAGCCCTGACCCGGGTGCCCCGACCTGCAGCACAGCGTCCGAGCCCCCCGCCCACAGCGGCACCTCCTGCGGCCCCGGGGCTCTCGGCACCTCCCCGGGCTTCGACAACTTGCTGAAGCCTGTGCAGGTGGTGAGGGCCCAGCAGAGGAGCAGCTGGGTGTCTCAGCTCTCCACCAGCCCTGGCTCAGACACCAGTTACATCCTTGGAAGGTAAATGCTGCTTTGTGTCCTGGGCTGGGATGGAAGGGGCATGGGGCAGTTACCCTGAGTCCCACTGTCCAAGCTGCCTTCCTCAGGCTGGGATTTGCTGTCCTGCAGGGCTGGCATGGACTCTGGGGTGGGCTGTGCATCCCACCCCTGCCAGATGGCCCCCTGATCTCCTGCTCTGTGTCCCTCTCCTGCAGCAGCACCCACTCGCTCCACAATGAGGACTCGGATGCTCTCCCCGCTGCCGGTGGCTCCACCGACTGCCTGTCCCCTGCCAGCTCCCTGGGCAGCCCCTGCCCACCTTCCCCCAGCATCGGGTCTCACTCTGGAGAGGCTTTTGGCCAGAGTCCCCATCAGCCCAGGACAGCCTGCTCCATCAAAGCCAACACCTCCCTGCCCCAGAAGGGACAGGCCAGCAGCCGCCCCCCCCCGAGCAGCTGGGTGTCTCAGCTCTCCACCAGCCCTGGCTCAGACACCAGTTACATCCTTGGAAGGTAAATGCTGCTTTGTGTCCTGGGCTGGGATGGAAGGGGCATGGGGCAGTTACCCTGAGTCCCACTGTCCAAGCTGCCTTCCTCAGGCTGGGATTTGCTGTCCTGCAGGGCTGGCATGGACTCTGGGGTGGGCTGTGCATCCCACCCCTGCCAGATGGCCCCCTGATCTCCTGCTCTGTGTCCCTCTCCTGCAGCAGCACCCACTCGCTCCACAATGAGGACTCGGATGCTCCCCCCGCTGCCGGTGGCTCCACCGACTGCCTGTCCCCTGCCAGCTCCCTGGGCAGCCCCTGCCCACCTTCCCCCAGCATCGGGTCTCACTCTGGAGAGGCTTTTGGCCAGAGTCCCCATCAGCCCAGGACAGCCTGCTCCATCAAAGCCAACACCTCCCTGCCCCAGAAGGGACAGGCCAGCAGCTGCCCCCCCTCCATCCTTAACTCCACAGCTGACATCCCAGTGCTGCTGGTGAATGGGTGCCTGGAACAAGGAGATGCACATTCCAGGCAGGCCAAGCCCCCCTCAGCCTCTGCCAAGCAGAGCCCCCCTCCCAGCTGCAGCCCAACCCTGAGGCTCGGTGGCCTGAACAACGCGCTGTCGGCACCAGCGCTCTCCTGTGTCCCAGACAGTGAGTAACCTCCTTCCCATAGGGCAGGTCTGGGAGAGAAAGAGCTGCCAGGAATGGGGGGCAAACATCAGGTTCTGCTCCCACAGAAGGTCCTTGCTGCATCTCCACAGGGTTGCAGGGCTCTGTGGTGATCTCCAGCTCTTTGCTGATGACCCTGCACTCACCATAGTGTTTTGCCCAGCAGGCAGAAATGCTTTGGTCCCCCAGAGGAGATGCAGATACACATATTTATCATACCTGAGAATAAGGACTGTAATTCTCTCATTCAATACTTGTTTGTGGGCCCAGAAGGGATGGGGAGGAGGGGTTGGGGTTCCAGTTTGCTCTGGAGGACATCTAAAGATACCAGAGTTTATAAGGTCCCTCGTTCAAGAGTAAATACTAGGTCTATTGTTCTCTGGAGGAGATTAGCAGAGGCAGCTCTTAGGGCAAAGGGTTTTAATTTGGATTCTTACGGGAAATACGGGAGAGTTTTGTGGGTCAGATCCTGAGCTGGTGTAAAACCCCATGGTCCAGTGGACTTGTGCAGAGCTGGGCATCCTGGCACTGCTGGGGACTCCATGCCCTGTGTCTCTGTGCTCTATTGCAGCCTGCCAAGAGATAATTACATGGAGAACAAATTATTCTGAGTGGGGAGGAAGCTGTGATCAGAAAGATTGAAAAAACAATTCAACCCTGGCCAGCCTGAAAGAGAAATATCTTTTCTAGGGCTCTATCCTGCTCAGTGATGTCTGCTGTGAAGGTCTTCAAGGTCCTATGCTGGTCTTGATGTCTAATGTCTCTTGCAGGTTCCCCCTGGGCTGGGCAGCCGACCATGAAGTTTGTGATGGACACATCCAAGTACTGGTTCAAGCCGAGCATCACCAGGGACAGAGGTAAGGCAGCAAGTGTCCCTGCTGGGGTAACCCTGTTTCAGATTTGCTCTCTGTGGGTTTGCAGGACTCATGCCTGTGCCCCAGGCTGGAGTTTGCCTCCCTGCAGCACCTCAGCCTGGCTCTTGCCCCTGCTGAGCTCCTGCAGGGACTTGGTGCTGGCAACTCCAAGTATGTGTGCAAAGCCCCACTCACGGGTGTGGGGGGAGGGCTCAGAAACATGGGCTGTGCCTCAGCCCCTCTGTCCCCCTCAGGTCCAGCAAAGCTTCTCCTGCCTCTAACTGTGCTGCTCCTCAGCACAGCCTGAGCAAGGGCTGGCTCTGTGCTGGGAACTGCAGGGACTGAGCTGGGCCCCTTTGGTACCTGCACCAGGGCCACGCTCAGCAAACCCTCCTGAGCATCTCACTGCTGCCGAGGAAGGACTCCCTGTGGGAGCGTGGGCTGGATGCGAGTCCAAAGTGGGGAGGTCCCACCTGTTTTGCTTGGCTGAGCCTGTGCCTGTGCTTTGGCAGCGGTGCAGCTGCTGCGGGCCAAGGAGCCGGGCGCGTTCGTGGTGCGGGACAGCACGTCGTACCGGGGGTCCTTCGGGCTGGCCATGAAGGTCCCTCCCGCCTCCCCGGCTGGCGGCCACACAGGTACGGGGGCTGCTCGGGGGGCGGGGTTGGCTTCAGCGAGAGAATGGAAGCGAACTGAAGCCAGCTGAGGAGCTGTGGGACCCTGGTTGTGTGGGACCCTGCCCGGGGCTCTGTGCGTGCCGAGGGGCGGGCACTGACCCTGGCACTGACCCTGGCACTGGCACTGACCCTGGCACTGACACTGGCACTGACACTGACCCCGGGCCCGCTCGCAGGCGATGAGGGCAACGAGCTCGTCCGGCACTTCCTGATCGAGTCCTCTGCCAAGGGGGTGCGCCTGAAGGGAGCCAGCGAGGAGCTGTATTTTGGTAAGAACAGCGGCCCGGGCAGCGCCCGGGGCTGCTCC
>NW_009952705.1:1075568-1080467 GCF_000747805.2 Chaetura pelagica
GGGGGGGGCGGGGGTTCAGGCACCAGGACCCCCCTGACCTGCGGTTCTGTGTTTCAGGGAGCCTCTCTGCCTTCGTGTACCAGCACTCCATCACCCCCCTGGCACTGCCCTGCAGGCTCAGCATCCCCACCCGAGGTAGGTCCTGGGGGCAGGAGAGATGTTCCCAGCAGGTCCCTCCTGCTGGGCCAGGGAGGTGGGGAGGGTCCTGCCGTGGGGAGGGGGCTGCCCACCCAGGTGCCCCCCGGGCAGGGCTGGGTGGCTGGGCTGCAGGTGGAGCAGGGACCAGCAGGAGCCGACTGAAGCAGCAGGCAGGGGTGACCTGCTGCTGCTGGGGGAGGAAAGGGGGCAGCAAAGCAGCAGGGATCACTGAGGGAGGGTAAGGAAAGGAGCGGGGAAGGTTGGAGATGAACAGAGCCAGGAAGGGGAGATGGAGAACAATTGAATCAATCACTGCTCTAAACTCCTGCAATTTAAGTGGTCCTGGGCCTTTGGGCCTCTTGTAGGAGAAGGAATTTCACCCAGTGCAAAGTGGTGACCCAGAGCAGCCTGACCTGAGGCATCAGTGCTCCTGCTTGTCCTTTGTGCAGATCTTGCTGATGGAGAGGACAGCCCTGACTGCGTGCCAGAATCCACACTGTCCCTGCTGAAGAAAACTGCTGGTGAGGAAAGGAGCAGGCTGGACAGCCAATTTGGCAATAGCTGGAGCTCTGGACATGCTCCCCTGCTTTGGCCTTAGTCCTCACCCATCCCACACCAGGCTCTGTTTGTTTATGTCATCCGTTCTGACACCATTCACAGCAGAAGCTGAGAAGCTGGTGCTGTCTTTGGCCCTGTGCAAAGCAGCAGGTCACCCCAGAACAGCTGTGGGTGCTGGTGCCATGTCCCCTCCTGGCTTTGTCACTAGGTGAAGATACATGCAAGTTTACTTCACATCCTCAGATCATGGGCCTGAAAAGGGAACCTGATATTTTTTAAGAAAGGAAACTTTTTGTCCTTGCGATGGTGAAGTAAAGCTTGAAAAGGCAGTTCCTGAAGTCTCAAGACTGAGAAAAGAACCACAGTTCCCTTTATCTTAAAGGGCCTGATTTTTAAGCCTCTCTTCTAGTTGGCTTCAACTGGTGTTGAACTGATGGGCACAGAACCTCTGGAGTTTCTAGGAGAGGGATGGGGCTGGTCACTGAGGGACCCTATGAGACACATGGGAATGGCAGAGCAGGCTGGGGAAGGGTCTTTGCTTCTCTTCCACACCCAGGTGCCCCCAGCCTGGGTGCAGTGGTGGGTGGGTTCCAGATGGGAGCAGAGGGCAATGGGCAGGAAACCACATGGATGGGTCACGGTGCAGTTGGGGGAGTCAGAAACTCCTTTGTTTTGCTGGAAATTCTGAAAAACAAGTTGGCAGGCTGAAAAGCTTAGTCTGACCCAGAGCAGCCCTTTGAACAGCTCAATCAGCCTGAAATGTCATGTTTTAGGTTGGCCTTCAGCCCTTAGTTGGCTTGGGGTATTTCTGCTTTTCATTAAAGGAAATATGCAATAAACAGAAGAAAAATCCAAATGTGACATTTAGAAACCGGAAATTAAACACTTTGGCTTTTCAAACAATTAGTGCAAAGCCTTACAGTAAACCAGAATAAATTTGTGAAGAATTTGAGTCACCAGATCTTTAATTTTCATCAAAACAAATCTGCCCCATGTATATATCTCTGGTGCTGGGGACCCGTCCCTGAGCCGGGCTCGGTGCTGTCCTTGCAGTCTGCAACGTCCTCTACCTCAACTCGGTGAATGTGGAGACACTCACGGGAAGTCTGGCTGTCCAGAAAGCCATCTCCTCCACCTTCGAGCTGGAGCTGCTGCCCACACCCACCCTGGTGCACTTCAAAGTGGCAGAGCAGGGGGTGACGCTGACGGATGTCCAGAGGAAGTAAGAAATTTCTACTGGGGTCAGGGTGGGGCTGCCAGGGGTTCTGCTGGGGGGGCTCAGTGGTCCTGGGCATACAGCTCACCCATGACCACCCAGCTCTCTTCTGCCTCACAGCCTGCTAACGTGCTCATCTGCAGCACGTTGGGAAAAGCTGTCCTGCAGGACAAACCTGTGCTGCAGTCCAGAGATGGAGCTGATCCCTTGTGTTACAGCACAGAGCAGGATGCTGCTTTACATGGAGCTCATGGCAACATCTCAGCAGGGGGAGGCAGGAGCTGACTCAGCCCACAACATGCCCCTGCTGTGTCAGCTCAGTCACCCCTGGAGAGCAGGACCCCCAAACCCCTGCCTCCCACACCCCTATTCCCAGCAGCCACAACAGTTTAAGCAGGGCTTGAATTTGTAAATGCCTGTTTCTCCCCCTAGACCTCCCTGGGCTCTGTCCTCCTCTAACACCACCCTCTCCTTCTTTCCCCAGGGTGTTCTTCAGGCGTCACTACCCCTTGGCTGCCATCAGGTTCTGTGGGATGGACCCTGAGAACAGAAAGTGAGTTATCAGCTGCTCTGTGGGCTGAGGGATCCAGCTGGAGCTGCCACAGGGCTCTCGCTTCCCCCTGTTCCCAGCGCAGCTCCCAACTCTGCAAAATCCCAACCACTGGCTGTGCCCCTATCCCAGGCTTAACGTGCTGCGTTTAGCTGAGTATAAACCTTGACTCTGCAGCTGATGGAATGAGTTAAGTATCACTCTGAGCAAATCCTATTCTGTTGTTCCCTCAGGTGGCAGAAGTACTGCAAGTCTTCGAGGTGAGCCCTGCACTGGGACCTCCAGCCGGAGTGTGTGGGAGGGAAACCTGGGGAGATGCTGCTTTGGGCCAGGCTCCCTCTCCAGGGCTGCACTGCAGAGCTCCCCAGAGCAGCACAGAAGCAAAGCTTAAAAATGGAGAGGGGATGGGATAGAGGTGAATGTGGTGGCAGGATGAGAAATGAGGTGGGTGGGTAAAGCTTTGGGGGGGTTTTGCTCTGTAGGTTTGATGAAGGGCTTGGCTGAGCCCTGTTCTCCACATCCCCTCGTGTAGAAATCCAGCAGCCTTCCTGGTGCCTTGCTTGCTCTGGGCTCAGGAAGTGAGTTTATATCTGGCTCTACCTTGTCTTCAAGAAACTTTTCACAGCTGGGGAAGCCTTGCCAGAAACACTTCTCCTGGATGTTTTGCTTCCAAGTGAACATGATTGTGGAGCAGGCCAAGGTGGAATTGCTGGAAACTGGGGTTTTGTTTTGTGGCTGGGGCTAGTTTAAAGCATATTCCTTTGGATTCCTGGATGCAAACTACATAAGGCTCTTTCTCCTTTTTCAAAGGATCTTTGGGTTGGTGGCCAAAAGCCAGACAGATTCGGAGAACCTCTGCCACCTGTTTGCAGAGTATGACACCGTGCAGCCAGCGTCACTTGTCATCGACCTTCTCTGCAAGCTCCGGGCGGGCCCCTAGAGGACAGAGACCCCAGGACAGCTCAGGGCTGGCAGCTCCCCCAGGCTGCTGAGCTTCTGCTCACCTCCTGCTTCTGGGTTGCATTTTGGCAACAGCTCATATTTATACTTTTTTGTTATGCACTGTCACATCAAGAGTCTCAGTTAAAGACTTTTATGCTCTGGTGGGAGGAGATTCTGCAGAGACTGTGGGGCAGCCTGGGCTGGCTGCCCAGGGGAGCTGTGCCAGGCTGGGAGCAGAGCTGTGCTGAGACGCTGCCTCTCCCCCAGCACTCACCCTTTGCTTCCCTCTGGAGAATGGGAACACTCTGGCTGAGATTCCTACTAGCAGTGGAGGATGCCTGTGCTCAGGGTGTCCAAGCCAGGATGTGTTTGGTGAAGCTGAGCTCCCACATTTGGGGACTCTCCAGTGCCCTGGGAGGGGAGGTCTGGTGCAGGCAGGGGGGACTTACCTTCCTGGTGGCAGACCACCCTCAGGAGGCAGTTTTGCAAATCAAAGTATATAAAACCACTAGGCCCTGCTGAAAAACCCTGCTTCTCTTCAAGAGCAACGTGCCTGTTAAGGCAGAAACGTCAGGTCAGTGTGGTTGTGCCTGGTGCTGGGAAATTCTCCTGCCCTTTTTTGCAGAGCAGGGTTATGGGCCAGCTCCCCCCCAGGCATTGCAGCAAGCTAAGAAATAAATGTTGACATTTTCATGACAGTAAAACATTGTGTTTTTGGAAGTGACTTGCATGAATTTGGGCCAGATCCTCAGATGACGTAAACTGGCTCAGCCCTGTGGATGTCAGAGCTGCTGTGATTTGCACCAGCTGAAGATTCAGCTCTTGCTGTAATGTGAGACCTGCTCCAAGTCACCCCACACTGTCTGCCTCAGCTCTCTCTTACCTGGTGCCTCTGCCATGGCTTGATTGTGCAGCCAACCCTGCCTGGGGGTTCCCTGTGCAAAGCACAGGTGAGATTGTTCATCTCGCCACAAACACTGCAGAGGTGTCAGCAACTGGAATCTGTTGCTCTGTGCTCTCAAACTGCCAAGCACCTGCATGTGTGCACAGAAAGAGTTGTCTGTCTGCTCCAGCTGGGCTGTGAATGACTCTTTGGCAGAGATAAAACCAGATATTTGGGTTCCTTTGCAGGGTGGGAAGAGCACCCCACTCCAGGATGAGAAACCCAAGTCCTGCTCAGCCCAAACCACCTGGATTTGGGGAAAAAAAAACCCAAACAGAAAATTCTCAGAGGTCCTCGTGGCTTCCAAAGTCTGTCCAAGGCTTCCTGGAAGCTCTTGTGCTTGGTTCCTGTGTCTGATTCCAGCCATTCTGTAACAAACCCGGCGCCTGCCCTGGCTGGGTTTGCAGGTTTGTTGCTCTGCCACCAGCAGGTGATGTCCTGTGTCCCCGACACAGCAAGACCCCAAAAGCCATTGATGCTGCAGCACTTGGCCAGGCCATCCCAGGTGGCCCCTGGCACCAGCCCCCGGGCTCCCAGCAGCAGCTCTTCCAA
>NW_009952705.1:1083023-1087280 GCF_000747805.2 Chaetura pelagica
GAGGTGCTGGAGACCCAGGGACCGGGGCAGGGACAGTGTGGTCAGGCCTGTCCCCGCCCGGGGAGGGACCCCCAGCCCCGGCCCCAGCCCCGCGGGCCGCGGATGCTGCGGAGCACAGGGCGGCCCTGGCCCCGCTCCCGCAGCCCCATCCCGGGATCTACAAACCAGACGCTCTCAGCTCAGGCATATTTTCCACTTCCAAGCCGCGGCGATCCGCAGGGAAGGGGAGTGTTTCCACCCAGCACACACCAGCGCCGCACAACACGGTGCCCAGCTGGGCTGGGATCCCTGCAGACCCTCGCTCCTCTCTGCTTTGCTTCCCCCCCCCCTCCTTTTCTTTAAAGCAATGCAAAGATAAAATGCACTCGATAGAAACACATTAAATACCAGGGAAAATTGAATACAGTAATTACCCTTTTTTTTTTTCTTTCTTTTGAAGATACAAAGGTTCAAGTTTACTGTAAAAGGGGTCGGTGCTACACGAAGGGACGGGCTTGGCGTGAGAGGAGCTGAAGGAACCACGGCTGGGGAGCCTTACACTGGGATATGATCGTGTGTAAATACAGCCTTAAACTACAGGAGAGACGATACACAGCCCTGGAGCCCTCTATGCTGGACACAAAATGCATCCTGGCGAGCACCGGTGTCCCCAGTCACCTCCCAGCCACCCCAGAACTCAGAGAGGCTCCACGGGCTCTGCTGGCGCTGCCCTGGGTGCAGAGGCTGCCTCTGTGACCCACACCCTGCCCGCTGCTGCCAACCCCCCTCCCCACCTGCCGAGACACACAGGGACACCCCTGCCAGTGCCGTGCCAGGGAGCTGCTGGGGTCTGGGGGGACAGAAGATGTTTCACTAAAACTGAAACACTTTGTTCTCACTGGGGGCCTTGGCACCCGCTGGCCTGGCCGGGGCAAATCCACATGGAAAACCAGAATCTCCCACTGTGGCTGTAGAGCCAGGGAGTGGACTGGGGGGAAACTGGCAAAATCCCCTCCATCTTTGGCACAGTCACCATGGCAGCCAGCACTGCCTTTTCTCATAAAAAAAAAAAACAAACAACCAACATTTAGGTGAAAATTTTCCAGCCCAACTCCCACTGAAAAGCTTAAAGGAAAAAAAATAAGAAAAAAAAATGCTACAAAAATAGTGACAATTGCTCAGCTGAGAACTTTGTGTTGGCAAAATCCACAGATCCTGTCACTGAGACTTCCAGAAATTCATCCTGGTTTTGTCACACTGGCCAAGTTGGAAGAGGAGATGCTGGAAGCCATGGCCAGTGGTGCCTTGCTTCACTGAGATGGAGGATTTCAGCCTCAGGGGCCACACAGTTAGTTTTGAGACCCCAACAATGACATTTTTTAAATATTAAAAATCTTTGGGGAAGAAAAAAATAATTCAAAAGAAGTCCTTCCTGCTGGGAAGCCTTTCCCAGGCATTCCACATCCTCCAACCCTCCCTTTGGAGCCAGCACAGGGCTGCCCCCCTGCATTCAGCCCCCTCACACCAGGACCAGGCTGGGGGAGATGGGACAGATAGGAGAAAAATGCTGTGGCTGCCAGCTTGGTCCCTGCACAGGGAGAAGTACAGGGCTGGGCTGTGGGGCAGAGGGTTCCCAGGCCACGGGGCTGCAGTGGGGAGTGGGGAGGTCTCCTATTGCTCTGTGTGGCTGCAGTGCCCATCGCTCGCACACTCTGTGGGCAAGATGCAGCCAGGGAGGGCCCCAGGCAGGCAGTGGCTGAGGGTCCCCCTGGGCCCCCTGAAGTTGCTTGGAGTCCCCTGGTCTGTGCCTGGGCAGCCTCCTTCTGCCAGGGAGGGCAGGATGAGGCAATTCTCCTGCTGCCACATGCAGAGAGGTCTGGTGGGGACAGCCAGGCACTGCAGGCAGGGCTGCAGCCTCTGCAGGGCCAGGGTCTGAGTCCCACAACACGGAGGGGCTGGGGGGGGAACTGGGGGGCACCACGGGGCAGGAAAAAAACGGGGGGGGCAGTTAGTGGTCAGGGTGCAGGGGGCAGTGCCGTGCCCCGCGGGCAGCCGTGGCACAGAGCACGCTGGCCATCTGGGCCGTGGGAGCTGCTGGGCGGCCATGTCCCTTCTCCTCTCCTACACAGCCCCAGTGGGGTCCTGGCCGCCGCACGGCGCGGGGCCACCACGGTGGCACTCACATGCTGTCCGCCAGCTGGTGACAGTCCAAGTCCCCCTTCAGCTCCAGGAAGCCTGGCAGCTTCACCCCCGTCTTGCGGTCCACGCACCAGCACTTGCCCCGCTGCCCGTCCAGCGCTGGGTGACACTAAGGGGACAGGTTCAGTGTGGGGTGCTCAGCCTGTCCCCACAGCCCCATCCCCACAGGCTGCCTGGCCAGGGCAACCAGGAGTTCTCATGGGGGCTTTGCCACCCCCATCCCACCCCAGGGCTTTCCCACAGGGCTCCAATACACCCGAAGGGCGATTCCCATGAAAGCCAAGAACTGGGGGTGGCTCTGCCATGACCTAGCTCTGGCCTGTCCATGTCCCCCTCCCAGCCTCACCCTGGCTGGGCAAAATGCAGGAGTGGCCTCCAGCCTCCCTGTGATGGGGGAGAGCCCATCCTACCTGCTTGGGGTGGAAGTTGCCGTTGCGGTCGCAGTTGGGGATGGGGATGACGTACAGGTCCTCGTGGGTGCGGGTCTGCGAGGCCGCCAGCCTCTCCAGCGCGCGGTGCAGCTCACTCTGGCACGAGCCCTGCGCCTGCGGGAGGAGGGGGCTGAGCCAGCAGTGGGGTTGGGGTGTGCGCCCACCCTGGCACGAAGGGACCCCCACCCTGGGGCACCCAGGACCCCCACCCAGGGACACCCAGCGCCCATCCTGCCCCGGCCCAGCGCAGCCCGGTGCCCGCGGTGCTCACGATGGGCCGCGTCTCCTCGCGGTGGTGGGGGCTCCCGCTGCTGCGCATCTTGTTGCCGTTGTTGGCGCGCTTCGCCTGCAGAAACCAGAGGGGGATCAGCACCGCGGGGCAGCCCCAGGGGTGGCGATGTCCCCACGATGCCCCAGACCCCACAGAGCAACTTACACCCCTGGTAACGATGTGCAGCTGGTGCTGCCAGGCCCCAGATCCCACGCTGCCTTCTCCAGTCCCTGCAGGCATCACCCCCAGCCCTGGATCCCCTCCTGCCCCTACACAAGGGTCTGCCCGTGCCACAGGTGGCCACGTGCCACCAGGCACCAGGTGCTTGCCCGGGGATCCACAGAGCTGGAAGCTGACCCTGGTACACACAACCAGGGAGCTGCAAGAAGACGCCAGTGCCTCCAAAAAAGCTGCCTCTGAGGAGCTGCTGCAGGAACGGGAGCACCAGGGCAGCACCAGGCACGGCGGTGGGAGCGGAGCCGCGCTCTGCCGTGGGGCACAGCCCCCGCCAAGACATGAAAGAAGAAATTCCTGGAATAAGAAAGTTAATCTCCGTGGGGCCAGTCCCGAAAGGCGGCGTTTGGCATCCTCGCCTGCGCCAGGAGAGCAGCCAAACTGCAATCCCAGATGTTGGCAGCTGGAGGGAGCGTCATGAGATCCGAGCTCTCGGCGCGACTTTATTTTGTAAAAAGCCGCCGGTCCCTCCGGTCGGGGCCGTCAAGGCTCAGCGGAGGGGGGGGACGCCCCGGGTCCTGCTCTCGGAGCCACGTCAGGCACAGCCCGAGCAGCGTTTTGACTCCCAGCCCAGCTGGGCTGTAAGAGGAAGGTGCCAGGGCTCCCTGCCCGAGTTCATCCTGAGGCTGGGCTTATGCTGATCAATATTGCAGCCAGCAACGGGAAAAACCTTCCCAAAGCAGGCAGGGGGTGGGCACTGTGCAGCGTGGCTGGATGCGCCCAGGGGCTCAGAGCGCCAGCAGCTGCCGGGGTGATGGGGCAGGCAGTGGGCAGGGAGCAGGCAGGCAGCATGGTTGGAGCTTTAGCCTCCTGCCCAACGCATTCCCATAGGATCCCAGCCCTGGTCTCCCACCAGCACTCCTACAGCAAAGGGCTCCTGGACCGGCTCCCAGTTAAAGTTCACCACGAAGCCCCGATCAAACCCTCCTCCTTCATTCGTGTTATTTGTTATTTGCTTAATCTGTCCGGTTTTTTTCCAGGAAATGGCTCATGCCCTTGAAATTTGAAACACAAACCCAAAGTCTCCAGGACCCCGTGCAGAGCAATGCCAGCCCTGGTGGCACCAACCACGGGGCTGTGGCGCAACGTGGGCAGCAGAGCCCAGCCAGGGGCTGGGGGGGGGGGGGGACGATGTGTCCCCTT
>NW_009952705.1:1087698-1089791 GCF_000747805.2 Chaetura pelagica
GCCGGGGGCTGGGGGGGTCGGGCAAGGATGCTCCCCTGCCGCCCCCCCTGCATCTCCTTGGGGACACACACAAGGAAGAGCCAGGCAGGAGGTTTGGCACCGGAGGTGACCACCATGCTGAATTCCCGGCATTTCCATGCGCTGCTCCCACACCAGGGAAAGGCAGGACTGGGAGGCAGCAGCTGCTGCCCACTCTGCCCCAGCACAGACAAAGCCCTCACCCAGCCCCGGCACGGACAAATCCCCGACAAACACCTCTCCTCCCCCCGCTAGACGCCTTCAGAGTGTCAAATCTCTCGGCTTAAATAAAACCAGATGCCAATAACATTTTCACATGGTCACATGAAACATCAGTGCCTCCGGGCAGTGAGGCAGCTCTTGCCAGCGCTCAGCTCCGGGGACAGAGCCCTGGGACCCACCATCCCCCAAGTCACCGCAGTCCTTGGGCTGACTTTCCCAGGCACTGAGCGATGTGTGGCAGCACGAGGAGCCTCCCACCTCCCTCAGTGATGCTCCTGTGCCAGATGGATGAGGAAACTCCTCACATAAAGTTATGGAAAAAATCAGCCTTTGCAGAGCCAGAAGGCCTCCAACCCACCCGTGTGCACTGGTCATCACCACCCCGGTGCTGCCAGGTAGGGTTGGGGCACCTCTGGCAGGGGAGGGCAGGCAGAGCAGGAGGTGCTGTTTTGACTGAGGGCTGGGGGATGCCCCTCTGCTCGGTTTGGGATGAAAGAGGGTGCCAAGGGGGTGGGCACGGGTGCTGCCCTCACCAGCCACACAGACCAGCCACTCAGTCCTGGCAAGACAGTTTCTGCCCAGCCCGCAGCTCGGCCCACAGACAGGGGACACAAACGAGTTATTCAGCATTGCCTTCAATTAACGGGAGCTGCAAATGAGGTTGGTCACGTGCCGAACTTGTGATTCACAGCACTGAGCCCGAGGGAGCAGCAAAGGGCTCCGGCTCCACCGCGCGGCTCCCATGGGAGCAGAGCCCAGCGCAGCCCGCAAAGCCCAGGGACCATGAGTGTGTCCATGAGAGACAGATAACTGCCCAGGTCCTCCTCAGACCTCTGCTCCCCTCATCCTGCCAGCCCAGGCCCAAAGGAGTCCACAGGCCTCATGGGACACAGAGGACACATCCAAGTGTCTGTGGCTGAGAAGGCACAGGAGCGAGTCCACCTGGCACTGCTGATGGCACCAGCAGGTGATCCTGGCAGGGTCTCAGCAGAGCTCCTGGCTACCGGGGCTCTTGCCTTGGCAGGCACCAATGTGGGGAGGTCTGTGCTTGTCCTGCCAAGCACTGGGTCCAGCAGAGCACAGGGAGCTAGGACACAAGGGGATATTGGGGCTCAGGGACCTCGTGCCCCTTGGCCAAGGACACTGGCCAGGAAGTCTGGCCTGTCCCCATCCCATGGGGACATGCTGCTGAGCCCAGCTGTGCTCAAACATGGCCAAGCACATCTGTGCCTCCCAGCTCAGCACCCAGCGTGAGCCCGATGGAGGAGAGGGTGGGATGCAGGAGGGTGTGAGGGATGCAGACGATTCCCCACAGGAACCAAAGCCCCACCAGGAGAAGCACCTGGCTCAGAAAAACCTAAGCATGGACAACAAAGGCCAGAACCCACCCCGGGGGAAGGCTGGGACAGGGCAACAGCCTTGCCTGGCCCCTGCCCTGGTGCAAAGGGGCAGCAATGGATGCATACGGGGCGGGGTGGGCGCTGCCACGGGCTGAGCCCAGCCTGTCCTCACTGCCCGTGCACTGTGCAGCTAGGGCTCAGCCACTGCTATCCCTCCTGGTCGCTGTGCATGGGAAGGAAACAAGGGGCAGGGTCCTCCACAAGGTCCCCAGACCTGCAGCAAAAGTAGAAGGTCTCTGGTCAGGAGAGTGGCCACCCGCCCCCTTGCTTCCTAGAAACTTCCGTTCTGCGGGTGCCCAGACGAGCAGGGAGGCTCTTTCCTGGCAACAGAGCAGGGAGCCATCGCCCAGCCCCTCGGAAAGCCCAGCCCCCGCCGATCCCAGCCTCTTCCCTGGAATGCGGAGCCCCCCGGGCCGAGCCCCCGGACAAAGTGTTTACTGTAGGAGCTGCAGG
>NW_009952705.1:1091169-1092751 GCF_000747805.2 Chaetura pelagica
GCCGCCCACCAGATCCCCCAGCCACGCCAAGGTGCCCTCGCTGTGCCAGGCAGAGCTGTGGTGGGAGTGATGCAGCCCCCAGCCCCACACTCCTGCTGGCTGGGGCAGCCCAGCAGGACCTTCCCACTGGGGCTGCACTGACCAATGTGCCCTGGGGTGTCCTGCCCACATCCTGCCCAGCTGTCCCCAGCAAAGGTGTTCGCTGCTGCCCCGTCCCACCATCTGCGAGTCTGCAGGCAGGGTCGGTGCCTGCCAGGCCAGCCTGGCTCCCACGGCCACCCACCCATCCCCAGCGAGGCCAAAACACCATGGGAAGGAAGAGAAAAAACTGCAAAGTCTGTTTCCTACAAACGGGAAAAAACGCTGCGTTACACGGGGCACAGCCAAAACCAACAGGCCTTGGCAGCCCAGCACAGCTGCGGGCCAGGGAGCCCAGACAGCTCCTGCAGGATGTGGGATGAGGACAGACAGGCAGGGCAGGGGGTCTCCACAGCAGACTCTGTGCCAAGCACTCACAGCCAACTTCTGCCCATGGAGAGGGGCAACTGGAGGGGCTCATCCACCAAGGGTCCCTCCTCACTATAGGAGCACCAGCAGAGCTGCCATGGATCTGCCATGTGAGGAGGGAAGTGGGGCTGGGATCTGGCCCATGGGGTAAAGAGCGACAGACACTGCTCCATCCCCTTCTGCCCCTCTGGGAGCTCCAGGTGACCCTGCACAGGGACACAGGGCCAGGACAACTCATGGATTGTCCCATGGCAGGATACTGCTCCTCAGCTCCAAGGGACATAGTCCCCATCACAACCTCTGGGATGGGGAAGGGGGGTCTGGATGCCACACTCTGCTCACAGGGCAGCCCCAGGATCCATGCTGACAGGTCCCCATGCTCAGCTCCAGGGACCAGCTCCATTCCCACTGTCAAAGCTGCGGTGTGACCTGCTCAGCTCTGGGGCTGAGCTCCCACCTCCAGCTCCACTTCCAGAGCCCAGCCTGACCTGCCTGCCACAGAAGCAGGTGCCCTGAGGGCTCTCTCCTGCTTCCTCCAGGCAGTGCAGGCAGAGCCACCAGCAGCAGCCCGGGGAAGGGGCAGCACAGTGGTCACCATCCACCAGGAGCTTCCCAGCAGCTGGGACCCAAGGGCTGATGCTGCCCTGTGGTCCAGGGACATGCTGCAGCCAGGGCAGGGTGGGTGATGAATCCCTGCGAAATGCCACATGTCACCATGTGCAGTGCCACCAACTGTAGTGGACAGCAGGGATGTGACCCGCTGGTACCCGGCTGTGGCAGCTCACACCCTAGGATGTGCTCCATGAACACCCATCCCTGGGCCGTCCCGCCACAGGGTCCCTGCTGAGCACCTCACCCTGCTCCCAGCCCTGCAGCCCCAACTCTTGCCAAGTGAGCGTTCGGCAGAAGCTGGAGCTGCTGGGGGACACCGCTGGCTGTGGCACCCGCCGTGCGCCCCTCGGCCGGCCTTACCTGGGGGATGGAGACTCTCCTGGATGGCCTCGACGTCGGCCAGGTCGGTGCAGACCCCCTGGCCGTGCATGAGGGTGTGGAGGGGCCGGGGCACGCCGCGGGG
>NW_009952705.1:1093280-1095411 GCF_000747805.2 Chaetura pelagica
TCCCTACAGGATTTATAGTACATTAATTGCCACCCAATGCTGTGGAAGAAAAAAAGCCCACAACTATAAATAAATTTAAAAATTAATCTGACAAATTAATAAGGAAAAGTAAAATTTCACCAAGGGTTATTAAACCTATGGTTACAGATCTTAGTTCAGGAAGTCCTTGGGAGTACACTAAAGACTGCTGGGGTGTATATATTTGTAATAGAAATGCTAAGACTGGATGAACAGAAAATGAAGAGGTGTATCTGGGTGTAGAGGCACCATGAAGTAGTGCAGGAACAGGTATACAAGAATTGCAGCCACTGGCCTCACCCAGATTAGGAAATGCTCAAGTTCCCAGGTTTTGGTGCTTGCACATTGGCAGGACTATTTGGACACCTGCCAGGTGGTGCTTCTGAGTACGTGAATGTGAGATTGGGATTGTGAATGAGCACAGTTTTGTTTTAAAACTGATTTGCACAGTAGCAGCACCACTGAGATGGGACCCGGGAGACGGCAGCGACCAGCCCCTGTGCCCGGGGGGACTGTTCCCGAGCATCACCCGGGGGGTCTGGTGACCCGCGAGCTGCACCAGAGGCACCTGAGCCAGCGCTGGGCTCGGGGCAGCCAAGGGGACCCACCTGTACCGGTCGTAGGGGGTCTTGGGGTGGGGTGAGGGACAGGGTGCGCTGAGGCCAGGGGTACAGCAGAGACTTGCTCAACTCGTGTCATGGGATGAGGAGCGGCTGCAGGGAGCTGTGTCACCACGCTGGCCCTGGTCAACACCAGCAAAACTGCCACTCTGTGCTGCCATCCCCACTGCCAGCACCCACCAGGAGATTGTGCAGCCCATCAGGAAGGACCGTCACTCCAGGCAGGGAACAAACACATCATGCAGGGTCTGAGCTGGCCCTGCTGAGGACCTGTTGGGTGGTGGGAACCACTGGGGCTTGTGGCTGCTCGCTGCACCACGTACAATTAACAGTCATTAAACATTTGGACACTGGGCCCCGCTATGGGGCCCTGGTGTAGGGCTCAGTGTGGTGGGTGGGATGAGAGGAGCAGAGCCAGGCTGTAATGCAGGGCCCAGGCTGAGAACCCTGAACTCATTTAATGAGTGAGCACATGTAGTGCTCAAACTGGCATTTTGGGGCTTGAGTGCCAGCACTGGTGGCACTGGCCACAAGGGCTCCCAGGACAATCTTCTTCTGTGCAGTGACAAGCAGGCAGGCAGGACACAGGCAGGTGTGGGCAACACGGGTGGGCAGACAAGGTCCGTGTGTCCCTCTCCATGCTTCCCAGTCCCCCTTCTCCCCTCACAGTCCAGCACAGGGGCTCTGCAAGGCATTGGCACCAGTACGGCCCTGGAGCCCCTGCCCTGCCTGGCACTGCTGCACAGTGGCCATGACTTGGGGCACAGGCACTAGCCTTGACACAGTGTCCAAGCAGGGACTAAACCCAAACAGGTGCCCAGCCCAGCTCGGGCCATGGCACCTTATCAGGCCTTGTCAGCTCCGAGCGCCTGCTGCAGAGACTGTTGTGTCTGCGGGCACAGGCACTGCTGGGGGACAGGGACACACTCACTGCACAGACCCAGGGGCTATCCTCCCCTGGCCAGGCATAGCTCCTCCAGGTCCCCATCCCAGCACCATCCTGTGAGATGGAAACGTGGCTGGGGCTGGTGCACCCCACAGACATGCTGCCCCCACCCCCAGATCATGGTCCTGTGGCCAAGGAGGGTGCTGGGTGCTGAGTGCAGCCCAGCTTCCCTGCCTCTGCCAGGGCAGCCCCGTGCTCCTAGCCCCAGGCCTCTTTGGCCTTCCAGTATGTCTTGCCCACTCTCAGTGGCTCTTTCAGATTTCCAAGGCTGGGGGGACTCTGGCTGCTTTCCCACAGCTCCCTCAAGCAGGGGCTGGAGCCACCCCAGCCCTGGCGAGAGCCTGCAGGTCACCACAGAGAAAGAGAGGGGGGCTGGGGGTCACAGAGAACTGAAGAGCCCTCAGCCAAGGGTGGCCCTGGCAGAACTGGAGAGGCACAGGACTGTTTGCACCCTCTGTGGCACACGGTGACCGCAGGCAGTGCAGGGCACCGGTACCGCACCGGCTGCAGGACCCTCCGGGGCTCTCGCAGTCCCATCCCCGGCTCA
>NW_009952705.1:1095648-1099426 GCF_000747805.2 Chaetura pelagica
GGGCGGGGCGGGCGGGGGGCGATGTGATAACAGCGGGAGCCGCGCCGGGGCCACGGGAGCAGACGGCGGGAGAACAGGATGAGCCAGGGCTCCCCATCCCGGACAGCCTGGCCCCCGCGCCGCGCCAAGGGGTCGGGCCGCCCCCATCACCTTCTCTGCATCCTCTGCATCCTCTCGGCGCTGGCCGGGCGCCTGCCCCCTGCCACGGCCCAATGGTTTAACCTGGGCATGGAGGACACCACACCAGACCCGGGCACCAGCCCCACGGCCCCCGGGGTGCCCACCCTGGACTACGAGGAAGGTAGGCACGGGGTGGGGAGTGGGGACACGGCTTCCCTGGCACCCCCAGCTCCTGTGCCCCAGCAAGAGGGGACATCTCCAGCATATGGCTGGAGGGTGAGGTGTTGGGATGCCAGGGTCCAGGGGTGCTGGTGGCACCACTGTGGCTGTGGTAAGTGCCAGGAACTGGGAATGCCGTGCCCCCCTAATTCCCCTCCAGCCCCATCACCTCTTTGGTCCTTCAGATGGAAATACTGGTGGCATGGAGGCACCCAGGAAGGTGCTGCTGAGCAAACCCCCACTGGCAGCAGCCCCCAGACGCCGGGAGCCCCTCAGCAGGGCAGCAGCAAAGACCCCAGGCCCTGCCCCACCACGCACACGAGTCCAGGTGCCTTCCCCAGGCTGTGTCCCTGCTTCCCCAGCCCTCCCTAATCTCCCTATCCACTGCCAGGCCCCTTGCCTTGTCCTTGCCTTTATCTGTGTCCTGCCAAGCCACCCCCAGCAGCCCAGCCAAGGCAGCGTGCCCTGCTCTGGCCCCGAGCCACAGCTCAGCTGCTGCTGCCCTCCTGGGAAGGAGCCGTGGCAGCTCCTGGCACCCCCATCACCCCCGTGGCAGTTCTGGGGCTCAGCCCCCACCCTGGGCTGTGGGCAGTGACCTCTGCTGTAGGGTCCCAGGTGCCCCCTGGGACCCCTCTGAGCCCCACACTGAGCCATCCTGTGTCCATCCTAGCCACACCGACCCATGGCTGCCCCAAGGATCTTCGAGGGGAGTGCAGATGAAGAGGAGTTCCTGCAGATCAAGGTGGGGGGGTCCCGGGCCCTGGAGGGGCTGCAAGGGGCAGCCAGAGACGGGTACTCAGACGAGGGGCTCTGAGGACATGTGCTGGCAGGGCGGGATGGGCACAGTGCTATGGGGGCTGGGGATGGTGCTCGGGGGTCTCGTGCTCAGCCCCTCCTCTCCTCTGCACAGACGACAGAGAAGGGGCTGCCCCAGCGTGTGCCCCCAGAGACGGACCCAGCGCTTCAGGTGAGCGGTGGGCACAGGGTGCCCATGCCAGACCCTGCAGCTGGGGCTCCCATCCCATGGCTCACTGCTCTCTCCCTCTCCAGATGTACAATGGCTCCAGCTGCGTCTGCCCTGTGCGCTCCGGACCCCCTGGCCCTCCCGGCCCTAAGGTGCAGTTGTCCTCCCTCCAGAGAGTCACGGGGGCTTGGGGACCCATAGGGACCTGCTGGGAGAAATCTGGCTGCTCTTTTGGCCCTGCAAAACCTTTTCTGATCTGGATTTGGACTCTTGCTTTGCGATCTGGGTTGGGGGTGACTCAGCTGTCCCCTGGCAGGGGGGTAGGATGTCCCCTTGGTGGGCACTGGCAGAGGAAAGTTGCCAGAGCCAGGCTCTGCCTTTCCCCAACAGGGAGAGAAAGGTGACCGAGGGTCCCCAGGAGAGAAAGGCCAGCCCGGATTCTCTGGGGAGAGAGGGAAGACCGGCAACCCAGGACAGCCAGGACACCAAGGTCCTCAGGGCCCCCCAGGTCCTCCAGGACCACCAGGGCCCCCAGGACCACCTGGCACCTTGGGAGCCAGGAGCCCATACATGCCTGCCTCCCTCCCCAGGGGATTGGAGAATGAGGTGAGCACCTGGGTGGGGGGCACGTGTCTGTCCCCAGCTGGGCTGGCAGGGTTGGGGAGCACAAGGTCTGGGACACTGGGAAGGAGGGAGCCAGCAGCCATGGGGAGGGGGACCAGGGGATGGGACATGGCTGTTCACTGATGCTGCTCTCTCTTTCCTCACTGCCTCCAACCTTTACATGCAGTTGGGAGCATCCAGCCCTGCAGGGACCCAAGGACCCCCAGGGCCCCCTGGCCTGCCAGGCCTGCCAGGACCCCCTGGATACCCAGGCCACGAAGGGCCTTCAGGGGTCCCTGGGCGGGAGGGGCAGCCAGGACCCCCAGGCCCACCGGGGGCTGTGGGACCACCTGGTTTCCCTGGGGCTGAAGGCCCTCCAGGGTCTCCAGGGCTCCCAGGCCCACAGGGACCCCCTGGGGTGCCTGGCCATGAAGGACCCCCCGGTCCTGCAGGACCTGTGTCACCCCCTGGCAAACCAGGTCTCCAAGGGGAGCCAGGTTTCCCTGGACTAAAGGTAAGGAGGTCCCAGCCCCTCCATGGCCCTGGGACAAAAGCAGGGCCAGTGGAGTGGGCATGGAGCGGCTGGGATATGCCAGCCCCTCACTCTGCCCCAGGAGCAGCCCCCAGCACTGAGCCTCCCGGAGGGCTCTGGGGCTGCAGGACCTGGGGGGACATGGGGTGCTGAGACCCTGCATGCCATGTGCTGGCAGGGTGAGAAGGGTGAACACGGACTGCCAGGCATGCCAGGGAGCCCTGGCCGTGCTGGAGAGACGGGATCCCCTGGCATGCCTGGTCCCATGGGACCACCAGGGCCACCAGGGGACTACAGGGTGAGTAGAGGGTCCTGGGCTGTGGGTCCTTGGGGTAGAGGGCAGCCCCACACTCACCCCAGCTCGTCCTCACCCTCCAGTGTGACTCACGCCACGCAGGGCACCAGGGATCGGCCGGGCCACCCGGCCCCAAGGTGAGCTGGGGCAGGGGGCACAGGGGGGGCACAGGTGGTGACAAGGACACGGGGAGGGTGTCAGCTATGGGCACTCCCTGGTGGTGTCAAGACCAAACAGCTCCGTGGAGAGTGTTACTCCATGGAGTGAGGCACAGCACTGTGCCAGGGGGAGCCAAGGGACCCCAGGGGCCAGGACACCAACGGGACCTTCTCTGTTTTCCTTCCAGGGAGAAAAGGGCGACCCCGGAGAACGGGTTTGTCACTGTGGGCACAGGGGTGGGGGGAGCAACTGGGAGGGGGTCCTGTCCTCACACCGCAAGTGTGAACCCCTGAGACCTGTGTGCTGCCTTTGATCCCCCTCACCCCTGTGTGCCAGGGCAGCATCAGCCTTTACCAAGCCCTGGTGGCACTGCTGGTGTCCCCAAATGGGTGGGGGCACAGGGAGGGGGAGTCACACTATCCCCTGGGGCACACGCACACACCCATGCACACATGGAGCATGCACACGTGCACACCCATGCAAGCACACAGTTCACCTATGCCCACGTCCACACACACATCTGTGCACAGCTGTGCACACACCCAGCACACAGATCCCCACCATCCAGCTCTAATTGTGCCTCTCTCTGTGGCTCACCCAGGGGTGCTGCTATGGGGAACACGGATGCAAACCAGGCCACCTCCCTTTCCCTGGCACCAGCAGCCAGTCTGGCTCCTGGGTGCCCATCAGTGGCTACCAAACAGTAAGTCCTCAGGGGGTCCCATCTTGATGAGGAGTGCCTGGGGACCTCAGCCTAGCCATGGGGACCCTGCTGCTGAAACCCAGGTGGCTCTGTGTGCCCACGCCACAGCTCATCCCACCAGCAGCCCGCCGGGGCTCAACAGCCCTGCCTGGGATGGAGAGACAGAGGATGGAGGATGGAGAT
>NW_009952705.1:1099442-1101999 GCF_000747805.2 Chaetura pelagica
AGGATGGCAAAGAGGAGCCTGACATTTATGGAGCAATCATCCCCCATGTGAGATACACTGCCTGGCTCCCACCGGTGCTGCCCTGGCCTGGGGACATTCAGGCCTGGGAGGGAAATGGAGTGGGAGGGATGAGGGGCAGTGCTGGGATGTCTTAGAGCTGCCCCCCCACAAAGGCAGCACCAAAACAGCCCAGTCCCATCTCTGCACTGCTCTGCCGCAGGGTCTCCGAGGTCCCCCTGGGAACCCTGGCCCCCCCGGGCCCCCTGGCCCCCCCGGAGCACCAGGTTTCCTCTACTTCAATGTAAGGGCCAGCACGGGCTGTGCACACGCCTGTGCCAGAGCAGACACACGCATGTGAGCGTGCACAGACCAGGGGCTCCCCACAAACCTGCTTGTCTTTGCTTCCAGAGGGTTCACCCGCTCCATGCCCAGCCGCCCTGCAGGCAGCCGGTAAGACACAGCCAGGCTGTCCCCAAGAGGGACACTGTTCCCTCTCCGTGTGTTGGGAAGGGTGTTCCTGTGCCTGGTGGCAGTAACGGGCCCCGTTGGCCTTCACAGGCAGCTTCTGAGGCAGGCTGGGCAGCAGGTAAGGGCACTTCTCCAGGTGTTTTGGGGGCTCCAGCCTCCTTGAAAACAACATTTGGGAAGTCTTGCCTCCATTCTGGGGTTCTGGGGCAGTGCCATCCTGCACCAGTCCCTGCCGGGGCAACTGGCTCTCCCACCCCACTCCCCTGACACCATGTCCCTGTAGGGCTGGGTCCTGTGCCAGGTGCCTTTGTGACCCCCTGTGCCAGGTACCTCATGACCCCCTTCTCTGTGCTCTCCAGATGCTGACATCCCTCGGATGGAGCCCCTGGACTCCCACACGGATCCTCAGGTGTGTCCTGGCTGGTGCTGCTGGTGAGCCCCCTAGGCTGTCCAGCTGCCCCACATGGGGGCCCTGAACCTCTCCATCCCCCAGCGCCAGACCTGGGTGTTCAGGTCCAAGGAGCTGATGCTGAAGTCGGGCAGCTCAGTGCCCGAGGGGAGCCTGGTCTACGTGCGGGAGGGGAGCAGCGCCTTCCTCCGGACCCCCACCGGCTGGAGCCGCCTCCTGGTACCGTGCACCATGGACACCCCTTGGGGCCCCGCACTGGGAGGGGGTCCAGGCTCCAGCCCTGGAAGCCAGCACTGGGCTGGATTTGGCACTGGGGCAGCAGAGACCCAGGAAGGAGCCAGCTCCCCCTAACTTGTCTCTCTCTGCTCCTTGTCTTGAGCAGCTGGAGGATTCAGAGTCACTCTTTGCTGGTGATGACCCCTCTGCCTCCACCTCACAGTACCAGGTGAGGTGTGTGGGCAGCCCTGGCTCTGCTCACATCCCAGCAAGGGGACACAGTCCTCTTTTGCCTGCCAGGGGGGGAACAAGTCCCCATGGGACTATCCTGTCTTCTCTTCATTCAGGAGGTGAAGCAGGTGCAGACCAGAGGTCCCGACACCAGAACACCCGCACCGGCCCCGATGGACTCACTGGTGAGCCCTGCTGCCAGTCTGGCCATGCTGGGAGGGACGTCCCAGGGAAACGGGCTGTCAGCAAGGCAGTGCCAGCCCAGCACACACAGAGCCTGGGGTCCTGTTGGTACAGGGGGGTGCACCTATCAGCACCCGTGGCACCTATCAGGCAGGGATGGGTGTCCCTGAGCTGAGCTAAGCTAACCCACCCTATTCCAGATCCAGAAGGAGGAGGGACAAGGGCTGCCCCAGATCCTGCCAACCACCATTGCCCCACGGATCCCATCTGTAAGCAATGACCAGCCCCATGGGATGGGAGCTCAGTGACCCAGCCATGGGAGATGGGGAGGAGGTGCTTGGGGGACCCCTCCATGCACAGCTGGCACTGCCAGAGGCTTGCCCAAGCCCTCCACTGCCCTGCCTCCCCTTCCAGCTCCGCCTGGTAGCCCTGAACGTGCCCCTCACCGGTGACATGAGCGGGATCCGGGGTGCCGACCTGCAGTGCCACCGGCAGTCCCAGGAGGAACAGCCGGCCATTCCTGTCAGCCTCCACCCAGGACCTGGTCTCCATCGTCAAGAGGACAGACAGAACCCTCCCCATTGTCAACCTGAAGGCAGGTACCCCCGTCCCCTGTGGGGGCTGCTGGTGGCAAAGCCCACTGAGCCTTGCTGGGGGCAGCACTGCCCAGCCCTGCACTGGGGCTGCCACACCCTGGCTGTGCTAAGCACTTGTGTTTGGAGGGGCTGGGGGGATCCCAGATCGAGTTATTGCCCACACGTGGTCAGGACAAGGGCACCACCCTGACCCCTGGCCCCTGGCCCTGGCTCAGCACCTGTCCTTGTCCCCGCAGGGCCAGCTGCTGGCCAAGTCCTGGAGCTCCCTCCTGGAGGGCCAGGCTGGTGCCACCCCACGGGGCCCCATCTACTCCTTCAATGGGCGCAATGTCCTGACAGATCCCCTCTGGTGAGTCTGGCCATGGGGCATGTGCTGGCAAGATGTCCCCAAATGAATGCACCCGTGCTGGGAACTGGGCTGGGGGTCTGCAGTGGGACCCTCCTGCCTTTGGCT
>NW_009952705.1:1102190-1103034 GCF_000747805.2 Chaetura pelagica
CTACCGGCACATGTGGTGACCCCGGCACTGTGGGACGTGCAGCCACACGCCCCGTGGGGAGCTTTGGGAAATAACCCTGGGAGCCCCGTGGGCAGCGCGGCAGGAGAACTGCGGGAGCACCGAGGGGACGGTTGTGCTGTGCTCGTCCCCCAGATCTCCAGGCCGGGGGTGGCAGGGGGATGCCAGGCTGTGTCCTGCCACCTCCCTGCACCTCCAGCCAATGCTGCCACTGCCCCAGAAATAAAGACACAGAAAGTTTGTTGTTTTGGATGATGCCAACGCTGTTATTTTGGGGGGAGTGTCTCTACCCAGGACATCGCCTGCTGGGGCACTTGGGGGGCAAAGTGGGGACACACTGCAGCCAGCCCCAGGAAAGGCAAGGTCTGGAACTACCCATGGGCTTCAGCCCAATTGGAATCATTCCACCTGGGGGGTAGAACGGTGAGGTCACCGGGTTCCATCCCTGGGTACCACGCCTGGGTTCCATCCCTGGTTGCCCTGGCACTGAGGTCAACAGAACAGCAGCCCCCAGGCTCTGCCTCTCCCAGCACACAGGCTGCCGAGTTTTTCTCTCCGACCTTCCGTTCCGTGGGAAGTTTGCCTCTCGGGCTGCAGGACAGACACTCTGACCCTCCTAAGGTGCCAGCAGTGAGGCTGGACCCTCCTGACGTGCTGGCAGCGGCCGGAGGCAGAACAATGAAGCAGGGACAGCCGCCCTCTCTGCAGAGGAAGAAGGCAAGAGGGGAAGGGGGCCGGGCAGCAGCAGAGGTTGGGGTCCCCAGCGCAGGGCAGCAGCACCGGGGTGGGCACGCACACCGGGACCTGGAGCCTGTTGGACTGGCTG
>NW_009952705.1:1103666-1125668 GCF_000747805.2 Chaetura pelagica
AAGACGCAGCTGGAGCACATCCTGCTCCGGCCAGACACCTACATCGGCTCCGTGGAGCTGGTCACGCAGGTGCGGGGCGGGGGGCGGCGGGGCTGAGCCCCCCCGGCTCCTCGTGCTGGCGGGAGCTCGTTAACCAAAGCACAAACATCTGCTTTACAAGCTGATGGCACAGAAGGGGGTTGTAGCTGGGGATTTATGTAATTTTTTTTTGACTTCTTTTCAGCAAATGTGGGTTTTTGATGAGGACGTGGGCCTTAACTACAGAGATGTGACCTTTGTGCCTGGCTTATACAAAATCTTTGACGAGATTCTAGGTAAGGTGACCTGCGAGTCGATGACTGACAAGTTATTAATGTCTAAGAACCTGAAGCTAATTATGGGAACTTAACAAACGCCCTTTTATCTGGTTGCATTGCTGACCAAGTAACGTCTGTTGTGTTATTTGATGGATGGTGTTCACAGAGCACGTGGCTTGTTGATTGTGCTTGGATGTATCAGATACTGATGTCCTTCCATTAGCACTAATTAACAGTAACAGATTCCTGAGATGATGGCACACTCTATTACAAAACCAATTTCATTCAGCCCAGAATTCTCCTTTGTCAACTTGTAGTACTTGTCTTTGTAACTTGCCAGGTATTTGCATACCAAGGTGGTTATTAATAATACTGTATTGAATTTTTCACTCAAGCTACTGAAGACACTTCATAGTTAATAGTTTTGTCTAAATTGAGAGGGTAATATAATAACAATAATCATTCCATTCCAGTCAATGCTGCAGACAACAAGCAGAGGGATAAAAGCATGTCCTGCATTAAGGTGTCAATTGATGTGTAAGTTTTCTTTCATTTTTGTTCCCTGCTTTCCTGAGCCAAGTGTGTGTGATTTGCTCACTCGGGCTCTGCAACTTAGACCAGAAGTAATTCACCAGTTGTGAAGGCTTTTCTTTGAGTGGTCCCTTGGTCTGGTACAGAGTGCTGTGAAATGGCTGCTGTGGTGGCTTATTTTCATTTTAGCCACTTCCATCTTTTCTTCCTTTCCACCTTTTTATTCTGCCCTTGAGCACAGATAGAGGATTTTTACTTGTGCTGATGCATTTATCTGTAGATTTGAGCATTTTTTGTTGACTTGTCCTCCCTCTGCTGGCAGTTTCTGCACTTGCTGAACAGAGATTTGCTCTGGATGAAATGGTGGCCTTTCCCCACAGCTTTTGTGTAATATTTATTTCATAGCTCAGCCATCTGCAGCCTTAAAAACACACGTTTTGGGTGTTGTTTTTTTCCTCCCCCTAGAGAGAACAACACGATCATGGTATGGAACAATGGAAAAGGTATTCCAGTTGTTGAACACAAAGTGGAGAAGGTCTATGTACCTGCTCTTATCTTTGGACAGCTGCTAACATCCAGCAACTATGACGATAATGAAAAGAAAGTCACAGGTAGGGAAGGCTCTCAAATACACACTAATATTTCTGGGCAGCCTGTTTGGTTTAAATGTGTGAACTGAAGGAGGAGAAGGGATCCTTGATGCAAAGTGAAAATAGCATTTTGAGTCCATCAGAGAGAAGTCTCCATGCTCCATTTTCTAGTAATAAGGGTACAAACGTGGAGAGCAGGAAAATTCTTGAATGCTAATCCTCATTAATTATGGGTTGTTAGGATATTGTTTCTTATTGAGAGTTGTACTTAGATTTTGCTGAAGTGGCAGAACTCCTGTAAGCCTGGAATTCTTTTGGGTGACTTTGGACAAAGATAATAGCACAAGGCTGCTTTCCTTCTAATTCCAGGTGGGCGAAATGGTTATGGAGCCAAACTGTGCAACATCTTTAGCAAAAAATTTACTGTGGAAACTGCATGTCGTGAATACAAAAAGTTATTCAAGCAGGTATGAACACTTCTCATTTCAGGAAGGCTATTCCTGAGATTTTCAGGTATTTTCAGTTGGTTTTTTTTCTGTTCCACAATCCTGGGCATGACATGCATTCAGTGCACCATGACTACAGTAAATCTGGCCCACAGATACTGTGCCACCAAATATAATTCAAAGTAATAGTGAAATGAGCAGACAGAATCTGTTTTTTAACCAGTTTTGTGTTGTTGTTTGTTTTTTTTTTTAACTTTAAAAGTATTTAAAACTCATAAATCAGCTTATAGCTGTTAAAAACTAAGCTGGTTGCTCGTGTGTATTAGACTTGCAACTCACAAAATATCCCTTCCTTAGACCTGGACAGACAACATGGGAAAGGCTGGTGAAATGAAACTGGGATATTTTGATGGAGAAGATTACACGTGTGTCACATTCCAACCTGATCTGTCAAAATTCAAAATGGATATTCTTGATAAAGACATTGTAGCACTAATGTCTCGAAGAGTCTATGATATTGCTGGATCCACCAAGGATGTCAAAGTTTTCCTGAACGGACAGAGGCTGCCTGTAAGTGAGCACTGAAAAGAAACAGTAATATCTATATTTCTAGTGTAATTCTCCTGCCATTTAAATGGTGAGATTTTGTGGAAGCAAATTACATCCTCACAGTAAAAGGAAAAATTGCAGGAGTGATTTCTCCCACCTGCTTTTCAGGAGAATGTGAATGAAGTGTTTGTAGGAGCTGTTACAAATGAGCTGCCTGCTGTGATCTGTCTGCAGGTGAAGGGATTCCGCAGTTACGTGGACCTCTATCTGAAGGACAAAGTAGATGAAACTGGGAATCCTCTTAAGGTCATCCATGAGGAAGTAAATTCTCGCTGGGAAGTGTGTTTGACTCTAAGTGAAAAAGGCTTCCAGCAAGTTAGCTTTGTCAACAGCATTGCCACTACAAAGGTAACTCTTCTGTCAAGCTGATGCCGTATTCTTCATTGTTCATGTTCTTGGCTATTTTCAAATGTATGTGCACAAAAAACACTCAGTTGCTCAAGGCTGCAAATACTGTGCTGAAGGTTTTAAACAGATACATATCCTGTTATCTTTTCACTGGAGTCACGACCAGGTCTTTGGTCCCTTTCCCCATAGGGTGGCAGGCACGTTGATTATGTAGCTGACCAGCTGGTGGCTAAACTGATAGATGTGGTGAAGAAGAAGAACAAAAACGGAGTTGGAGTGAAGCCTTTTCAGGTACAATGTCTGAACTCCCCAGTGGGAAACACCTCTGGCACTACTGCAAATTGTAGCTACAGCTTAATGTCTTACTATGTTAATAATACGTATTTCCATTGTACAGGTAATAGATCTATAAAATTGCCAATTTTACAAGTCTCATCTTGTCCAGTTTAAGCCAACTCACAATACTCCCTTTGTGTGGCTGATAGGTTTTGTGATCAGAACACTCTAAGCCACCCTAGAGGCACTACAACTCGCTGTCTGTTAGATAATACCTATTTAGGCTGAGAGCTGCTGGTTCCTTAGCATCCCAAATCATACAACATTGTTCATGAGTGTTCATTATCTGCCCTAAATTCCTGCAAGGCATCTAGGAAGATTCAAAACCACTCAGTGATAACCATGTTGTTCGTCCCTGTGTGACTCTGACAGCCAGAACGTGCTGCTGGGGCTGAGCTGAGTCTGTGTAACATGGTGCTTGTATTTAACAACAGGTGAAGAACCACATGTGGATTTTCGTGAATTCCTTAATTGAAAACCCAACCTTTGACTCTCAGACTAAGGAAAACATGACTCTGCAGGCAAAGAACTTTGGCTCAACCTGTGTACTGAGTGAAAAGTTTATTAAGGGTGTAAGTATTGATGTACATGGATAGCTGAGATGTCAGTAAAACTGTACCTTACGTTTAATGCAGCAAATAGGTACTTTGGAAGTAATGCCATGAACTAAAGAAAAGTGTATAACTTAGAATTATGTCCTTGATAAGGCTTTTCCCACAATTGTTTTGGTTATTTTTGTATTGCAGGCAGTTGGCTGTGGCATTGTTGAAAGTATCCTAAACTGGGTAAAATTTAAAGCTCAGAGCCAGCTGAATAAGAAATGTTCAGCTGTGAAACACACCAAGATTAAGGGTGTTCCTAAGCTGGATGATGCCAATGATGCTGGTAAGTGTTTCACATTCTTTGTAACCAATTCATTCAAAGACAGTTAAAATTTGTTCCAATTGTCTCCTAAAGATCATGAAAAAAACTGTAATTATAGTTTATCCCCATTTTTCAGTCCCATTTATTGTGTCTGTCCCCATTTTCTATATGCAGTGCAACAAAGCCTCTGTTTTCAAAAGTATTCATTCTCATTCAATTTATGCACGCTTTGATTTTGCTTCCTAATTAGAAAATTGACTTGATTTTTTGTTTTCTTTTAGGCAGCAAGAATTCTTTGGATTGTACACTTATCCTGACCGAGGGAGATTCAGCCAAAACACTGGCTGTCTCTGGTCTAGGAGTGGTTGGTAGAGACAAATATGGAGTATTTCCCCTTCGTGGGAAAATGCTCAACGTCAGGGAAGCTTCTCATAAGCAGGTGAGTTGGTTCCAGTCTGTGCTGGAAGGTGTGGGGTGCTCTGAGCTGCAGCCTGAACACCATAACTCACATAAGGAGAGTCTGAAACAGCCAAGTCCAGCCTCATTTTCAGCCTCCCTTCCTGGTTAAGTCCTTGGTGTTTTGCTTGAAGGGATGGTGTTGTGGACTAGAAAATGTTTGGAATGATCTAGAGTAATTTAAGCATTAGACTTCAGTTTAGAAATAATAAATTTCTAAACAGAAAAAAAACACTCTACTGATGAGACAAAGCTCAGCCATTGGTATAGTTATGGATAATTTTAGACTTTTTTTGAGCTACATTTTAAGTCTGAAAGGCAAGTTTTTATTCCCTGTGATCTTTTCCAGATTATGGAAAATGCTGAAATCAACAACATTATTAAGATTGTAGGGTTACAATATAAAAAGAACTATGAAGATCAAGAATCTTTGAAGAGTCTTCGCTATGGGAAGATTATGATCATGACAGATCAGGTGAGGTTCACTAAAACCGAAACATGGGAGAGGAAAAAAACTACTTGAATTCAGAAGAAAGAAGAAAATGCTGCCTTTCTCCTAGTGCCGTTGTTGTACCAAGACCTCTGTATTTGTTTCTTTTTATCATTCCATATTTCAGTAGGTCATCATATCTTTTCAGCCACAAAACAAAACGGATAAAGTTGAGGGGGGAGTAGCATCACCAAGGAGCTATACACTGTCTTTCCAGCCTGCTGATTCTAGGTCCTTGACCAGTCCTTGATATCTTTTTTCACCAAGAATGTGCCTTTTCTGTTTCTCTTAATTTTTAGTAGTTAAACAATGCATGATCACCTGCTAGAGTGAAAGTTAATAGGAGCAGTTAGCTGGAATTACAGAATCATGTGCTATGAAGCAGACAATTGTCACTTCCATCATGGCCCTGCTTAAATATGTTGGGTTTTTTTTGCCTTGATTTCTCTTTTTAAATCAGGATCAAGATGGATCACATATCAAAGGTTTGCTGATCAACTTCATCCATCACAACTGGCCATCTCTTCTAAAACACAACTTTCTGGAGGAATTCATTACTCCCATCATAAAGGTGAGGGTTGGGTAGATGCTGAGGTGAATGAGGAAGGGGTTGGTTGGCCCAAATTGCCTCTCGTTTCACAGTTACAATGTTTGTCCACTCTAGGTTTCTAAAAACAAAGAAGAAATTGCATTCTACAGCATTCCTGAATTTGAAGAATGGAAAAGCAGTACACCAAACTACAATTCATGGAAAATCAAGTACTATAAAGGTTTGTAGAAAACTTAATATGGTGAAATTAAATGATCCAATTAAGAGCATTCATGTTTAAATTCAGGCTAGCCCTGCTTTTGCAGAAAGGGTTTGGGCCAGGTGGCCTCCCAGGCTCTTCCCTTCCTAAGATATTCTGATTGCAAATACATGTGACACAACGTTTAAAAGTAAGGAAGCCATAAACTCTAACTGGATAAAAACCACAATAAAATCTCTCAAAATGGAACTGTGATATGGTAAACCTTTCTTTCAGCCCTTTTAGGCAATTATGCTCAGCTTTATGTGCTGTTTTCCTCAGTACAGTCCTGGTGTGTGTACTGTTAGTGCTGTGAGCTCAGTACTCCAGAAGTGCTTAATGCCAATAAGAAAGGTGCCAATTGCAGAACAATGGCTGGATGATGAGGAATCATTTCCAATTTGCAGTTAAATCATTTCAGATATCTACAGGAGTTGCAGACAAAATCCAAAAGTACATCATGCAACTGAATCTGTAATTCTTGTGAGTTTAGTGATACATCTCATTCAAAGTTCCTTAAGTTTTTCAGTAAGTCATCCTCATGCTGCACATCTCTATGGTGCATCACAGAAAACATTTATTTGAACTGCAACTTAATTTGAGCAAGAAGTTGTTAGGATTAATTAGTGTTGTCTCTGCAGGTTTGGGTACCAGCACATCCAAGGAGGCTAAAGAATACTTTGCAGATATGGTGAAACACCGAATTGTCTTCAAATATTCTGGTCCTGAAGATGATGCTGCGATCACCCTGGTAACTAACACTTGATTTAATTGCTGACTTACTTCCTTTGGTATTCCACTGTCTAGAGTGCCCTGTATTTTCTCTTAAAATGCTCTTAGAGGCCTTTGGGCTTGAGATGATCTCTTTGTTACCAAGGCTACGGCTTTAGTCTAAAGCGGTAGAAGCAAATCTGTCCATGGACCTCAGGCCAAGAGTACCCTTTTAATGATGGTTTTTAAATATAGCTCAGAACAAACTAATCACTGCAAACCAATTGACATTTTCAGACACAATAGTAAATATTCCTTTAACATTTTTCTGCATGTTCTGCTGCAGTTTTCTCCAAGTCAGACCTTCACTTTCTCCCCCAGACTTTCTTGTAAAATGGTTCACCAGTGGATTAAAACAGTCCCTGCTTCCGTGAACTTCTTCACCTTCAGCAGACATTGACTATTAAAAGTCTTCTGAGCTAGTAGGCAAGGCCAAATTCCCAAGTTTTTCCCTGAAAATATTAAGAGAGAAATCTACTTTAGTTTTCCATTATTGTGTTAAAAATGCACAAATTTAAACTTCACTGCCAAGGCTCCTAAAGATTGGTGGAAATTATGCTTTTAATATATTGAGCTATGTGAACCTTTTATTGCACCCAGGCTGTTAAGTCACCCTGTTTAGTGTGTTGTTCTCCTGGGTAAACTCTTCCTATATGGTCCAACAGCACAGAGCATGGTCTGGAATTGAGTTCCTTTTATTTTGTAATGCACAGGCCTTTAGCAAGAAGAAGGTAGAAGAGCGAAAGGAGTGGCTGACTAATTTCATGGAGGATAGAAGACAACGGAAGCTGCACGGTCTGCAGGAGGTAAAAGGTTTATGTGGATGAAGGGAACTGGTTTCCTCTCTCCCTGGGGCTGTTCTCAGCTTCACCCTGGCAGGGCAGAGCTGCACACAGCTCCCTGAGTCACTCCCTGGATTACAGGACAGCTGAAATGTTTTCAGGATTTTGCAAAGCAGCGTCTTCCCTCATCAGTGTAGCCTCATTGTTGGAAGTCCAACAGTTAACAGTTCACTTTTTTCTCTCAAATGACTTTATCAATAGGGAAATGATAGCTCTGTATGAAGACTTTATCTCTCAAAAAATGGGCCTGCCTCATGGGAAGTAATGCCTCCCTTGGCCATGCCAAGAATGTTAGCACTTGGACTGTGTTTAGCTCATCTGCTATTTAGCTTGGAGCTTCCATTGTAGTGAAATCAGTGAAGTGAGAGCTAAGGGACAGATTAGACTTTGTGAAAACTAAGAGAATCTTGCACCTGTTTTTCTTAGGAATACCTGTATGGGAAAAATACCAGTTACCTGACATACAACGACTTCATCAACAAGGAGTTAGTCCTGTTCTCTAACTCAGATAATGAAAGATCCATCCCATCACTGGTGGATGGTAAGTTATTTCAAGACACTGATTCTGCACAGTGCATTCCCCAGAACGGAATAAATAAGTGTTTTCATATCGCAGCATCAGAATCAGGGCAACCTGAGTTTTCAGGGTTCTGAAGTCCCTTTTCTGGTGTTCACATTTTTTTAATCTTTGGGTTAAGTGTCTTGTCCATTTTGTAGTATATGATTGCACGTGCCTGACTCTGCTGGTGCAGAATTTTTGGGTGTATAAGTAGCTCTTAGTCTCTAGAGAGCAGAAGCCAAGTGAAGCACTTTGTGCACTCTACTCACAAGGTCTTTTCTTTTTTATACAGGTTTGAAGCCAGGTCAGAGAAAAGTTCTGTTCACGTGTTTCAAACGAAACGATAAGCGGGAGGTGAAGGTTGCTCAGCTGGCTGGTTCTGTAGCTGAGATGTCCTCATACCATCATGGTGAAGTAAGAACCTGGCCTCGTTGTGCAAAATGCTTATTAAATGAAGGGAAAAAAACCCTGACTTGACAGTTAAGATGCTTCTGCAGCAGGATTAGATGTTTCAGTGTAAAAGCCAAAGCAAAGGGGCTGTATATCTGCTATTGATACTTTGATATTTTTAGCTTTGAACCTTCCTTTGTTGCAGGCATCGCTGATGATGACCATTATTAACTTAGCGCAGAACTTTGTGGGCAGTAACAACCTCAACCTGCTACAGCCTATTGGTCAGTTTGGCACAAGACTGCATGGTGGGAAAGACTCTGCCAGCCCTCGATACATCTTTACAATGCTCAGGTCAGCATGGAAGATTTCTTGCTGTCTTAAATATTCTTAGCATGTTACTGGATTCAATTTAACAGCTTTTAAGATGAAGTATTTCTTTTTTGCCTTTAAAACTTTGGACTGCTTGCATACTCAGAGTAGCAGCAACTGAAGTGAGGTTTGGGTCCTAGATTCAGATATGTAATCTTGGTTATGGTCCTGGAGAATAGAAAGGCATAGCAGAGAACATGGAGATGGGAGCAAACACAAAGGCAGAAATTTGGGTAGGATAATAAAAACTGAACTTGAGTTGGGACAGTGGAGTTCTGAAAGTACCATGCTATTGTGTCTGTGACCTGATGGTCACTTGGGTTGAACTTGGTCAAATCTGTTACTTGAGCAGTGTATGGTTGTACTAAAGCAAAATATATAGAGAATTTGAGCCTTTCTCAGATTTTAAACTCCTGATTTACATACTTAAATAGGAGGCTGGAGTCCCTCATAGTGGAACCTGCAGAGATGGGTGGGATTGCTGAGGGTGCATCCCTCCTTGGAGTGTTGCTCTAGACAGACCCCCAGACTGTAGGGCTGCAGTTGCAGGGTTCTTTTGGCACGGTGATCACTGTTCTGTAATGAGAATTGGGCTTAAATTGCCTTTTCTGTTCCAGCCCACTAGCACGGCTGCTGTTCCCACCCATGGATGACCATGTCCTGAAGTTCCTTTATGATGACAATCAACGTGTGGAGCCAGAATGGTATATCCCCATCATTCCAATGGTGCTGATAAACGGGGCAGAAGGGATTGGTACTGGCTGGTCCTGCAAGATTCCCAACTTTGATATCAGGGAAGTTGTGAACAATATCCGCTGTCTGATGGATGGGGAGGAGCCATTGCCAATGGTAAAGAATCTGCTTCAAAACATATCACTCATTAGTTTATTCAGCAAATACTGGAGCATTTCATGCAAGTGCTTCAAACCAGAAGCATCAACACAAAGCTGAATCCTGTTCTTCTCTGTTTAGCTCCCTAGTTACAAGAATTTCAAAGGCACGATAGATGAGCTGGGACATAATCAGTATGTGATAAGTGGTGAAGTGTCTATCCTTGATTCTACAACCATTGAGATCACTGAGCTGCCTGTCAGAACATGGACACAGGTAAAACACAGTGAATTTGCTCTAGGAATGTATCATTTGCCCTTTAAAACAAAAGGGGTTAGGGGGTTTGGAGTTTTTCATCTCCATGGAGAGCCAGGGGTCTGACTGATTCTTTTCTCAGACTTACAAAGAGCAAGTTCTGGAGCCAATGTTAAATGGGACTGAGAAGACACCCCCACTGATCACAGACTATAAGGAATATCACACAGACACGACAGTGAAGTTTGTGGTGAAGATGACTGAACAAAAACTAGCTGAGGCTACGGAAGTGGGGCTACATAAGGTCTTCAAACTCCAAACGAATTTAACATGCAACTCCATGGTATGTCATAGGTTTTGCCAAGCATTCTTGGTTTAACTCTGACTGTGTGGATAGCTGCTGCTGTGTGTAACAAATACTCCTTTGCAGTAACCTGTTCACTTTCATTTCTCTGCTGTTACTGGGCTTAAATCAGCTTTCTAAATATACATTCAAAAGGTCAAGAGACTGGCTTGGGAATGGTTTTGCCTGAAGGAGTCAAAGTGATCTGAAACCCCCAGTTCAGAGAGACCTTTGTTGTGACAACAACACTGCCATTGGGTGCCGGGATTCAGACAATGTGTAAAGTGGTGAACGATGTTTATCCTACAGATAGCTTCAAGATTCAAGTAACCTTAACCCTACTATGTGTTCTCAAGAACTTGGAAATTCTAAGATTGTCTCTGCTGCTGTGCTTGCAAACTGAAGTCATTTCTAAAACAATGCTAAGGTTTTATAATTTGTTGGCTAATCATTCACTTGTACTGTCACACCTGCATTAATTTTTCAGGTAATTTTCAGTGAATTTAGAAATCAATTGTATTACTGTTTGTTCATCCAGGTTCTTTTTGATCACGTTGGCTTTCTCAAGAGGTACGACTCCCCCAAGGATATCCTGAAGGAGTTCTTTGAACTCCGGCTCCATTACTACGGGTTGAGAAAGGAATGGATGATTGGAATGTTGGCTGCAGAGTGTGCAAAGCTGAGCAACCAGGCACGCTTCATCCTGGAGAAAATAGATGGCAAAATAGTGATTGGTAGGCATTGTTCCTGCTTCCTTCATGTATGAAACCAGGAGAAGAACTTGGTGCTGCCTTGACTTCTGTCAGCACCCCCTCAGCACTGGACTGGCTCTTAACAAACTACACCAGAGCTTATCTCTCTTTTCCAGTAACATACAAGAGGAAAATGCTTCACAGAGTACTTTGGGTCTACAAAGCATTATGCACTTATTAATTCAAATGGGATACATGTACAGCTTTCCTACTGTGTGCTTGACACTCTTTTGAGAGTAGAATTTTTTAATATAGTTTAGCAGTAATTCCTATGTATTTCTGCTTCAGTAGGAAAAGAGTTAAGTACTGGTAGGGTTGGAAAGGGGCAGTGTTTTCTGTTCAAGTGCAAACTCCTTAAGAACCCGTATCTCTCAATGTTAACTTTGTGACCCTCTGCAAAAATACTCCAAATCCTGTTCTTGGTGGATTGGGGTTTCAAACTTAGCAGATACTCAAGTTAGCAGCATCTGAGAATCATGTGCTAGAAAAAGAAACAGATCTTTGTTCCTAGCGTTCAGATTTTTCAATCAACTCTTCCACCTCGGTCTGAAGGGCAGTCTGTATTTCCCTGGCATTCAAGGAGGAAGCAGCTTGAGAAAGTGTCATAAGATGCTTTGTGGTTTGTGTCTGAAGGCAGCCCAATAATCCAAATAGCCTCTCTCTTTTTGAATTGACTCAGGAAGAGAATTCCCTTGAAATGCATTTTATTGGGTTTTTTGTAATAAGCAGTTCCAAGGCTGACAGAGCTTGTTTCATTTGTATTTGTATCTCATGGTTGATTGCTTCTGCTATTCTAGCTGAAGCATTTCTGTTTGTTGGGGCACTTACACCACACATTTCCCAGGTGAAGTCTAATGAGGTTCAAGCTGTACCAAAGCCTTTCACTGCTATCAGGATTTTTTTTTCTTCCTCCATCTTCCTACTTATTATTGTGAAACCTTTTTGATACCACCACACACCTTATTTTAGAAGTTCAAAAACTACTTAGGGCAGGGGAAATTCATATATGGAAATGAAGAAGAAAAATATTTACAAGCCTCTGACAGATGTTCCTAACAGGCATAAGAGTAAACCTGACAAATCACCTCCTAACTAGAAACTTTTAATGTGTTATTTCAGGCTCTTCCACAAGTCCCACCTCTAATGAGGAAAGACTATTTTAGAGCCCAATAGGATGCTGAGCTGCCAGAGCCACGGGATCCAAAATTTTAAGCTCATCTGTCTTTCTTAACAGTGGTGGGTGGCAGTCACTAACTGACCATCCTGAAATGTCTGTTCACAGAAAACAAACCCAAGAAAGAGCTGATTCAAGTTCTCATCCAGAGAGGGTACGAGTCTGATCCAGTGAAGGCTTGGAAGGAAGCACAAAACAAGGTAATACTCCAGTCATCCTCTAAATAGATCAGCACTGACCCCTCTTGCTACAGCTTCATCATTCGTAGGAAGAGGCCCAGGTTGCTTTTCAATTTCAGATGCAGGAACTTGTGTGTCTGGTGTGTCTGAGGTAGGAAATGTGAGACAAACAACAACTCACTCTTTTGTTTGGAAGGCACTGAGATCTAGAGCTGGGGTTTGAGTCTGTGGGGTCAAGCCCTCTTGCCACAGCCATTTCTGTTGTTCCTCAAGGGTTTCCTTCCACCTATGGGACACAGCTGTAGAAAGGCTTGTGAGCAAGGTGACAATTTTAAGCAGCCTGAGGAGAGAATCTGAACTGACAAGACACAGAGGCCAAACAGAGTAGAGCAAAAGAGGTGGAGAATTGTTTTTGCAGAGAGGATCCCTCTGTGATAGCAGCTGAGCTTTTAACAAGTATAACTTCATCTCTGCCCATTTCTGTGTTGCTGTAGAGGTCTCGGACACCCAAGGTATATGGGCTACCTGTGATACAGTCCAGACTTGGCCAAGAGCCCTATCCTTGTTTGTCAATGCATTTGCTGACAACGTTTGTTTTAAATCCGCATTCAGGGAGAAGAGGAGGAGGAGGGAGAGGAGGAGGGTGACAAAGAACCAGCTGCAGCTACTGGACCAGACTTCAACTATCTGCTGAATATGCCCCTCTGGTATCTGACTAAAGAGAAGAAAGATGAGCTCTGTAAGCAGAGAGATAACAAAGTATGTTCCTTTCTTATAAAAGCATTGCTATATAATTTTTTTAATGTTTGATTAAAACATGTAACTAATGATTATCAACTGTGATTTCCTTTAGGAAAATGAGCTGCAAAACCTTAAAAGCAAGACGCCCAGTGATCTGTGGAAGGAGGACCTTGCTGTCTTTGTTGAAGCACTTAATGTATGTCAGTGTTCCCTGCGTATGGCTGAATCCCCTGTAGACTTATCCACCAGCTCTTTATTGACTTACTTTGTCATCACAAGGAAACTAAAAATGATAATTCCCATGTCTTGCTCTCACTGAGGAGAACAAAAGCTTTCTTCACCTTTCCAGCTTGGATAGCAATAGCACTGCTCTGAGCCAGGGAGTCAAACCAGCAAGGTGGCCATTGGAAGGAGGTCAATTACCAGTCTGAATAGTAAAGAGACATTTTAGGAGGGCTTGAGGGAAAACTAGTACTAGGATTTAGTCTGCTGAGATGTAGATCGATGGGCTTGGACAGTGAAAAGGTGAGGGAGGAGCTGGACTTTACTGAACAGAGCCCAGACTGTGGGCAGGTGTCTGCACATCACACCTGGTCACTGCCTGGGTTTCTTCTTACTCAGGAACCAAACCATACCTCTGGCTTAAATCATTGCTTGGAAACACGCAAATCTGTACCAGAGTAGGAAGCTTCACTTAAACTGGTGGTGGGAAATCTCAGCAAGTAGAGAGCGTGTTAGTGGTGAGTTGTTCCAGTCGTGCATTGTTTTGTTGTGTTCTCATGGTTGCATTACTTGGTACTCACCTCTGCAGGCAGTGGAAGCCCAGCAGACACAGGATGAGATGGCAGGGTTGGCTGGTAAACCTTTGAAGGGGAAAGGAGGGAAAATGAAGCCAAAGAAGGCCCAGCTGTCTGAAGTCCTGCCATCACCTCACGGCGTGAGGGTCCTGCCCCGGGTAACTGCAGAGATGAAGGCGGAGGCAGAGAAGAGAACTAAAAAGAAGATAAAGGTAACAGGGACATTCCCAATCCTCAGTCTTTCTTTACATCGTCTTCACTACAGTCCTACAGCAATGCAAGTTCTTGTTAGTTTAACTTGTCCTGGTGAAGCAGCTATTCAGGGTGAGGGACAGAATCTTAGGACATGGAGAACACTGGAGATGGATGTTGCTCAGTCTAAAGGAGAACAAGTTCAATAATGTATCAAGAGATGGCTTAGAGGGAAACCTTTTGGCAAGCACATGTATCACCCTGTCAGAGATGGGTTGGTAGCTTATAAAAGAAAAGGTAAATGCAAGTAAAGTCATTTTAGGTGTCCTGGGGATTTCAGAAATCCTCTAGCAGGGAGGAAGCATAACTGATAAATTCTCTTCTCTGCAACAGCCTTTGCATTCCCCGTGATGCCTTCAGTCACTTAATACCATTGTTGTTCTCAGTATTAAGCAGATAAATAAGATTTAAATCTTTTTACGGGGCTAGTTGAAATATTCCATTCAGACATTTGCAACAGAAAATTCAAATATCCCCTCCCCTGTTTTGCCCTGTAAGCCAGACTTTGCTGCTCCTTTCCTACAGATGGTTCCATCTAACAGTTTTTCCAAATAACTTGCACTGTTGTTTTTAACCCACCCTGTTCAGGGCTGCATCCTCCACACACACCAGCAGAGCACGCAGGACTGGGGACAAAGTTCCTGTTTTTGTTCATGTTGGATTTTGTGGTTTAAGTCACCTGATCTGGGGCCAGATCTTGTCTGATTTCCTTGGCTGTAATCAATTTTACATGTACTGTGTTTCACAAGCTCAGATTTCTTATCTCACTGACTTGCATGCATCTAAAATAAGTGGTTCCTTTCTGCATGCCTGTGTCCCTCTTCCAGTTTTGTGAGCTGACCCGTGGTCTGTTTGGTATCTTGTATCTTCAGAGTGAAAAAAATGAATCTGATGAGAATCAAGAAGGCAGCACCTCAAGAGACAAGGAGCCTTCAGGCCTTAAGCAGAGATTAGTGCAGAAGCTTAATGCTGGGCAAGGTAAATGCTTTCATGTGTTATTCCATCAGTGGAAAGTGAAAGGAAGGGTTGTAAATTTGGTTATCTGACCTCTTCCTGAAGGTGATGAGTAACATCTAGGATCACTATTTTTGGAAAAACTAGGTGAGAGAGCGAGTGGTCCTGGATAATGGTCAAGTGGGATAGATTCCTATTTCTCTTTGATGTTTAAGCCAGAATCCTCTCAATTTAGTAATGTATTTCCAAGATGAGCTTGGAATGCTGGAAGTTTGCTGGTTCATCCTGCCTCCCAATATTTTTTAGGTACTAAGAAACAGGCCACTCTACCTTTTAAGCCAGTAAAGAAAATGAAGAAACGAAACCCTTGGTCTGACTCAGGGTCTGATTCAGAGTCTGATTTTGAAGCACCTCCCCCAAGAGAGAGAGTGGTTCGCCAAGCAGCAGGTGAGTGGTGACACAAATGCAGAAGAGGGACAGTCAGGGGGGCAGAAAATTGAACAGACTGTTCAGAGAGCTCCCAAAGTCTGAGATCTCAGTCAGAAATCATTTTCAAGACATCTCCTTGTTTAACTGTATAGAACAACTCCCTATTTCTGCCATTTGAGCAGATTTTCATAATGTTTTTCAAGGAAAAGCAGAAATGGGCAACTAAAGAAACAAGGTTATTGGTTTTAATTGCCCGACTGTCTTAGCAAATGAAATGTGCTGGTGGTGAGTGCAGAATACCCTGGGGATCTGGAGTCTTCTCACTGGCAATCTCAGTATCTGCTTGTTTTTATTCAGATCTTCATTTTTTTTATTAGCTGCAGCTAAAATACTGAAAAATAGACAGGGCTGCATCCTGCCAAATGTGTAAAATAGCATCTGTGTCATTCCATCAGGCAAAGTCAAGACTATAATCAGCTCGGACTCAGATGAAGACCTCTCCAACTCAGATGAGGAGCCTGGATTTCAGAGCAACAGTGCAGACAACACTGAGTCAGACACAAGCTCCAAAGGGAAACCTGCTCCCAAGCCCAGAGCAGCTCCAAAGTGAGTAGTTCTCCATATAGACACTGGAAATCAGCTGTGCTTGTAGCATGAAGTCTAGATAGAAATTTATAACTAATTTTCTTCTGTCCACCTATTTAGTCCATCCTAAGTTGAAAAAATACTTGGGGTTTTGTATTCTAGGGCAACCACTGAGAAACCAGCTAAAGCTCCCAAGGAAAAGCCAGCACAAAGCACTATCCCTGGTGAGTACAAGACCTTCTAAACTTTGTTGTTGTTCCTGAAGCCCCAGGAGAGAGCCCTGGGAGCTGTGGGCAGTGTTTACACTACAAGGACAGCTTTAGTCACGGGGTCTTGCAAAGAGACTTTGATGCTGGGGTCCAAGCTGGTCTCAGTGCACCAGACTTGTCTGTTTCTGACTTGAATGTGTGATTAATCCAATGTTAATACTCGTTCCTTTTATAAAGTGGCTCAGCATTATTTCCTCTCTAATGTTTATAGTCAAGAGGAGGTAATTTGACTGTTTCAGACTTACTTACTGCTTTCTTTATTCTGTTCAAGTCCAAGAAGTTGCAGATGAAAACGTGAGCCAAGCTCCTGCAGCTCCATCCATCTCTGCTCCTCTCAGCAAGGCCGGAACTAAAAAACCTGCAGCTAAGAGGCCCATCACCACAGAGGGTAAGGCAAAGCTTGGTGAGAGCATTTTGAGGTAATGGCTGTTATTCCTGTGGGAAACAAGTCTGAGTGATTTTGTTAAGGCAGTCAGAGGCCTGAAAAACTTGACTTGTCATTTCAGAAAAGATCTGAGGTTTGTGGCAAAGATTGCTGAGTTGTGGTCATTTTTAAAGAGGTTTGTTTCCAAACAGATCATGTTCTAGTTCATCTCAGACACGTTTGAAGGGAGTGAATTCTAGTTTGGGAACAGGAAAAGTGAATGCTTCCTACAGTGCTATGTAATACTTGGCAGAAATAATCTAAGTGGAATTTGTATCTTGCAGTCAGTGTTCTACTTCATGTCTTTCTGGGAAGAAAGCTCCTGGGTAGCCTGCTTCCCAGGAAGAAGAAAAGCTTCTTTGGGGTAGCTTGATCTATTTAGTGCTAACTTGACCTCATAAATCTACAGCATTTGACTCAGGTTTTTTAAACTGAACTGCCCAGAGTCTTTGTCAAACTTTAGAAGCTGTTTTGCATATTCCATCACTGGCTGGTTTTGATCCCAGCAGTAAAGTACTATGTTACTTCACACCAAAATAGCTGTTTCTTCTACTTCCAAATTGAGAAAGCCTATTATCATTCAGGAATGGCCTGCTCCTTTCAGCTTAACTTGGAGACATGCTTCAAGAGGCTGTTAAAAAATTGTCAAAATATGGGTAAGAAAGAACTCCACAAGTAACTGCTCAGGATAGAGGGTAAATTCCTTCCTTCCCTGTGCAAAAGTTTTGAAGGTTTAAGCTTGGCTACACAGCCGTGAGAGTTTAGGACTTTTCAATCTGTAATAGTCTGGAAATTGCTTTGAGTACATTTTAATTTGATGGTCTAAATGAGAACTGAGCAGATAAACAACCTCATTCCTCATCCTCTCGGCAAGGAACAGTCTCTGCAGCAGCCCAGGCTGCAGGGTGAGGCCCCAGGCTCTGGCCTGACTGTGCAGCACAGAGCCCTGTTGGTGCTGGGAGGAGGAGAGAGGAGCAGGCAGCAGAAGGGGGGTCTAAACACTGAGCTCTGTTTCAGGTTACCAGCCATCCATCATGGATCTTCTAGCCAAGAAAAAAAAGACTGTGCCCAAATCCAGCAAGACAGCAGCTAAGGAGGGATCCCAGAAGACAGTAGGTGACAAACCCGGCCCAGCCAACAGCCGAAAGGTCATCAAGAGGCAGCCAAGCTCTCTGGATTCAGATTCTGATTATGACTCAAAGCCTTCCACATCAGTTGCAGCAAAGGTTTGTGCCCTGCTGCTCCTGGGAGCCCAGGGGTACTGTGACACAGGGGGTTGGTGGTTCTGGAAGCACCTCCTGTGTGACCTGTCCTTATCACTGGGTGTTTGAAGGGGTGTTGGGTGCACATACAGACCCCAGGGTGTTGGTTTGGCCTCATCAGTCCCCACAACCCTCCCCCTGTGCCACTGTGGTGAGTTTTATGCTAATTGTGTGCCCTGTTTATGCTCAGATTCATGATTCACATGTGCTTTCCCTCCAGAAATCCAAGGTGGACGATGATGATGAGAGCTTCACTGTTGATTCAGCAGCTGCTGGGGGCAGCTCCGCGGCAGCCGCGCCCCGAACCAGGCCTGGACGTGTCAAAAAGCCCATCCGGTACTTGGAGGAGTCTGATGAGGATGACATGTTCTGAATTTTTGAAGATTTTTTAAGATTTTGAACTGCTGATCCAAACACATCTACCAATCAGCCTTCAGCAGAGCTCTTAGCAACCCTCACCAAAGAGCTGGTTGTAGATTAGTTTGGATCAACAGTTAAGTTTAAATTAGGAAATATTTTCACTTTATTTAGGCTAGTCCAAAAATGTTTTTTACAAGTGAACACAAGTCTATTTTTCTTTGTTTTAAATAACTTAGATTCTTTTAAACAGGAGCACACACCCCTTTCTTGTGAACACAGCCACGTGCCCAGCTGGCGCTGATGCACTTTCGTCCATGAGCTTGCTGGAATCTTTTTGACACTTTGTGGTCATTGTAAGGTTTAAGTAGGCATGAGAACCTATCAAATCCTTTAAGATACCCTCTCCCACAGATACCTTCTACTTTAGTTATCTTAAAAAGTAATAAAATACATAAGCTTTTAACTCCACAACCATAGGGCCATAACTTGTGAGGTGTGGGAATGTAGAACTTCCTGCCAGTCGTTTTCTGTCCCCCCTGGAGTTCCTCCCACATTGAGTTTTAGCCCCTGTTTTAAGTGCAGTTTTAGGAAGGGAGGTTTGTGCAGGCTTGTCTCCACACTCTGCTCCACATTGGCAGTTTTATCTTCTGTCTGGCTGCCAGGAAACCCCATGTTCAGCTGGTTCGGCCCAGAAGTCATCTTTAGGTGGCAGATGCCCATGACAACCAATGCCTGGTGCTGCTGAAGGGCTGAGCAGGTACAGCCATGTGCAGCCTCTCCCTCCTGTTTGTTCCTGGGGACAAAGCCCTTTCCCTTGGCTCCTGCTCCCCTGACTGCACCGAGTCCTGTCCCCTCATCCCCTGCCAGGAGAGGCTGGTTTGTCACCTTGGTGTCACTGGTTGCTCAGCCCTTCCAGTGCTCAGGTTCCCCAGGAGGAGCAGAGCCATCTTCCCCTTCCAGATACTTTACTGGAGTGGCTATTCTGGCCCTGTAGGAAGCAGCACCATTCCTGCAGCACTGAGGGATATGTCTTGACTGTCTATTTAAATATTTTTATGTTTTTCTTCTTGTCCTGTGTTTCTGTCCTTTTTAATGTTTATGTAATAAAAGTGTTTTTACTCACACTTTGTTCAATAAAAAGGAGTTGTCCTCAGCTGCCTCTTCCCTCTGTTTCTCCCTGCACTGGCTCTCCAGAGCCAGGAGTTGTCTTTATTCATGGTTGAGCACTTGAAGCTCAGATTTTCTCAGGAGCAAGAGGCCATCAGCTCCCACCCTCCTCTGCCAAGACTGGTCTAAAATGGGTCAGCTCCATTGTCTAACCATGCTTGTTATTTCCAAGGTTATTTCCAGTGCTGATTTAGCCAACTTTGGCATTGTTATGGAAATGACCATTGCAAGAGCTTGTGTTGAGCCCTCTGCTCCATGGTGGTGCAGTGATGAGGCCTTGGCACAGCCTCTGCTCTGTGTGCAGGATGGTTTCCTGTGCCAGTTCCTCACTGCCCACACCGTGGCTTTGCAGAACCACTGGCTGGACACACCAAGGATTTCAGATTCCTGTGAATGTCCGTGTGGCACCTGGTGTCTGCCAGCACAGCCACAGGTTCTGCTTCTGTGGCTGTAGGTGAGCAGCACTGAAGATTCCGAGATGTTCTGTGCTCCTGGACTGAGAGTTTCCTCACAAGTGATGGTTTGTGCTGGGCTGCCTCTCCAGGCTGAAGTCTCTGTGTCCTGGGTCACAGGTGGGCTCTGCCCTGGCTGGAATGGGTGATTATTGTGTGGGGTCCCTGCAGCATGAGGGATGATCTGGGTCGCTAATGAAGTGCTGGGGGACAAGCTGTGATGTCCCCCAAGTCTGCATGTCTGGGTGCCAAACACCGCAGGGTCTGTGGAGCATCAAACCGGGCTGAAACCAGGTTGGTGCAGGGCTGCCATTGTGTCAGCAGGCTGGGAAAGCTGGCAGTGGATCCTGGGCTGACAGGGGGACAAGCAGGACCCAGTTGTGACACCCCCAGGTCCCAGGCTGGTGATTCACGGCACATAGGGACCCGTGGGACCAGCTGCAAACCCCGGGGCCCCTGTTCCCCACCAGCCACGGCGCGACAGCGGGTGCTGGCACTATCAGTGCCACCGAGGTGCTTTGCTGGAGCCTGGTCAGGTGTGGAAAGCCCTGTCAGATTTTCCACTGCCCGGCTCTGGAGAGCGTCTCTGGCGCGTCCCCGCCGAGGGGCTGTGCTATTTATGGCTCTCCTTGCTGTGAGCACCCAGAGGAGCAGTTGTCACGACTTGCCCAGCAAATGGCAAGGCCACGGCCGTGCCACACAGGCTGCACTGGGCTGGGTGGCTGCTTATGTCTCCCCAGCATCACCCCAAGTGTGTGCAAAACTGGGTGTGCATGAGCAGACACCACGCTCAATGTCCATACCAGGATTTTCTCTGTCACAAAGTCTCCCTGTCTGGAGCCTCAGGGACAGCAGGTGCTGCTGGATTGGAGCTGAGCTGTGGGGCATCAGGCACCAGTGCCTCCCTGGGCACTGCACGGCCCCCGAGGGGTGAGGAGGGCCGAAGGGTGACCTGTGTCAGCCAGGGCTTGGCTCCTGTTACCAGAAAAGGATGCTGAGGCACAGGAAAAGCCACTGGCACTTCTGGCTGTGCTGAGGCTGGCGGGAGCCCCAGCTGTGTCACAGAGGTTTCTTGCAGAGCATTGGAGCTGCCAGCATGTCTGACAATGCAAGCTGGAGCTGGGGCAGCTCGGGATGGTCCCTGGGACCCTCCATGGCCCCAACAGCCCCAACAGTGTCACAGAGCCCACAGGCACAGCCCAGCCTCAAGCAAGACCACTGAACGGGAGCTGTTGTGGCACCACTGAAAGTGGCCTGGGCTCTGCTGGGGCCAGGATGGTGACACCAGTGCTTGGCATGGCTTTAAGGGGTCTGATTGCTGTGCCCTGGTACTCCCAGGCCCTAGGGATACCACAGCATGGGGGTATTTCTGCATGGGTAGGGGCAGCACCCCCTGCACCAACCTGTGCCTTGGGCAGCTTATGGCACCAGGGCAGGGTCAGCATCTGCCCTTGAGCCCCCCCATCCCCTGGCAGAACCAAGCCATTCCCTCCCTCTGGGAGCCCCACAGCTGCTCTGTCGCTTTAAAAGGACTCCAGGCGTGGCTGTGGGACCGTCATCCCATCCCAGCCTGACAAGGGACTGGAGAGTCCCGGACAGCCCTGGACGCGCCAGCTGGGCTGGACTGCAGCCCCACAGGTACTGGGGCTGAATTCATCGGGCTCTGGGTGTGGGGGGGGCTCGGGATCTGGGGCAGGGGGACAAGGAATGGAGATGCTGCCAGTCCTGCCCAGCTGATGTCCTTGGACTTGGCTCTGAGGCACAGCAGATGCTTGAGGACATGGCTGACAGCATTGCCCAGGCACCCTCCAGGGAGTAGGGGTGGCTCAAAGCACTTGGCATGGAGGGTGAGCTGGAGGGGCCGTGCTGCCCACTGGGGTCTGTCCCTGGGGCACGACCCCACCCCCAGCACTGACCCCCTCCCGCAGCGTGGCCATGGGAGAGTGGGGCTTCCTGAGCTCGCTGCTGGATGCGGTGCAGGAGCACTCGCCCATGGTGGGGCGGTTCTGGCTGGTGGTGATGCTGCTCTTCCGCATCCTGGTCCTGGCCACGGTGGGCAGCGATGTCTTCGAGGATGAGCAGGAGGAA
>NW_009952705.1:1126169-1126765 GCF_000747805.2 Chaetura pelagica
CCCGCTGCGGGGGGACCTCACCGTGTAGCTTGTCCTGGGAGGCCATTGCTGGCACGAGCTGTGCCCGTTCTCAGCCTGGTTGGTGCCCAGGTGGCTTTCCCTGCCCTGGCACCTGCCGTGCTGGGGAAGCAGGGCCGGGTCACGTCCAAGTGCCCCCGGTTCCTGTTGTGGGCGGCGGATGCGCCTCACCCTGCAGCAGCTGGAAAAAAAAATACGGACAAAAGGAAAACAAACAGGTCCCATCCCTGCATGGTGGCGGGGACACCCCTGCCCCCCACTGCCCCCCTGACCCGCATGGGGGGGGCAGGGGGCGGGGGGTAGAGCTGCACCACACCCTGAGCCGAGGGCGTCACGAACCCAGGGCTCTGCAGGCCATAGGAACATTCAGGCATTGGAGCTGGGAAAGGCAGAGCTTTGGAGTTGCCAGAGCCAGGAACTGCAGATGTGGGGGGTCCTGGGGTGCCCCCTGCAGCAAAAAGAACCCCCCCAGGACTTAGGATGACACAACCCCAATCACACCCCCCATCCCCAGGCACCCTTCCCCAGCCCGGAACCCTGGGCTCCCTCCCATGAAGAACGAGCCAAGCACTAGAATA
>NW_009952705.1:1127771-1131741 GCF_000747805.2 Chaetura pelagica
CCCCCAGTGTGTCCATGCCTTCCGAGTTCTCCAGCATCTCCTGGATGAGGGGTGGCATTGATCCCGGGATCTCCATCTTCAGCGTGATCACCCGCTCGGCGCCTGTGGGAAGGGTTAGGGTCAGGGCACTGCTGGAGCCCCCCAAACCAGCACCCCCAAACCGGAACCCCTGGCTCTGCTCATCCCTGGGTGCTGAGGAAAAGGGACATGGCCAGGTCACCAGTGTCCCTGGAGGATGGGTGCTGTGGGTATCCTCTCCCTTGGCCCCTCCGGAGGACACTGTGTGACCTGGATCACCCAAAGCTCCCCCCCCAGATTCTCCCAGGACACGGAACCACAGGCAGGTGGCTGCCCCCTCCCCAGTGCTCACCCTTGGCGCTGATGCTGCGGAGATCTGTGATCTTCATGAGCATCTTGGGGAACATGTGGGGCTTGTTGGGCCTCCTCTTCCTCACGTAGATCTTCAGTGCCTCCAGCAGCGGCTCCTGCAGCTTGTCCACTTTGTCAGGCTGCTCCAGATCCTGGCGGTCTGGGGTGGGGAGACAGTGGTTAATGGGGGGGCAGCATGCATCGTGTCATTTCCCCTTCCACCCCATGGGCATGGGATGTGATTCAGCTCCTTGTCCTGGGCCCCAAGGGGGTCACTGGGGTGGCTGTGCAGGGTCTTCTTGGCCACTTGTTTGGGGAGGCCAGGGGCGGGGGCCTGCTGGGGTGCCCCCCAGCACCCACCTCCGCAGATGAGGCAGATGGCGCTGAGCAGCCCCGTCTCGGCGTCGTCCATCTCCAGCGGCAGCAGCTGGTTGGCAAAGGCGAAGACCAGGTCGGTGAGGGGCCCGAACCCCGCGTTGTGCATCTGGGTGCGGTTCAGGGTCAGCCCGTCTGAGAAGGTCATGGTGTCCTGCTCCGGCGTGTAGCGCGTGCAGATCCGCAGGATCTGGGGGGGCGAGGGCAGGGGGCTCAGCCTGGTGCCCTCTCCCTCTCCCCATCCCCATCCACATCCCCAGACCCATGCTCACCAGGATGTCGAGGCAGGCAGCTTTGAGGAGGGTGATCTGGTCTGCGATGGTGAGTGTGGTGAAGCCGGGGAGCTGCTTGGCAAACTCCACCGTCTTGATGATGCACTTGGTGGACAACTCACTGAATTTGTCCCATAGGTCGATGTCCAGGGAGACCCGCTGCTCTGAGCTGTTGTTCTGCAGCAGGAGGCAGGGGGTGAGGGCACAGGGAGGGGCTTCCTTGCTGCCCAGCTCCCCCAGGACCCCACAACACTCACCGTAGTGTATTTGCCGAGCTGGCAGAGGGCAGGGAAGGTCTCCTGGTGGGCTTTGCGCACCTTCTCAATGAGCTCCTCCACCTCCGGTGTGATGATGTAGCTCTCTGAGCACTCCGGCTTGGGCACGTCCTTCTTCTTCTTGTTCCGGTCATTGCGGACGGCTACAGGGACATCAGGGTCAGCATCACCCAGCCCCGCTGCCCCCAGTTCCTGCCCAGGGCAGGGCTCAGCCCCAGTGTGCTCTGTCCCCCCAGGGCAGGATGAGGACCCTGCCACCAGCTGCTAAATAAATAAGCCCCCCCAATCACTAGGAGGCAATTAGGGGTGACAATGCACCAGGGTCAGGGGGGCACAGCCCTGCCCATGGGGACAGAGCTCAGCTCTGTGCTGCAAACCTGACTCAGTGGAGAAAAACACTAGGGAGAGAAAATGGCAGCTGAGCCCCCGTGTGCATCACAGGGCAGGCTGGGGGCGGGGGGAGCCCCAGCCCCCACCCCACAGGGATATAAGCCTATGTGGGCCAGGAGGGGCCAAGACTCCCTCCCTTCAGGAGCTGGGCAAGCTGCAGCCCCTGGGATGCTGAACAACTCTGGCAGTGCCCAACCCCCCTCCCATCATCCACCAGCCCCAACCTCCCAGGGGGCTCAGGCCCCATGGGGCAGGCAGATGGGGCTGGACTCAGGGAGGCAGCTGTGCCCCAGCAGCCATCGCCCCCTGCCACCCACCCCCGACCACCCCGCGCCTGGGGGGTACAGCCGGGCACCATGACAACTGGCAGCAGACACAAAGAGGCCTCGTTAGAGTCACGCATTGCCCAGGCAACAGCCCGGCTGGGACACACACCCAGGGGCCCCTCTATCCCACCCCAGGGCCTTGCTGGGAGCACCGAGGGGGCTGCTGGGATGGCCCACCACACCCCGATCCTCCACCACTGGCTGTGCCCAGGCAGCGTGTCCCCAGCCCTGTCCCCACCCTGTCCATACGCCCATCCCATCCCCACCTCGTCCCCATCCCATTCCCATGTGCACTCACACTCCTTGGACATGCCAACTTCGAAGCACTTCTGCAGGCGGCAGTACTGGCACCGGTTGCGCGTCACTTTGTTGATGATGCAGTTCTTGTCCCGGTGACACGTGTACACCATGTTCTTCTGGATGCTGCGGCGGAAGAAGCCCTGGGGACCCCGCACACCCCGGTCAGCCCGTGGCCTGGGGACCCCGGGGACCCACAGGGCCGGTACCTCCAGGGCAGGTGCTGGCAGCTCTCACCTTGCAGCCCTCGCAGGCGCTCACCCCGTAGTGATACCCCGAGGACTTGTCCTGGCAGACGAAGCAGGGCTTGTAGATGCGGGGCAGGGGTGGGGGCGAGGGCGGGCTGGGCACGATCTCCTCCGAGCTGGTGCTCTGCGTCTCCACGGCTGCAGGAAAAGCAACAGCGCTCAGGGCACAGAGGCCTCTGGGCAGGGCTGGTGCCAGGGGAACCCCCCCCGCACCCCCCAATAGTGCCAGGGCTGGTCCCAGGCCCGGTGATCCCACCACCTCCCTCTGCACTGCCCAGCCCTGCCCGGCCATGGGGCCAGGTCACGCGAGGCCGGCAGGGAGAGGACGCGAGCTGGGAAGATGCAACTTGACATTTCCAGGCCACGGAGATGATGTGGAATTCAGGCAGAACAAAAAAAACAAGGAAAAAAAAAAGACAAAACAAAAAAAAAAGGGACAAGAAAAAAGCTGGGCTCCCGGGAGCCCCCCGAGCGGGCACTGATGGTGTCGGCAGGGCCGGCGCGGTGCAGTCCTGGGGGGGAGGGGGGCAGTGCTGCACACTAATCCACACGCATGGGCACACACTTGTGCACAGTCCGGGGCTCGCCTGCTGTGCCCACTGCCCCAGAGCCAAAGGCTTGGCCCCCCAGGAGAGGACAGGCGTGGTGGCACTCAGCCAGCACCCCAGGGCCCCTCGATGGGGACATCAGAGACATCTCTGAGGGTCCCCACAACAGGCAGACCCCCCAGCCACCACATGCTGGAACAGCTCCACCACCCCAGGGGATATGGACAGGGACCCCCATACCCTAAAACCTTGTGGTACATGCCTTCCCACCCCCCTCCCCTTGCACCCTAAAACCTCGTGGGATTTGCCTGCTCCCCCCTTCCTGTACGTCAAAATCCCATGGGACATGCCAACACCCTCCTGCCTCCCAGGACCCAAATCTGTCTCCCTCCACCCCCCCAGGATTACCCAGGAGGTGCCAGGATCAGCCCCATCCCCACCCTCCAGCACAGGGCAACTAGGGGGGCTGGGGGGCAGCAGGGGGGCCAGCCCCCAGCCTGGGGTGCAGCCAGGCAGGGGTTAAACGCTCCCCGGCTCCTCCGGGATGTTTGCAAATGTTTTTCTGCAGCTGAGCCAAGCGAACCAGTCAAACAGGATATTAAAGGCCGGGCCTGGCCCCCCACCCCCCCGCCTTGCTGGCCCCTGCGCCCCAAAAAGGGCCCAAAAAAGGGCTCCACTACCTCCCACTTCCCCCCGGGACCAGGGTGCCGTGGGGAGAGACCCTGGCCAGGGGCACCCACCCTGGAGCTGAGCTGAGGAGGAGTCCCACCAGAGGTTGGGTGCTTGGGTGATAGGAGAGGTGGGGGGGGGCCCCAGCCTGGCCGTGCCACCAGCCACTCGCCAAAGGGCATGGCAGACAGAGCCCGGAGG
>NW_009952705.1:1132513-1133268 GCF_000747805.2 Chaetura pelagica
GGGACCTCGGGGCACCCCCACCCCCGGCACTCCCACCCCGGCCTGGGAAAGTGCCCTTGGGCCCACACCACGTGCCAGGGCCTGGGGGGGACCCAGGAGGCTGGGCTGCTACCACCACCCCCACAACCACTGGCCACGGTTCCCAGGCCAGAGCAGGGATGGGACCCTGGAGCAGAGGCACGAGGAGCAAAGCTCAGCTGGGGGCCACAGTGGGGCCCGGGGCAACCACAGGAGGGTGGGCACCCACTCATGACCTTCCTGTGGCAGAGGGTCCCCTGCAGAGCAAGGGAGGGACGGCAGGAGGGTCCCAAGAGCCCTGAGCCATGGGGTGCCTGGGACCATGGTTCCCAAAGGGCACCCCACCCAGGGGGTGCTGCCCCCCGTCAGCCCCTCACCACAACCCCATCTGCGAGGTCATTCTGTGCCCAGTGGGGTGGGTGCCTGCACACAACCCAACCTCATGCAACCCCCTGAGACCACCACAGCACTCCACAAAACAACCTGTGGACTCACACAGGCTTGAGATGCCTCGGTGGGCTCCTGCAAGCCCCTCTGCCACCCTCAGAAAGTGCCTGGTGCCTCAGTTTCCCCTGCCATGGCATGCCCAGGCCTCACTGCAGCAGCAGGCAGGCTCCCCATGCCCCAAGGAGCAGCTCTTGCCCCTGTGCCAGCCAGTTGGTGTCCCGCCAGGAAGGGCAGCACCGGGCCAGCAGCCAGCACCGCGGAGCCAGCCCCGCCACAGCCCCAGCCGTCTC
>NW_009952705.1:1134791-1135465 GCF_000747805.2 Chaetura pelagica
CAGCCACAGCCACAGCTGTCTCTGGGGAAACTGAGGCACAACACGGCCACCCCCGACACCACCGAGCCCTGCCATGGGCTGGCACCCCCGGGACTGGGGAGACACAAGCATCTCAGCGTGACGCAGGGAGCAGGACACCCTGCCAGGGAGTCCCGCCAGCACCCGCCCGCTGGGTCACGGTCACAGTGACCAGAGCCCAGTGGTGCCCTGGCCCAGGCAGGGCCCGTGTGTCCCTCCGGAGCTGCCCACACTGCCCTCCTGGCCGCGGCCCATGGGGAGGGGGCTCTGGCCTGGTGTCCCCTCTCCCATAGGACTGTGGGCACAGGCAGGGGACAACAGGCCTGCTCAGGACAATCAGATCAAGGGGGTGAGCCCGGTGCTCGGGGGATAGCACTGGAGCCTGGGACACAGAGCCCCTGCCAGGCCCTGCCTGCTGTGGGGCTCCAAAGCCCCCGGCCAGCCCCCCACCGTCCCCAGCTGCAGACAAAGGCCCCTCACGCCGCACTCGGTGCCAGCGGAAAGGTCGAGCAGCCCTGAGACAATGGGGGGAGAGAGACTGGGGGGGCTGTGGCTGCACCCCCCCCCAAACAGAGCCTGCCATGGGCATCACACCGGGCATCGCTGCGGGAAGGACAAACTGGCAGAAGGGAGAGGGACTTGTCAGCCCCCCCTCC
>NW_009952705.1:1137192-1138860 GCF_000747805.2 Chaetura pelagica
GGCACGGAGGGCCAGGGCTCATTTGCCTAATAGATGCGGGTGAACTGCGGGTGAACCCGACGGGGAAGGGCTCACCTCGCCCTGACCCCCGGCCGGTCCCCCGGGGGTGCGGGTGCATGTGTACGCGTGTTTGCACGCGTGTGTGCATGCGTGTGCATGCATGTTCCTGTTGCACGATGCATAACGTGCTTGTTGGCGTCCCCACTGCAGGGGGGCCCACATGTGCTTCTGCTGCACCGTTGCATGGGGGTGGGCATGAACACGCGTGTGCATTCCTTCTGCACACACACACGTGTATGTGGCACCACGGCCCCAGAGAGCACAGAAACAGCTGACTGTGTGCACACACGTCTACATGTGCTGTGACCCCACTGTGTGCACACCTCTGCTGCACACACGTTTGCCTGTGGCCTGCATGGGGTGGAGCGCTGCACACTCCTCGTGCCCATACACACATGTCCCCACGGTGCCACCCAAGCAGTGACAGCACTGCACACACGGAGCAGAATCACCCAGCACGGCTGACCCCGGCCCCACGGCCCACACCCGGACAGGGACGGACACACGCCAGGGACACGGCTGGCAGGACAGGCCCCGGTGGTGCCACCTCCCCAGTGCAGGGTCTCACCCACCCACCCTCGCTTCCCATGGCACAGCACCACTGGCACAGCCACCCCACTAAGCCCAGCACACACCACAGTGGGAACACAACCTCAGCCATGCCAGGGAATCCCTCACAGGGGAAGCCTGGGGTGCTGCAATGAGTGTGTGTGAGCAGACACGCGTTAGCACGCCTGTGTGCACATGCAGCAGTGCACACACACACATCACTACACACACACACACACACAGCAGTGCACACACGCTGCACATGCCAGCAGCTCCCCCTCCATCCCAGACCCCAAGTGAGCAGCCAGGACTCCCCCCGCTTTGATTTCCAATCTCCCCCAACATCCCTCAAAGAGGTGGGAGGGGAAGGGGACAAAAACAACAAATAATACGAAAAAAGCCGAGAGAGCCGTTGTGTGCATGTGCGTGTGTGTGCAGGGCAGATCAGCAGCGCCTGTTTAAATAATAATAGAAAGTCAAAGGCTTTGCTTAGCCAGCAGGTTTCTGAACAAAAGCCCAGCGCTCCTCCAACTTCCTGCAGCGAACATGACAAATGTCTGCTTTGACTCATTTACCAGCGCTGGAAAGAATGTGGCTGCGACGGAGGGGACGGAGGGGACGGAGGGGACGCGGGCCGGTGGCACGGCACGGATGGGCCCTGCCAGGGCCGGGCCCGCTCGCTGCCCGTCCCGCGCCGGCGGCACCGGGAGCAACCCGAGATTTAAAAGAAACAAAACAAAACCGCACAGCCAAGAGGAACCGGGCGAGGGGCACGGGGACACTGCCACGTCCCCCCCCCCCGCCAGCAGCCTGGAGAGCCCAGAATGGCCCCCCCCCCTCAGCAGGACCCTCCCATCCCGATGCTGCAGGGAACACAAATGTCCCCAGGGGCACGATGGAGACCCAGCCTGAAAGCCATCGGGACCCCGCGGGGACGCCGCTGTCCCCAGGGTGGGCAGCTTCAGAGCACAGGGTCACGGGCTGTGGGAAGGGAAAGTCAGGAACCTCACGCAAACCCACCCAGCAGCCCCGGGGTACGGGGTGCCCAACCTCGGCCCC
>NW_009952705.1:1141348-1141859 GCF_000747805.2 Chaetura pelagica
CCGCTGAACAAAGAGCCACCACGGGGACACGGTGCAGCATCCGCCCCCAGCCCGGCCGCCGTGGGTGCTGGGGACAGTGACAGCCACCCGCCCCTTAACCAGGGCCAGCTGGGCCATTAACAGCCAGGGTATAAACACACCATTAATGAAAGCGGCCGCACAGCAGCAATTAACGGACACACACCCTGCCAGGTGCCACTGCCCACTCCATGCCTCAGTTTCCCCAGCGGCACCACTAATGCAGACGCACAAGGGGAAAGTGCCTGGCACTTGCCTCCCACCAGGCACTGAGCTAGTGCCCACCAAACACATCACCCCATGGGTGGGTAATGTGATGGCCAGGAGCAGGAACCCCCCCATCAGTGCCACCACTACAAGGCAGATTACAAGGCAGAGCAGTAGCCTGGGCTCAGTACCTGCACCCTATACTGGGAACAAACCCTGGCATAAAGAGGTCCCCACCCCCTACACTTTGGCACCGCAGGTCCCACCACCCCGCGGGACCGTGGTA
>NW_009952705.1:1143425-1144314 GCF_000747805.2 Chaetura pelagica
AAGTGCTCGCCGTGCACCGTGCCAGCCGCGCCGGGGCCCAATTACTCAACCCGCTCTTGGCCCCCCCAGCACACCACTGGCCTGGGACCGAGCAAGGACAGCACCACCAGCCTGGCCACCGTGCACCCCCGAAACAGAAGGCAGCTGCCAGCCTCCCAGGACCAGCTACAGCCAAGAGAATCTAAAGGAGCCAGGAGGGTCTGGGGGGGCCTGACTGGCCCCACTCCTGTGAATCTTTGTGGGGACAAGGAGTTACAGCCCACAGGAGCCCCTGCAGGCCCCTGTGCCAGCAGAGACCCTGATACACAGCTGCTTCCTGACCAGGGGGGTCCTGGTTGTCCCAAACGGGGTCCTGCTCCCGGAGCACCCCCAGGCCAGCAGCACAGGGCCAGGGGCGGCGCAGCCCCTCGGCAGGGGCCCACCCTCGCCCTGCTCGGCGCCTTTTCCTCCAGTCCCCAGCAAGAGCTGGACAGGGCCCGAAGCTTCCTGGAATCCAGCGCCTCGTTCCAGCCCCGCAGAAAACAGGGCCGCGGGGCCCGGGCCAAATCCCAGCCACGAGGAACCTCCCTCCTAGGCCGGGGGTGGCCCCTGGGAGCGGACGGATGCACGGACACACAGACCAGAGCCATTCCCAGGGCCAGTAGCAGTGCAGCTGGGGGGACCATGGCTGCCCAAGACAACCGTGACTCCAAACTGGGCCACAAAAGCCGCTCCACACACTCAAATAGGCAGGGCAGCACTGGCACAGACCCCCAAGACACTCCTTCCTCAAAGGCAGCCCCCAGCTGTGACCCTGAGCTGGATTTGTTGCCCACACCTCGGGCAGGGCCACATCCTTCTCCCCTGTCCTGGCACAGCCAGCACAGATAACCACAGAGTGGCAGGGATT
>NW_009952706.1:0-648 GCF_000747805.2 Chaetura pelagica
CTGCTCCAGCCCTCCCAGCACCTCCGTGGCCCTGCTGTGCCAGCCTGGTGCCCAGGACATGGTGTGCAGCTCCGTGCTGCCCATCTGCTGTGGGCAGGAGGCCCCTCGGGGCTGGGGAGCAGCTGGGGGTGCTGCATCCCATGGCCCTGGCTCCCCCCCCAGCCTTGCTCCGTGTCCTGCCATCTTGTGCCTGTGAATAATTCACCGCCTCTGTCCCTGTTGTTTCCTTGCAGGTATTTATAGCCTGTGATCACGTCTCCTCGGAGGCAGCTCGCTCTGCCGGGGTGTAAATTTAGCTCCTGCCGTCTCTCACATGTCGTGCCCTCCAGCCCCTGCAGGAGCCTTCCCCAGGCTGGCGGGGCTGGGGCCTGCCCCTCCCCCTCTGCTGCCACCACCGGGTGGCTGCCCCCCTGGGCTGGGGCAGGAGGGTGCTGTGCCCTCCCAAGGGGTGCCACAGCCATGCCGTGCTGTTCCATGCTGTGCCATGCTGTTCCATGCCATGCTGTTCTATGCTGTGCCATGCTGTTCCATGCCATGCTGTTCCATGCCATGCTGTTCTATGCCATGCTGTTCCATGCCATGCTGTTCCATGCCATGCTGTTCCATGCTATGCCATGCTGTTCTATGCTGTTCCATGCCATGCTGTTC
>NW_009952706.1:2197-2420 GCF_000747805.2 Chaetura pelagica
CATGCCATGCTGTTCCATGCCATACTGTTCTATGCCATGCTGTTCTATGCTGTGCCATGCTGTTCTATGCCATGCTGTTCCATGCCATGCTGTTCCATGCTATGCCATGCTGTTCCATGCCATGCCATGCTGTTCTATGCCGTGCCATGCTGTTCCATGCCATGCCATGCTGTTCCATGCCATGCTATGCCATGCCATGCCGTTCCATGCCATGCCATTCTCT
>NW_009952706.1:2618-3283 GCF_000747805.2 Chaetura pelagica
TGCCATGCTGTTCCATGCCATGCCATGCTGTTCCATGCCATGCTGTTCCATGCCATGCCATGCTGTTCCATGCCATACCATGCTGTTCCATGCCATGCCATGCTGTTCCATGCCATGCCATGCTGTTCCATGCCATGCTGTTCCATGCCATGCTGTTCCATGCCAGTGTCTCAGGGCTGGAGCAGCTCTGCTCTGGAGCCAGGCTGGGAGAGTTGGGGTGTTCAGCCTGGAGAAGAGAAGGCTCCAGGGAGAGCTGAGAGCAGCTTCCAGGGCCTGAAGGGGCTCCAGGAAAGCTGGGGAGGGGCTTGGGACAAGGGCAGGGAGGGATGGGAGCAGGGGGAAGGGTTTCCAGCTGGCAGAGGTTTCAAATTCCTGGGCTGCCATCTGTGCTATGCAAATCCCCCAATCTGCTGCCTGCGAGTGCACCCCCTTCCGGACCCAGGGACAGGAGCTGTTACTGCCCTGCTCCTCCTCCCTTCCAGCCCCCAGCGGCACATTCGGATCAGCACAAACCTTGTCCCTTCCCACGGGGAAGGAGCCAAGAAGGCCTCTGCCCTGCCCAAGCCGGGCCACGGAGTCAGGAAGGGATGGGTTGGCTGGAGGGGGGTGGTTGTGTCGCTGCATCAGCTCCAGTTCCCTGCGTGCTGGGTCTGGCTGCCCTGGGC
>NW_009952706.1:3861-7265 GCF_000747805.2 Chaetura pelagica
GGCCTCGTTAATATTTTAGGAGCTCTTTTGTCCGCAGGGGATGGGGAGGTTCGCTCAACATCGCCTTTCATCTCCGTGAGGCCTCAGCGCGGGCTCCAGCCTCTCATCTGCCGCCCCCTCCCCGCTCCGCTGCAGCCGCTCCTTATGGGCCCGGGGCTCTGGGCTTCTTTCTTCCTTTTCCTTTCTTTTTCTTTTTATCTTTTTTTCTTTTTCTTTTTCTTTTCTTTTTCCTTTTCTTTTTATTTTTCTTCTTTTTTTTTTCTTTTTCTTTTTCTATTTATTTTTATTTTTTATTTTTATTTTTTTTTCTTTTTTTCCTTTTTTCTTTTTCTTTTTCTTCTTTTTTTTTCTTTTTCTTTTTCTATTTATTTTTATTTTTTCTTTTTATTTTATTTTTCTTTTTATTTTCTTTTTCTTTTTTCCTTTTTTTTCTTTTTATTTTTCTTTTATTTTCTTTTTATTTTCCTTTTCTTTTCTTTTTATTATTTCTTTTTTTCTTTTTCTTTTCTTTTTCTTCCTCTTTCTTCCTTTTTCTTTTCTTTTCCTTTTTTCTTTTTCTTTTTTTTATTTTTATTTTTGTTTTTATTTTTCTTTTTCTTTTTATTTTCTTTTTGTTTTTCTTCTTTTTTTTCTTTTTCTTTTTTTCTTTTTCTTTTTCTTTTTCTTTTTTTCCTTTTTCTTTTCCTTTTCCTTTTTCTTTTTTTCTTTCTTTTTCTTTTTTTTCCTAAGCAGGGCTGGAAAAAAACTTCTGGCTGCTTAGGCCAAAGGGCCAGTGCTGGGGCACCTTGGCTGTGTCCTGCCTGCTCCACCCTCAGCTCCTGTGCTGCAGCTTCTGCCCAGGCTCTGCTGGATGTGGCCCCTGCTGTGCTGGGGGTTGGTGCTGAGCCTGGGCACCCGTGGGTCCCTGTCGTGGCAGGGAGGGAAGGGGGGGGGGGGGGGGGGGCCTTGCCTGCCTGCCAGGCCCTGGGCCACAGTGAAGGTGGGGTGGGATGCACTGGGGCTGCATCCCCAGGGCTGGGCCAACAGGTGACACTGCTGCTCTGCCTCCCCCACCCCAGGGATGCCCTGAAACACCAGCCCTGGAGTGTGAGGAGGAAGAGGGGGATGGAGGAGCTCATGGCTGGAGGGGAACCAGGGGATGCCCTGATGTTCTGCTTCTCCTGAGCTGGAGAGGGTGAGCAGAGCTGAGGGACTGGGGGATGCCCTGGGAACAGAGCCCACCCAGCCCTGGGGCTGTGTCCAGCCACATGGATGGTCCTCTCTTGTTCCTCTAACCACCTTGGCAGATGCCCAGCTGCTCCCAGCTCCCATGCCTGCAGGATCAGCCCCTCTTGGCTTCCCCAGCCAGCAGTGCCAGTCCCAGAGCACCACCAGGTGTGGGCTGCTTGGGGACCCTGCTTGGGATCCCGGGGGGATTCTCCAAGGGACCCCCCTCACACACACAGACTCTGCACTGCAGATCTGACTGTGTCTCTCCTGTGGCACAGAGGAGTGATGCAGCAGGACTCACCTTGCCCTGGAAGACACCCACCACTCATGCCTGGCCACCTCCAAGTGTTGGGAATAGCTCTGGCAAGGCCAAGATGTGGCTGCCCACAGGTCCATCCCAGTGGGTCAGACCCACCAGTCTGGCCTTTTGCCCAAGCCAGCACTTGGGTCCCAGGAGGAAACCTGGCTGCAGGGGACCTTGCCAGCCACGTCACACCAGGGTGACAACTTCCTCCCGGGGGAAGGAGGGACCCCCTGTCCCCCAGTGATGCTCTCAGGGCTCCAGAGCTCCTCCATCCCGCAGCAGCTGCAGGCAGGGACTGCTGCCATCCCTGCTGGCAGGGCCAGGCTGGCGCCCGCGCTGGGGAAGGGGCTGAGCTCACGGGTTTCATTTTCTCAAGGCTTCCTTCAGCTCTTGACATGTGATCCCCGGCACAGGAAGGACGGGGCGAGCGCCGTCCCCTGGGGCTGCCCGGCTCGACCTTGTGGGAGGAGGGAAGAGCAGCACATCACAGCTTTCCTGCCCCGCTGGTGCTGCTTCCAACAGCAATTTAATATCTCCCTGATAACCCGGGCCGAGTTTCAGGCGCTGCTAAAAAAAAAACACCACCCCAAACACAACCAGCTAAGAGGCATCTCTGGAGGAAAAGCTGTTTTTTCCCCCACTGGAGCACCCAGGCAGGGCTGGGCAGGGCTGGTTCCTGCTGCCATTGCCAGCCCTGGGCTCCCAGCAGGGCACTGGTGCCCCTGGCCAGGGAGCTGAAGCCCTCCTGGAGAGGTGAGGAGGACTGTGAGGCTCCTGGAGCAGGGGCCATCACCACTGAGCTCTGCAGCCAGTGGGGCCACCAGCACAAGGTGGGAGCCAGCACAGCACCAGCTCACCCCATGGTGAAGCTGCCAGCAGCATCCTGGCTGGTTGTTCAGAAAGGGTGAGCAAGTGTGTTTGAGTCATAAGGCTGAGCAGCTGGAATGGACCTGCCCCCCTCCATCCCTCCATCCTCATCTCAGGCCAGGGAAGGCCATCATCCTTGTCTCCAGCCTCTCAGCCAGGCCTTTTGGGATGCAAACAACACTTAGGGGCTGCAATGGGGTTTCAACACCACTTCCAGGAAGTCCTGAGGGCTGGTCCCTGACAGATGAGGCAGGACTAGAGGTGGGCTTGTCTGCTTCCAGAACTTGCTCTTCAGGCCACTGTAGCCACGTAGGGTGCTCCAGATCCAGGTTTCTGAGCATGTCTCCCCATACTCATCTCTCTGAGCTCCGTTCTCCAGACTCCCAGGGTCCTTTCTCTTACCTGTGCTCACCTCTGCAAGCTCTCCAGGGTCAGGTCCTTGGACATGACTTGCTGGGTTTAGCTCTCCAAGGCTTGGCTTTCCAGTCATGGCTTGTTGGAAGTGACAGTCCAGGCTTGGCTCCCAGGGTAGTTCTCCAGGCTTGGCCCTGCAGGTTCAGCACTGCAGGGTCAGCTGCCCTGGCACGACCTGCTGGAGGTGCTTGGCTCTCCAGGTGCCACTTGCTGGAGTTATCAGCTCAGGTTTGGTGTCCCCTTGGTGGTTCTCCGTGGCTGGGCTCCCTGGCCAGCCCGGTGCCAGCAGAGGGCCTCCCTTCCCAAACACAGCACGGAATTATCAAACACATCATCTGTTTGGCAAAACTTTCTAAAACGACCAGCAAAGGGGCTGGATTCTCCTCCAGAAGGCTGGAGACAACGTGTGTCGTGTCCCCCCCCCCCCCCTTTTTTTTTTTTTTTTTTTTTTTTAAATTGCCATTATCAAAAGCTAATGTGTTAAGCAATTGTTGCTTCATGGTGTCATCAAAAATCAGAGTGGCTATCAATTGCTGAATATAATTTGTTTATGACCCATACATAACATTCATTTGGTCCTCGCTTAATGTGGATAAATTCAAAAGGTTTC
>NW_009952706.1:9738-10133 GCF_000747805.2 Chaetura pelagica
ATGGAAGACTTGGGGGTCATGGTGATAGGATGAGCCTCATGGAAGAGTTTGGGGCGGGGGGGGAGTTACATCAATGGGATCCCCACAGAAGAGTGTTGGGGGTCACAATGGTGGGATGAGACTCACGGAAGAGGGTTAAGAGTCGTGGCAACTGGATGAGCTCCATGGAAGGGGACTGAGGGTGACAGTGATGGGATGAGTCAATGAGGGTGTGTGACAAAGGGACCATGGCAGGGAGCGGGGGGTCCCCTGGGGTGCTCTGCTGGGGCAGGGCTGGGCGGGCACACCTGGCAGGACCCAGGTGTGGGGCAGGACCCAGGCGTGGGGCAGGGCCCAGGTGTGGGGCAGAGCCCAGGTGTGGGGCAGGGCCCAGGCGCGGGGCAGAGCCCAGGGGG
>NW_009952706.1:10942-17296 GCF_000747805.2 Chaetura pelagica
AGGGCCCAGGAGTGGGGCAGGGCCCAGGCGTGGGGCAGGGCCCAGGAGTGGGGCAGAGCCCAGGTGTGGGGCAGGGCCCAGGCGTGGGGCAGGAGGTGCTGGCAGCCTTGGTGCCAGGCTGTGCCCTGATCCCCAGGTCTCCTCCCGGCCCAGGCACCGTTCCTGCCGTTCAGCTTTGCCAGCGGGTGGGTTTAACTGCCAGCAGAAGCGTCTCCCCGGCCCTTCGGGGTGACCGGCCCTCACATCCTCTGCCTTGGCTCTTCCTGCCCGCACAGCTGGACGTGGGGAGATGAAAGTGCCTGTGTGTCCCCGCCAAAAACACAAACAAACAAAACAAAACACACCAGAAAATGAAAAAAAGGCGGTCGTAAAATCCCACTGCTGAGATGTCCCCAGCCCAGAGTGCCACGAGGTGGTGGCTGCTGTGGAGCAGGGCTGTCCCCTTCAGCCCTTCTAAAAATAACAGCTGGGAGCCCAGAGAGCACCCGGTGCCTAACTGGAACCAGCTTTCCAAACTCCCAGCTGGAAGAGGCTTTCCAAGCCTCCCCCAGCCTTCCTGGGAAAGAGCGATTAAAAACAGGGAAGGCCTGACAGCACCAGGCCCTGCTGCCCCTCCTGCACCCACCCTGGGGAGGCCGGGAGAGCTGGGTCTGGAGGGCTGGCATTTCCCCTTCCTCAGTGTAGTTCCCCAGCAGGGCCTGGAGCAAAGGAGCTGGGGCTGCAGGATGGCATGGGGAGGAATTCAGCCTCCTCCATCCCGGGAGAATGGGGGCAGCAGGGCCTGGGTACCCCAGGGAGAGCTGGTGGGGCTGTGCCAACGTTCTCCTCAGCTGGTTGCCAGAGTGCTTGAGCTGGAGCTGGCATGGAGTTGCTGGGGTTGCATCCAGGCTGGGGCTCAGCAGGACAAAGGCCAGGTTGGCCCTGGAGGGATTTGCACAGAGCGACATCCTGCAGCCCCCTCCAGCAGGCCAGGGTGGGAGGATGGCTCTGGGGCCAGGTGAGGGACTCTGAGCAGCCCACAGGGTCTCCAGCCTCTCCACCCACAGATCTCCAGTTCCTCCTCCATGGGTCTCAGCCCCACCACTCCTGAGGTCATCCAATGGCTGAGATGCTGCTGGACCCCTGCACGCTCTGAGGCTGGGGATGGGCCCCACGCAGGTCTGGCTGGTGGCACCTGCCTGATGCCTGTCAGGTCTTTGGCCAACCTGCCATGGTGCTGGCATGGAGCCCGCGAGCCCAAGCACTGCTGCCACTGTCCCCACTCCTGCTGCACCCCCAATTCCACCTTCCCCACCACCAGCCCCACGGCGAGGGCAGCCAGCCTGGCCCCCAGCTGCCTCCTTGGCTGGGCATCCCCAGAGGCACAGGACTGCTCCTTGGCATCTGTGCAGTCACACTTCCCCAGAGCCTTGGGTCTCCTGCCAGGATCTGCCCGTGTTTCCTCCCACCTCCCTGCAGAGGGTGTGGGGCCAGAGCAGAGCCCCCGAGATGCCCCAGCAGTGGTTCCCCTGGTGCTCCTTTCCCCTCCACTGCCTTCGTCTCATTATGTCCTAATTCCCTAACGAAGGGCCATGAGAGAGGAAGTCTCATGGAAGCCTTTCCTGGCAGCATCTTCCTGCCACCAGCCCAACCACCAACTCCAGCAGAACGTGATTTCCTCAGGATCAGACAGACCCAGTTGGTGTGTTTGGCCTGGCACAAACCCCGTGTCTCTCCTTCCTCTCTTTGACCAGGGCACAACTTGTTCTTCTCCCTAGTTTGCCCTTATCAAGGTTGCAAGCAAGGACATCCCACGTCCTCCTTTAAAATCCTGGGAGGAGGTTTGTGGTCCCCCTGGGTTTCCAGAAGCCTCCCAGGATCCTGGGCTCTGAGTGTGGCTGCCACTGGTACCCACAGCCAAAGTCCTCCTGGTCCTGTGGGGATGGTGGTACTTTGGCATCATCCAGCTGTCCAGTCTATGTTCCTGCTGCAGGACCACAGTGTTCTAGTGGGGATGGACCCACATGTGAGTGGGGGGAACCGTGTTGTGTGTGTCTGTAATTTCAGAGGAGGCTTCTAGGCCATTATGGGGACATGGAGAAAAAATCAAAACCTTGGAAAGTGGCTGATCCCAGGGTGTCCAGTGGCTGGGAGGCAACCCTGTGATCCAAAGCAGTATGACTAGCAGGGTGAGGGAGGGGGTTTTTCCCCTCTGCTCCACTCTGGTGACACCCCCCCTGCAGTGCTGGGCCCAGCTCTGAGGTCCCCAACATGAGAAGGACATGGAACTGTTGGAGTGAGTCCAGAGGAGGCCATGGAGATGATCCAAGGGCTGGAGCAGCTCTGCTCTGGAGCCAGGCTGGGAGAGCTGGGGTGTTCAGCCTGGAGAAGAGAAGGCTCCAGGGAGACCTGAGAGCACCTTCCAGTGCCTGAAGGGGCTCCAGGAAAGCTGGGGAGGGGCTTGGGACAAGGGCAGGGAGGGATGGGACAAGGGGGAAGGGTTTCCAGCTGGAAGAGGAGATTTGAGGGAGAAATTCTTTGCTGCAAGATAGGTGAGACCCTGGCCCAGGCTGCCCAGAGAAGCTGTGGCTGCCCCATCCCTGGCAGTGTTGAAGGGCAGGTTGGATGGGGCTTGGAGCAACCTGGGCTGGTGGGAGGTGTCCCTGCCCGTGCAGGGGGGTTGAATCTAGATGATCTTTAAGGTCCCTTCCAACCCAAAGCATTCCATGGTACTATGATGCTCCCAGCTCACTGCTCTCCTGGCTGCAGTAGCCCAGCAAAGCTCAGGGGAAGGCAGGCATCTGTCCCCACAGCTCTTCCTGAGGAATTTTTTGCTCCTGGAAAGAACAAAGGGAAGCCCAGGACCAGGGGGCCCAGCTGAGACACCCTGGAGGGGATGCCCCCAGCAGCGAGGGTCCTGCAAGGTGCTCGTTCACAGAGAAGTGGGGCAGCTCATGTGGGGTCCACCAGGGAGGTGGAGAAGCAAGAGCTCTGGAGCACAGCAGAGATCAAAAAGGGAGATGGGGCTTCTCCTGCCCCAGCCCCAGCAGGTGAAGGCAGGCAGGAGCACAGCAGGGGCAGTGGGAGTAGCCTGGTGGGGGGCCCAGCTGGTGCGTGGGCCCCTGGGAGGCTGCAGAGAGGGAGGAGAAACGAGAAATGGCTCCTTTGAGCCTTCCCCGTGTGCTGTAGGAAGGCAGGAGGGGGGTGAGGCAGGGAGGGCAGAGCCTGGGGGAGCCCCTGGCAGAGCCCAGGAGGGGATGGAGAGTCTGTGTCCAGGCAGGGAGATGGGCCCTTGAGGCTGGACCCAGCTCCAGATACCGAGCTGCACTGGTGACCACGGACATCACCAACACAGCTGCTGGACCAAGAGCAGGACTCTCCCAGTAGCTCACAAACCCCACTGAACCTCAGTCTCCAGAAGCCACCAACTGAGCCCCAGCACCCTCCCATAGCCCAAGGTGGGCTCCTGGGGGAAAGAGAGCAGGCAGGATCCTTTTCTCCTGGAGCTACCCACCTGCCCTGCCCAGGGAGGTGCTGGAACCTGCCCAAGGCAACAGACTCCCACTCTGGCATTTTCAGACCTTCTGGGCTTGGATCCTGACTCCTGATGGATCCTCTGGCTCAGGGGTGGGGGGATAGAGCTCCAGCTCTGCAGGGCTGCAGTGGGACATCTCTTCCAGACCATCAGGTATGTGCTGGGATGATACATGTATGGTCCAGGGAGTGGGGCACGTTGATAATCCACACGTTCTTCATCAACATTTAGATGTCCACCTGTCCATCCTCCACTCCTGTTCAGCATCACTCATTTCCCCTGTTGAAGGTGGTAGCCAATGACAGCCTCCTCCATTGCCCCATGAGTGACAAGGCTCATGCCCAAGGGGACAGGAGCCCCACTGAGGGAGAACAGCCAACTTGCTGGTGACCACAAGAGCTTAGCTGTGCCCAAGGAGCATCCCTCTGGCTGCCTTGGAAGCAAAGCCAGAAGCCCAGGAAAGTTCTGGTGCTCCAAATCATGGGATGGTGGTCAAAAGCTGGAGCTGGCAGCACAATGGCCTGGAGGTTTGCATTTTGTGTTGAGAAGATACCCAGAACACTTGAGACAATGAGAGAATCCCACTGCAATATGCCCATCTGGCAACACCTTCATGTCTTCAGAGTTGCCAGCTCAGCTCTGAGCATGTCACCACATCTGCCTTGCTTCAAGCCACCAGTGTGACTTTGTGCTCACAGAGGAGCCAGTTCCCTGAGGAGCTGCCCCCAAGAGCTGCTGAAATGCAGTGAGCAGGGTCATAGAGAGGGACTTTTGACAATGGCAGGGGTGGATGGACTACATGGTCTTCAAGGTCCCTTCCAACCCAAACCATTCAATGATTCCATGATTCTATGACATGACAACCACTTCTCAGGTTGGCATGTCCTGGGGACAGCAGCTGATGGACAGAGACTGAACTGTGAGCTGGGCTTGACCTAAAGGGATCATTTCAGTGAGGTGCAGGAAAAAAACAGAGCCAGGGCAGGGGTCCCCCAGCCATGGGAGACAGAGGGAGAGGGATGCAGAGGAATGGCAGGGGAGCTGGTGGCACCCTGAGAGAAGAAGCCCATGGTGGAGGGGTGAAGGTGCTGCAAGGTGTGTCCAATTCCCTGGATGGCTTCAGGGAAGGAGGCCCCAGCAGCATGGCACAGTTTCTTCCCAGCTGTGCTTCTCTGCCACTCAGCCATTCCTGCTTCCCCAAAATACTTGGGAGGGCTGGAGTAGGCCAACTCCACCACCCTCATGGATGCTGCAGGGAGCCTATTTTAAGCCTTGCTAACGTAGGAGGATTAAATTTGGCTGGCTGAGACACGTCCTGCTCCCAGCTGTCCCCCAGCCTCCCCTGAGGTTGGCAGCTCTGCTGCAGGCATGGCTGATGATGCCGGAGCCTGCCCTGGACCTCCAGGGTCAGCTGCACCAGGGCAACCCAAAACTGGGGCATCTTGGGGGCCACAGAGGCGCTGGCTCAGATTGGTGGCAAAAGCTCTTCCAAGCGTTGACGTCAGCGGGTTGACCCTCGGGAACCTTGTGGGAAGAGCTGTGGGATGAACACCAAGAACCTGGGGGGAAGCACCATGAGATGAACCCTAGTGAGAAGAGTGGGTCTGAAGCAGGCCAAGGTCCCCAGCCCCACAGTCCCCTCTGTAGGGACCGGTGGCCTTCCTGGGGGTGAGATGAGTGATGGCAGGGGGGGTTCCATGCCCAGGGCCAGGAGGAGGGGCTGGGAGTTAGCCCAGCTCTACCTGCCCCTGCCTGCCAAGGATGCTGGTGCCTGGGGAGCCCCACCAAGACCACCTGGTTGCTCCACCTCCACAGACACGGGGCTCCCCACGGGGCACAAGGTCCTCTCGCCCACTCTGGCCCCCCCTGCTCCTTCAGATCCCAGCACACTCTCTGTGTTCCCGGGCAGGTGGGTCTTTTTATGACTTCCTGAAGCACTGGTTGCTGGAGACCTTGCAGAAGGAGCTGATGGAAGAGCCTGCAGTGCCGGGTGTGTTGCCAGCACCCCCAGCCGTGCCTGCAGCCCCAGGCGCTGTGGGGAGGCTGGGCAGTGAGGGACCAACCTCGGGCTGGAGGAAAGGAGAGGAGACCACTGATTCACACCCTGCAGAGCCCACCACAACCTCCTCCCCTGCTGGTTTCCACTGCCAGAGGGAACAGCGCTCGGCGGCTCTTCCTCCCGTTTGGAGGGTGGGGTAATAACACCCATCACCTATTTGCGTGGTGAATTTTCATGAGCTCCCATCTGAGCGGGGCTTTGAGCAGGAAAACTGCTGTATCAGCTCTAGGCAATGATAAACAATACTCAGCATTTACATATTCAAAGCACTTTGATTAACTCTCGGGGTTTTACGGACACGGTTCCCAGCCGGGCGCGGGGGCAGCTGGACGGGGTGAGCTGGGGCTTCACCCCGCCTGGCACAGGCAGGGAAAACCCCTCGCCCAAGGAGAACAAAGCCCCTCCTGCCTTCGATCCTGCCTTCAAAATAAAAGGAGGACTCCCCGGGGCCCGTCCCCGCCGGCAGGGAAGGGACGAGCTCCCGCCGTGCGGAGCATCCTCGGTTCTGCTGCAAAAGCCGCAGCCGGGGTGGTCAAGAGCTGCGAGGTTCTGACCGGATTCAGGCAGCAGTTGCCAAATAAAAAGATATTTAAATTGATTTCTTTATTTTGGGAGGTGGGGGGAAGGAGGAAAAGCGGGAGGGAAGGGCGGGCCTGGGGCGTCCCTGCTGCGAAGTGCTGGGGATGCTCCGGGGGGGAAAAGCAAAGACCAAACCCAGCAGCCGGGTTAATTCAGCAGGTTTGGTTCTTCCTTCCCAAGCCCCCTGAGTTCAGACATCCCC
>NW_009952706.1:20047-20349 GCF_000747805.2 Chaetura pelagica
CCCACACACCCCCACACAAAAGGCCCAGCCGGGCCCAGGGTCAGGGCTGAGCCCAGCGGGAGGGTCAGATCCTGCTGCCGGGTCTGGGATGGCACCGGGAATCGGGGGTGGGAGAGACCCCCCCCCAGAGAGATGTCCCAGCTGCTGCAGGAGGGAGGGATGGGAAGGTGGGGGGACAGCTGGGTTTGGGGGACGGGGCTGACCGACCCCATCTGTCTTTGTTCCTCTGGGCATCGAGGGAGTCCCGGGGGTGCCCGGCGGCTCCAGCCTCCCCGGGGTGGGGGGGGGTCCCTGTCCCGGGG
>NW_009952706.1:21179-23521 GCF_000747805.2 Chaetura pelagica
CTGGGCTGGGAAATGAACCGGGCACCGAACCGGGTGCTGGGCTGGGACATGAACCGGGCACCGAACCGGGTGCTGGGCTGGGAAATGCACCGGGCACCGAACCGGGTGCTGGGCTGGGAAATGCACCGGGCACCGAACCGGGCAGTGGAGCAGGCACCGGACTGGACAAACAACTGGGCATCCAATCAGTAACTGGACTGGGCACTAAAGCAGGCACCAGGCACAGTGCTCAGCACCAAACGGGCACTGACTGGGCACAAACCCGGGCACCAGGCTTGGCACCGCTGCGGGCACTGGACAGGGTACCAGCTCAGCAGTGAACTGGGTACTGGACTGGACATTGCTGCACTGGGCACTGGACCAAACTGGGCATCAGACCAGGCAAAGCACCAGGCACCACAGCGGGCAGTGCTGGGCCAGGCACTGAACCAGGCACCAAACCTGGTGCTGCTGGAGCAGGCATGGAATCGGGCACTGGGCCAGGCAGCATCACCCTGGGAACTAAAGCAGGCACTGAACACAGCAGCACACCAGGCAGAACTGTGCCAGCACCCAGCTGTGCTGCACCACACCAGGCGCTGAACCAGGCACTGTGCTGGGCACAAAACCTTGCTGGGCAGCACCAGACCTTCCACACTGGGCACTGACCCGGGCACCAAACCACACACGGTGCCAGGCAGCACCACAGCAGCAGCACACAGGGCAGTGCTGTCCTGGGCACCACACTGGGCACTGCCACACCGGGTACTGTGCTGGGCACTGCCCAGCACTGCAGCAGGCACTGCACCAGGCTGCACTGCACCGTGTGAAACCACACCAGGCACAAGCCACCACACTGCCCTGAGAGCTGCACCTCAGTGGGCACCACGGTGGGCTCTGCTGCCCCAGGACCATGCTGTCACCCTACACTGCAGCATCACCCCCCTCCAACACTGCACACCCTACCCTGCTGCTCCCACAGCTGCACCACCCCACTGCCAGCCCCCCCTGCCACCCAGGGTGATGCTGTGCCATGTCCCCACCCTGCTCCCCACTGTCCCTTGCTCCCTGTGGCAGCAGAGCCCTGGGAAGGTGCCTGTCTGTCCCCCAGGACACTGACACTGCAGCATCCCAAGGGACTGCTCCTGCACCCACCCAGCCCTGCCACCCCAAAAGCGTGTCCTGAGGGGGCAAGTGCCTTAAGTTAACTGGGTTAACTGGGTGCAGCAGCAACAGGTCTGCCAGGACGGGTGCAGCAGCACCCACTGCCCTTAATGCCTTTGGGATTTCAGGAGGAGGAGTGACCCACGGAGCTGGGGGCTTTATCCCAGTGCCCCCCAGAGCAGGGCCAGGCCCACGGTTCCCCCCCAGCACCCATGGCACCAGGAGGGTTCTGCAGCCACCCTGCAGCTGCAGGAGCCTTGCCAGCTTGTGTGATTGCCATGTTAGCCCCATAATCCACCCAAACGCTGCCTTCATGATCTGCTCCTGGCTTCTCTGGGGGAGCAACCCGGGTGTGCTGGGAAGGGCAGCCCTGGCACTGGGCACACAGCCTGGCAGCTCCTCCTCAGCACAGCAACACTGCCCGAGCAGCTCTGCACTGTGGGGAAGGTGCCTTCCAAACCCAGCCACCACTCACCTCCACTACCAAACAACTGGTGCTGGAGCAGGGGGTGAAACAAGCTCCTGACAAAGGTCCAGCTGGAGGAGCTGCCCCTCGACCTGTGTCGAGAGCACCAGTGATGAGGTTTTTTCCCAGGCATCCTTTGGCAAAGAGCCAGGAGGGGTGATTTGGAAGGCTCAGATGCCGTGGCACTGAGAACTTCAGAGGATGGTTTTAAGGAGCAACAAGTATCTGGAAGGTCTGGGAGAGGGAGAAGTGTTGGGAGCAGAAGGAAATGTGGAAAGCTGGGAGCACCTGGGCTGCATTCAGAGCTAAGGGCCACCTGTCCCCACCAAGGGACCACAGTTCTGGGCTGGCATCACCTGTCTCCTGCTGGGATGCTCTTTGCTGCTCCATGAGCCCAGCAGTGCCCCTCTGGTCCTGAGCCTGGCTGGAGAGGTTGGCACAGGTTGATCACCCATGTGGGACCACGCTGGCAGGTCCCTATAGATCATATAATGTACTGGATGCTGCATGTGACCACGCTGCCCAGCAGGAAGGCCACAGGTGCCGGGGGAGGGGTCAGATCCCAGGGTGGGTGGGAGCACCCCCAGATGTGCCAGATGTGTGGCTGGGGCCAGGGGAGGTGAAGCCAGACCCTGGGGCAGCTTCAGGAGGTGCCTCAGTTTCCCCACATGGTGCCAGCAGGGGCTGGGGCAGTGGTGGCAGTGGGGGTAGTGGGGCAGTGGGGCAGGGGGCA
>NW_009952706.1:23753-24977 GCF_000747805.2 Chaetura pelagica
CTGCTCCTGCACCCACCCAGCCCTGCCACCCCAAAAGCGTGTCCTGAGGGGGCAAGTGCCTTAAGTTAACTGGGTTAACTGGGTGCAGCAGCAACAGGTCTGCCAGGACGGGTGCACCAGCACCCACTGCCCTTAATGCCTTTGGGATTTCAGGAGGAGGAGTGACCCACGGAGCTGGGGGCTTTATCCCAGTGCCCCCCAGAGCAGGGCCAGGCCCACGGTTCCCCCCCAGCACCCATGGCACCAGGAGGGTTCTGCAGCCACCCTGCAGCTGCAGGAGCCTTGCCAGCTTGTGTGATTGCCATGTTAGCCCCATAATCCACCCAAACGCTGCCTTCATGATCTGCTCCTGGCTTCTCTGGGGGAGCAACCCGGGTGTGCTGGGAAGGGCAGCCCTGGCACTGGGCACACAGCCTGGCAGCTCCTCCTCAGCACAGCAACACTGCCCGAGCAGCTCTGCACTGTGGGGAAGGTGCCTTCCAAACCCAGCCACCACTCACCTCCACCACCAAACAACTGGTGCTGGAGCAGGGGGTGAAACAAGCTCCTGACAAAGGTCCAGCTGGAGGAGCTGCCCCTCGACCTGTGTCGAGAGCACCAGTGATGAGGTTTTTTCCCAGGCATCCTTTGGCAAAGAGCCAGGAGGGGTGATTTGGAAGGCTCAGATGCCGTGGCACTGAGAACTTCAGAGGATGGTTTTAAGGAGCAACAAGTAGCTGGAAGGTCTGGGAGAGGGAGAAGTGTTGGGAGCAGAAGGAAAGGTGGAAAGCTGGGAGCACCTGGGCTGCATTCAGAGCTAAGGGCCACCTGTCCCCACCAAGGGACCACAGTTCTGGGCTGGCATCACCTGTCTCCTGCTGGGATGCTCTTTGCTGCTCCATGAGCCCAGCAGTGCCCCTCTGGTCCTGAGCCTGGCTGGAGAGGTTGGCACAGGTTGATCACCCATGTGGGACCACGCTGGCAGGTCCCTATAGATCATATAATGTACTGGATGCTGCCTGTGCCCAGGCTGCCCAGCAGGAAGGCCACAGGTGCCGGGGGAGGGGTCAGATCCCAGGGTGGGTGGGAGCACCCCCAGATGTGCCAGATGTGTGGCTGGGGCCAGGGGAGGTGAAGCCAGACCCTGGGGCAGCTTCAGGAGGTGCCTCAGTTTCCCCACATGGTGCCAGCAGGGGCTGGGGCAGTGGTGGCAGTGGGGGCAGTGGGGCAGTGGGGCAGGGGGCA
>NW_009952706.1:25767-30782 GCF_000747805.2 Chaetura pelagica
GGGGTTTGGGGGGGCAGAGCCTCTTCTTGCACCTGCCCAGAGCATCTGCCAGGGAGAAAATCTCCATGGCAACTCGGCTGGTTCCTCCATCCCTGTTCCACGGGGGCCAGGGGGCTTCTGCTTCCACCTCCCCCCCACTCGGCCCCCAGGTCTCCGTGCTGGGGACGAGCCCCCCAGGGAGCTTTGCCCAGGGACAGCCCTGCCAGGGCTGAGCCCTCCCTGGGGGAGGCTCCAGGTCCTGGGCCACAGGTGATATCTGGGCTTCACCACCCGTAGGGAGCAGTTCCCCTCTCTGCTCCCAGCTTCAGGGAGAGCGGGTGGTTTCCTGTATTCCCAGCCACATCCCAGCAGAACACACAAAACCTCCCTCTGCCTCAGCAGGACTGGAGATCTTTGCCCTTTCCAGAGCCAGGGGCAATGCAAGGGGGGGACCTGGGCTCAGACACGAAGGGGGCCGGGGCTGCAGAGCCCGCAGGGAGCAGTGATCCTGGCTACAGGCTGCAAAGTCCACACTGCTCATGTGGGAACCCAGCCCTGGGACCTTGATGGGGGTCAGTGCCATAACAAGGGGCCCCAGCATCTCCCTCCAGCCTTGTACCCTCAGGGGAAGAGACGGGAGGTGCTCTCTTGGTCCTGGAATGTGGGGTGTCCCTGGAGAAGCTGAGCAGTGTGAGGACCCACAGCAGTTCCCACAGCCCCAAGCACCCATCTTGCTCCCTGAGGGGCCACGTGTCTGAGCTCCATGAGCTCTGGGCACTGGAAGGGGCCTTGGGAGAGGTGGGAGGAGATGGTTTTCAGCCAAGGAGAGGAAAAGGAGGGAAATGGAATTGGGATCAGAGCTCATGAGGGCTATGGGAACTGTCCCCACATCATCTGGCCCTGCTGTTTGTGATGGCACAGATGCTCTGAGGGAAATCCTAGATTTTGGAGGCCTGGAGTGACCCAGTGCCTTTTCTCCTCCTTCCTGGGACAGCAGAGCTGTGGGGGACATCCCCTCCATCCCTCTCTGAGCCCCTCTCCCAAACCAGGGAATCCAAGCAACCCCTCAGCTCCTGGAAACACACAGTCTGGGCATTTTTCAACAGGGCAGGCAAATGGCAGGGCCAAGTAACTGAATGAGGGAGAAGGCCTCTGGAAATGGTCCTACCCTCATCCCAGAGGTTTCCTCTCTGCAGCCAGGCAGCCCCATGTCGAGGCTGCCTCTGCCCCAGGGGGTTTGCAACGGGAGGACCAAGCCTGAGATAACTAAAGAAATGGCCTGTCTGTTCTAGAAAGGTGGGAAACTGAGGCCTGGGTTTATTTAGGGACTCAGTCAAGCCACGTGTGACACTGGTTGGAAGTGATGTTCCCTGAATATGGCCTGAATCTCTAGAATATTTTCTGAATTACTGCTGAATTTTCACAGAGGTAACAAAATAGTGATTTTTTTTTTTATTGCCTCTGAAGCACCTGTTGAGGATGCTGAGCCTTCAGGAAGGTGAAAGCTGTTAGAGGAAATTCTCCTAGGGCACCAACCTGAGGACAGGGAGATGGTCCAGCCAGGAGGGAAGCAGGGGACTGGGATGATGTCCTCCTTAGGACCTTGTTGAAGGTGGGTACTTGGGGTCATCTGTGAACAGAAGCACATGTCAGGTCTCTATGGTGCATCTGCTTGGCTGGTCTCCTTCCAGGAGGTCATTTGTACCTGGAGGGCTCAGGGCAGCTTGTGCAACCATGCCACACGTAGATGGGGTCCTTGCTGGGAGAGTCACACAACCATTCAATAGTTGTGGTTGGAAAAGAGATTTAAGACCATTAGGTCCAACCCTTCCCCCAGCCCTGCCCAGGCCACCCCTGCCCCGTGTCCCTCAGCACCATCTCCAGGGCTTGGAAACCCCTCCAGGGATGGGGACTCCCCCCCTGCCCTGGGCAGCCTGGGCCAGGGCCTGACAACCCTTGCCAGGCAGGAATTGTTCCCCAGATCCAACCTCAACCTCCCCTGGCACAACTTGAGGCCGTTCCCTCTTGTCCCATCCCTTGTTCCTGGGGAGCAGAGCCCGACCCCCCTGGCTCCAACCTCCTCTCAGCAGCTGCAGAGCCAGCAGGTCTCCCCTCAGCTCCTGCTCTCCAGGCTGGACACCCCCAGCTCCCTCAGCTGCTCCTGCTCACACTTGTGCTCCAGCCCCTTCCCCAGCTCCCCTGCCCTTCCCTTGTGCCCGTTCTCAGATTGGCCCAGGAGAGCAGTGACCAAAGCAGCACCAGAACTTCACCCTTGGGCTGAGGACCTGGTTTCTCTGAGACCCATAAAACTCCTCCATTGCTTGAAGGAACCAGGTTTCCACCCCCAGGCACTGCCTGTCCCTTCCTGGGGACCTTGCTGGTGGGTCCCAGCTGGACGCTGGGGACCTGGTGTCCCTTTTCCTGGCTGCTTAAGGGACTCGTGCACACTCAGCTCAGCTCTGCCCCCGTCCCGGATTACGTGCCAGGTGGTGGAAGAGTTTGGCCTTTGCTGCAGGCAGAGAGAAGCACTTGTTGAGAGCTGCCCATGTGTGAAGATAAAACGAAGGGAATGTCACGTCCCAGAGCTGCCGCCTCCGGGAGCAGCCGAGGGGGCTGGGAACGCACGGGAGGTCAGTGCTGCTGCTGCCCCAGGAGATGCTTTCACCCCTCTCAGGTATCGTCCGTGTGGTACATGCAGAGCAGAACAACCCTGGGACCTCCCCAGGAGTGTCTGAGCCCCACAGCCTCCCATTTGTCCCCCTGTGGAGGGTTGTGTCCCTCCCATCCTGCTGTGCCTGGACTCAGGGCCCCATCCTGACCAGGCACTGGACTTTTCAAGCAGGTCTGAAGTGGGAAGAAGCACTCCTGAAAAGTGAGGTAATTCCTGAGGTACCCCATTGTCAGGTGAGACTGGCACCCATGGTGTCCCTGGTGACACTGGGGACAGTGCTCCTGGCCAGGAGGCTGGGGACAAGGACCTCAGCCACTTGGGACCTGGGCAAGGACTGGACAAAATGTGCTCATCCCCCCGATTGGGGCTGGAATCTGAGAGTGACTGTGACCGAATGCTCTGGCAGGTGCCTTTGGAAACAGCTGGAGGGTGGGTGCAGGGCCAAGATTTCAGCAGATCTCCCAACCCTGAGCTGCCACCCAGCAGCACCACAGCCTGGCAGAACAGGGACAGATGGATGGAGAACTCTTCAGGAACTGGGACTTGCTGGATGTGGAGCTGAAGGAAAACGTTGGATCCAGATGTAACACCAGGGCACCGGGTCATTGCACTAGAACAGGAAGAGATGGCAAAGTCCAAAGGAATGCTGATTGCCACCATCCCTGGAGACATCTGAGAAGACAGTTGTGGTGCCAGGGGACAGGGTTTAGTGGTGGACACTGCAGAGTTAGAGTAGTGGTTGGACTTGATGATTCTGAAGGTCTTTTCCACCCAGATTGATGCTGTGATGCTGAAGTCACCCCGTTAAAAATGGCATGAAAATCAGCCCTTTCCTGTGAAACGATTTGGCTGGAATGGAACTGTTTTCCCAGCTCCTTCAGGGGTTAATGGCAGCTCCATCTAGAGAACCGTTAAAGGTGTTTCCAAAATATTTCCACTGCCCTGTTGTTTTTACAGCCAGGAAGGGCAGGGCAGGCCTGGCTGGGCAGGGGCTGCTGCCTGGCCTTGCAGATGGAAACCAGGCTCGGGAGAGTCAGTGGGAATTTCAGGCTGGGCACTGGGAAAGGATGCAGGAAGGGACCTCCTCATCACAGCCCAGAGGGTGAGGACTGGTCCTCCCTGGCTTGGGGGACAGTGTGAAGCTGCCCAAAGGGAGGTGTTGGGGTGAGCTCTGACCAGTTGCTTTCAAGTAGGGTTCACAGTATCACAGAATATTGGGGTTGGAAGGGACCTCTGAAGATCATTGAGTCCAACCCCCTGCCACAGCAGGACCAAAACCAGGGCAGGTCACTCAGAAAGGCATCCAGACAGGGCAGGAAAGTCTCCAGAGAAGGAGCCTCCACAGCCTCTCTGGGCAGCCTGGCCCAGGGCTCTGACACCCTAGAAGTTTTTCCTCATGTTGAGGTGGAACTTCCTGGGCTCCAGTTGGAATCCATTGCCCCTCGTCCTGTCCCAGGGCACAAGTGAGAAGAGCTTGTCCTGCCTTCTTGATGCCCTCATGTATTTACAGACATTCATTAGATCCCCCCTCAGTCTTCTCCTCTCCAGACTGAACAGCCCCAGGTCTCTCAGCCTCAGGGTCATGAAGGGTCTGGAGAGCTTGTGGGTAGGGTTGGTTTTTGGGGATTGTGGAGTCACATTCATCCAGCTGGATTTTCCCACCCTTGCCCACGTTGATGGCTGAGGCTTTCATGAGTCTCAAGCAAGGGAGAGTCTGGAGAAGTACCACACCCTGCTGATGGTGGAGCTTGAAGCTGAAGGGGGTTGAGACACAGGAGGTGCTGTGATGGTGCCAGGCTGCTCCCCTCTGGGTGCCCTGGGCTATTTGACTTCATCCATGTGCCCTTGGGTAGAGCTTGGACACGCAGGGGAGGTCACATCCTGAGGGTGCTGGCCACTGGCATGCTGGACACCCCAAAACTCACCCCAAAGAGCAGGTTGCAGAGCCCATGGCAGCAGCTGAGCTTTGCTCTGGCCCATGCTGAGCACCCAGGAGGTCCCTCCTGCCTGGTCCCTCCTTCCAGCCACCTCCAGCTCTTGCACTTGGTGCCTCCCCCTCAGCCTTCACACCCCATCCCCACCCAGCTTTCAGCCCAGGGAGGTTTCCAAGCCCTTTACCCTGAATGTCCCCTCCCAGAAATCCATGTCCAGGTTGCAGCCAAGGAGCAGCTGCAGAGCTTGATTTTTGGAAAAAAAAAAAAAAAGGGATTTGGGATTCCCTGGCCTGTGTGAGGATGTGACACAGGAAGGCTGAGAGGAGCTGCTTCTTCAAAGCATCCCTGCATTTCTGGGGGTGTCCCAGCTGGGGTGGGGGTGCAGAAGAGGGGGTGTTTCTGCAGGGGGGTTCCCAGGGGGCTGGGGGCCG
>NW_009952706.1:31042-35510 GCF_000747805.2 Chaetura pelagica
GAAATGCAAATACCTGGGTGTGCTGGCAGCTCTGCTGCTGCTGGGGCTGCAGAGGAAGGGGCTGCAGCGTGGTTGACCTTTGCTACCAGGATGAAACCCTGGGGGATGCTCAGCTGGTGGCTCCCACTTCCCTCCCCAAACCTTTCACCTTCCCCATCTCACTGCCCACTGCCAGTCCTAAGGGACAGGGAGTGGCACAAGGGATGTTTGGGCTCCCCTGGGCCCGTCCATGGAAGGTCTCCCTTGCTTTGGGATCCTGTGTCCGTGCCGGTGGCTTAGGCTTCTCCTTGTGGGGGCTGGGGATTCCTGGGGGAGCAAGATTCCCCATCCCCTCAAGCTGAGGGGTTTGGCTGTGCAAGGATGTGTCTGTCCCCAGGCCACAGAGGGTTACAGCCTGAGGAAGAGAAGGGCTGTGGGTGGAGGAGGCTGCAGGAGCCCTTTCTGCACCTCATGCTGCCTCTTCCGCCTCGCCAAGGCTCTGTGCTCTGCTGGCAGGGACCCACTTTTCCATAAATTTGGGTGGAAGGGAGAGTTTGGCAGAGCCCTGAGCTGCAGGAAAGGATTTATGGCTGCTTTGGATGCTCTGTGTTCTCCTTGCAGGGCTGGGGCTCCTGCAGAAATGCCCCATGAGAGGAGGAGAAGGTGGAGGAGGTGGAGGAGGTCCTGGCATCTGACTGGGGAGTGGGGACTCAGCCTGTGCTGGAGCTGGGGAGCACAGGGGCTGGAGGAGGCAGGATGAGGAGGGACATCCTTGGTGCACTTGTGGATCTGTGGTGACCATGGGGCTGAGACCTCCATGCCTGTGCTGGTGGTGGGTGATGCTTGCCGAGCAATGGGAAGCGATGAGGAGACATTTCATCCTCCAGAAGTGAAACGACTCCAGAAAGCCAGTGACATCTCCCAGCTCCAGCTCATCCATGTGCTGTGGGCCCCTGGAGCACCTCGGGGCCCCTGGAGCACCTCAGGGCCCCTGGAGCACCTCAGGACACCTGGAGTACCACATCCCTGGAGCACCTCCTTCCTTCCCTGGAGCACCTCCAGCAAGGCCACCAGCTCCTGCAGGTCCCAGTGGTGAGCATGGTCCTCCTGGAGCAGGCAGGAGCAGGCTTCTAGGAGCTGTGCTGCCCCAGGCTCCTTGGGAAGGACATTTTCCTTCTTCCCACTCACATCTGAGTTTTCCAGGCAGCCTGAAGCAGCACTGGAGCTTTCCCAGCAGAGCCTCGTGACTCTTTGCTCTCCCCATCTCTCCTGCCCTCTCTTTAAACAACCGTTGCCCGAGGAAGGAGAGGCATCTCAAATGTCCCTCCTCTCTCCTTCACTGCGAGTGCAAAATAGGTATTGGACACATTTCCAGATGGAAACGTGAGGCCTGGGGATGGATAAAGAGCTTTTCAAGGCTTTGGAGCAAGGTGTGGACAGCGCTGAGAATAGCATCGTGAAATCTCAACTGCCAAGCCCTTAGCCTAACCAGAAGGTTATTCTTCTTCCCTTATGCTCATACATATCCATTAGGATGAGACCATATGTGTGAGATGTAGATGAATTTCTTTCCTCTTGACAAGTCCAGTTGGTCTTCCTAGGTAAGGAGATGGTGGTCTGTTTCCATCCAACTCCAGGCTGGCTCTTTGCCGCGATTTCTTGAGTTGTGTTTGCCCCAGAAGAAATGGAGCTACAAGTTGGAGCTTCAGGCCTAGCTCTTCTCCACCCACTCACTGATGGAGTCTTCTCCACATTTTCAATGCCACATGTCCCTGGGGAGCTGCAGAGGTCCCTCCTGAGTGTGGGGAGTGACTGGGTGCTGGGAAGCCTTCAGCAGAGGAGGGCAGCAAGGTGGGATGGGGAGGAGGGAAGAAGCTGCTGGCAGGTCCCCAGGAAAGGCCCATGTTCCCAGATGAACAGAGGACTTCCTGGTGAAAGGGTGGCTTCTCTGCCAGCAGGAGCTGCAGGTGAGCACAGCCCCATGCTCCTGCTTTTCAGTTTGCTTCACAAAGTGTCTCCCAGAAGACACTGACAGGACCCTTGCAGGAGCTTGCCCAAGGATTTGGTGCTGCCCTTGTAGCTGAGCTCTGATATTGAAAGGTTCCTGGAGGATGGAGCAAGGAGAGACATCTTGCAGGTCTCTCAGGTGGTTAAGGCTGTGACATGCAGCTGCTGCTCAGCCCCTAAACTTCCTTTCCAGAAGAGTCATCTGGACATAACGGGTCCTTTTGATGCCTTCCAATCCATTACAGCCTGCAGATCAGTGCAGGTGGCATCAGCCTGGATGATGGATGGTGTTCAGGTGGTCAAGGGGAGGGCAGCTTCCTACACCCATAGAGTCAGACCTCTCAGCTTCTCTCAACACCATGGGCCACACGTTGCTGCTGATGTCTTTGAGGGGCAGGAAAGGGGAGCAGAGAGGAGTGGGGTGGATTTGGGGCCCTGCTGCAGCGTGGCTGAGCCAGGGCATGATTGCTCCTCGGGTCTGGGATGGTGGAGCTGGGCAAAAGAGACCAATCCAAGTGGAGAAGTTAGTATTTGAGAATCCTTTCTTCAAGGGAGAGTGGGCATGGCTCATGTCCCCATCCCCCCAGCCCAGGCTGAGCTGCAGCAGCCTTACTGGGAAAAAGGGATGTGAAATTAGGGAAAACATGTCCAGGAGGGATCTCAGAGGCCTCGAGATTGTGGGGTCACCCAGTGAGGTGAGCAAACCTGCCTCCACAGGGCTGTGTTTTCATGGAGAGCCTCATAACCCTTATGGTTAATCTCTGCCCTGAGGTCACTGTGCTTCTGGGGCTGCTGAGAGGTTCACTTTGTCAGAGCTTCCCCCCAGACTGGTGCCCTTGTTGGCAAGAGGCTCTGCTCCCAGGGCTCCTGGTGGACTAGTTCCCCTAGACTGGACCCTGTCCTGGTGCAAAGGGTTCCCTGTAAAATGGGGAAGGTTCCCTGCTTAGGCAACCCAGAGATCATCTTCTCTTGTGCCCGCGGACATTGCTGGCCCGTGGACACCAACGTGCTGCCATCAGCCAGGCCTTCATCTACAAGCTCCAAGCCCCTGCTTCTCCGTGGCCTTCAGTGAAACACAAACATGCTCAGGTGAGATCCACCACTGTCCTCAGGAGCCCAGATCCCTGCTGGGGCTGCCTGCCAGGAAGGTGCCCAGGCAGGACCTGGGGTGCAGGCAGCACAGAGGCCGGTGTGCTGGGCAGCAGGTCCTGGCTGTGAGGAGCCAAGCACAGCTCTCATGGTTGCTTCTCCACATGCCTCCTGACTCAGGCAGGCCCAGATTAGCTCTTGCCACAAGTAACTTCTGATATTTCCCAGGGAAACAGCTGAATGTCTTTTTTTTCTACGCTTGTGGTTACCATGACCAGTTGATGTTGGCTTGTTTGGGTGGGAAGCCTCACCCAGCCCCACTGGCCCCATGGTGGGGACTTGAGAGGAGGGACCATGTTGAGCAGATGTCCTCCCATCCCAGGTGCTGGGGCTCAGGGATCCTGCCCCACCACAGGGCTGATGTGGGATTCAAGGTGATGGGGCCTGGAGCAACCTGTGTCCCCGGCCATGAAAGAAGGGTTGGAACTAGATGATCTTTCAGGTCCCTTCCAATCCCAACCAGCCTGGGATTCTGTGATTCTCTGACAACAGGGCTGGCCAGGAGACAAAGCATGGGAGGACAGAGTGGAGCAGGACTGATGCTCCCCCAGAGCCTGGCTTGCCCTGCATTTCAGCTCCCACCCGAAGCACATCCAACCCTGGGCTGAGAACGGCTGTTTTCATGCCGCTAGTGCCTCCCCACACCCTGGCTGGAACCAAAAACCTGGAGGTGCTGGGAAACCTCCCGTGCTATTGTGCCACAGGACCAGGGTCCCCTGACTGTCCTCCCGTTGGGGGGGCTTGGGGTGACCCCCCCCCGTCCCCCCGGGGCAGCCCTGGGCAGCAGGAGCCCCAGGGAAGGGCTGGGAGCTGCCTGCCCTGCCTGTGCAGGCAGATGGCTTTTCCAGGGCGCTCCGGATGTTGGAGCCAGGCTATTTTGGACCACGTGGGCGTCTGAATTCCAGGCGAATCCCCGGCTCGAAAAGAGAAAAAAAAAAAAAAGAAAGAAAAAGAAGAAAACACCCGAAAAAAAAAAAAAACCACAACAAACCCGACGGGAAAAAAAACAACCCAAACCCCAACCCCCCCAGAGCCTGCCGGGGTCCCTGGGGGTGGGGATGCTGCCTGGCATGGAGAGCCAGCAGCCCAGGGCACCCCTTGTCCTTCTCCCAGCCCCACGTTGTGCCCGGAGTGCCCAGATGGTGGGCACCTCGGCAGCAGCTCCTCAGCCCCCCAAAAGGGCTGATCTATGGGGGGGGGGTCTTGCCCAGCCACCTCTTGCCAGTTCCCCGGGCTCTTTGCCGTGCTCCCCCCTCTCTCGGCCACGCTGGGTGGGCGAGGGCAGAGGGAAGGTGGCTTTGTGCCCTCCTGCCTCTCGCCGCCCTCCCCCCGT
>NW_009952706.1:36003-37912 GCF_000747805.2 Chaetura pelagica
GAGCTGGGTGTTGTACCAGCCTGATCCCAGTTCTCCACAGTAGAGGGTCTCCAGGCGCAGCACCTGGAGGAACCGGTCCAGCTTCCCAGCACTGGGAACCCACCAGGTTCCCCCACCCCAGCTCCGGGTGGTTTTCTGGGGAAAGCCATTTTAAGAAGCTTTTGATGGAAGAAACCCACCTCTCCCCTCAAAACTCCTGGATGTCACCGAGGTCTGGGGCTCCTGGCACAGCATCTGGGCACCAGGAGATGCTCTGCGCCCAGCGTGGGGGAGGTGACAGGCAGGTGCCAGCTCTGTAACCCACTTGGATGGCAGCAGCCGGGCTGAGGGGGCTGGGGTTGGGTATTTTGGAGCGTGTTGGTGCTCTGGAGGCTGTTGGGACGTGTCTCCTGCTCCCACAGACCTGGCAACCCTCCAGCTACTATCCCACAGTGCCCCTCTGCCACCCGGGGTGGGGGGGGGAGATGGACCTGCCTGACCCCAGCTTCACTGCTGCAAGGCTGGGCTGCCCAGCATCACCTCCATGTCCCGTGTCACCCCCCCCAAATCATTCCCAGCCCCCAGGTGGAAGCTGGCATGGCTGGGGGGAGGCAGTGCCCACCCTGCAGTGACAGCCCTGGTGCCCAACGTGGCAGGGAAGATCTTGGCACCAGTTCTGGTGGGCAGAGAGCAGAGGCAGCGCTGCTGTTTGCAGGGTGGCTTTTCCCTCTGTCCCCTTGCCATCTGTCCCTGTCTCCTGTGCCTTCCATCCCTGTCCCACTCACACTTCATCCCCATTCCCCTCACCCTCCATCCCAGTCCTGCTCACTCTCCATCCTTGGAGATGGAGGGTCCCATTTGTCCTCCATCCTTACCTCTCCCACCCTCCATCCCCAGCCCCACACTCTGCATCCCTGTCCCTGTCATCTTCCATCCCTGTCCCCTCATCCCCACCCCCTCACCCTCCATCCCTGCCCCCCATCTGCCCCACAGCTCCCAGCACACTACCTGAACAGGCTCCAGTAACGGCTCATGGGCTGTGTCCCCAGGATAATGTCTTTGTTGTCCCTTTGCCATGGGGATGCAGCAGCTGGGGGCACTGGGGAACCCTGTCCTCAGGGCTGCAGTGCTGGGAGCAGGGTGGTGGTACCAGCTTGGGGAGCTGGGCAGTTGGCTGGGGAGCCCTGGGCTGCAGCCCCAGCTTTGGCTGCAAGTCCCCGCTTGGCTCTGTGCCTCAGTTTCCCCTCTCTCACAGGACTTCAGCCCTCACTCAATCAAGGCTGTTTTCATTCACACCAGGTTTCCAAACACGCCGCAGCCGTGGGATCCCACCAGAGCCAGGAGAAGACCTGGGGTGGGTGGGAAACTCCAGGTGCCACCACCGCAGGGTCTGCAAGGGGGGGTATCGTGTCTCACGGCTGCATCAGGGGGGCAGGTCATTAAAACCAGAAAAAAAAAAAAAAAGGCAAATTAAAGGGCCTGAGTGAAGCTCACCTGGGTTAAGAAGGTGTCACCTGCTGAGTGGTGTTGCTGGTGTCACCAGGCTGAGGTGGGATGCTGGCCCTTCTCCCTTGTCACTGGTGCCACCCACATCCTGTGCCTGGCACGAGGCTGCTCCACCACCTTGTTTGGAGGCAGGAGGTGAGGAGCACTCCCCGGAGGGTGAGTGGAGCAGGTGAGGGAGCTGGCACAGGGGGTGTCCCAGGGGGCCGGGGCAGTGTCCCCCCCCTACCTCGCTGCCACTCAGGGGGGGACACTTTGGGGAAGTCACAGCATCATCACATGTCAAAATCCCAAATATGTGAGAGGTGCATCATTAACGGGATGGGGATCAAACACAAAGAGCCTCTCCATGATCCCCCAGACCCTTCCCCCCCACACCCCAATCTTGCATTTTTTTGTGTTTTGAGGAAGGAATGGGGAGGTTGGG
>NW_009952706.1:38267-39318 GCF_000747805.2 Chaetura pelagica
CCCCCGGGGGGGCCCCCTGCCGGTCCCCTCGGTTATTCACTGTTTCTTCAGGGGGGGTTTCAAGCCCTGCTCCTGGGAGGTGGTAGTGGGGGCTCTGCACCCTTGGGGGTCCCCAACCCTCTGCATCCCAGGCCCCAGGGGGTGTCCCTCGCTTCCAGCTGCACCCCACAAGGGGGACAGAGGGATGGGGTGCACCCGTGGGGACACCCCGCCGTGGGGACAGATGGGTTGGGGACTCCACAGGGGACGCTCCATGGGGGGGGGACAGAGGGGTGGGCACCCCACAGGGGACACAGAGGGTTGAAGAAGGTGAGGAGAGACACCCCACAGAGGGGACACAGAGATGAGGAACACTCTGGGGTCACCCCAACAGTGGAGGACACAGGAATGGGGGCCACCTGCCAAGGTGAAGCTTCCGTGGGTGGGTGGGGGCTGCAGGAGCACCCCCGGGGGATGCCTCACAGGGCACATGGATGTAGGGGTGCAGGGAAACAGCCCCGGGGCTGGACAGGGGGGACAGGCCACATGGTGAGGGAGGGAAGGCATGGGGACAAACGTGGGGACATCACCCCTGAGGGAGGGGGGTTGGTGGGAAGACACAGCAGGGTGACACGGGAGGGACACTGGGGTGACACTGCGTTGTAGATGGGTGTGGACTGGGGGGGACACGGTGGGGTGACACCTGCGTGGGCAGGGTGGACAGGGGGGTACACAGTGGGGTGACACTCATGGAGGTGATGGGGCTTGGGGAGGCACAACGTAGTGACAGCCCTGGGGGGTTAGATGAGACCCCCCAGCAGGGTGACACCCACGGGGGCGGATGTGATGTGGGGGACACCCCCCAGTATCACCCGTGGGAGTGGATGTCACATGGGGGGGGGACAGTGTGGTGACACCCATGGGGGTAGGTAGAGTTTAGAGGGGCCACACCAAGGTGATGTCCTACAGGTGCTGATGGGACATGCGTGGGGGGACTGAAGTGGGGTGACACCCATAGGGGGTGGGTGTGACCTGGGGCGGGGGGGCACCCCCTGGTGACTGCCATGGGGGG
>NW_009952706.1:44650-49856 GCF_000747805.2 Chaetura pelagica
CCCCCAGGCAGGGCCATTCCCCGGGGGGGTGGCTCCCCTGACTCTGCTCACCCTGCCAGCGCATTTGTTTTCCCAAAGCCCAGCCGTAGGAACAACCTCTTGATTAAGTGTATTAATAGTTAAACTTTCAGCTCATAGCTTAAACTCAGCAGACCACGAAAAGCTCCCTCCTTTACTCATGCTCTGTTGCTCAACTAAAATATTGCACTGAAAAGCGTCGGGGTTTTTTTCCCCTTTCTTTCTTTTTCCCCTCCTTTTGCCCTCCTTTTACCACTGACTCGACTTTGACTTCTGGGAGTGTGGGGGGTCTTGCAGGGCTCCCCCACCTGGGGGAGACCCCCAGTTGTCCCCACTGCCCCTGGCAGTCATTGCAGGGAGGTTGGGGGGAGAGGGGGGCTTGGCTTGCCCATCTCTAGGGGATGAGGCTCTTAAAGCCCAACCAGGCTGGGGAAGAGAATGGGAACCACCATGGGCAGTGGTGGCCCCTCACCTTGGTGGGGACATGGGGACAGGCTAGGGATGGGATGGAGCTGCTGGTGGCAGCTGGTTTGTAGGATTAGCTGTTTTCCTGCCAGGCAGGTGATGGGACAGGAGGGACGGTGAGAGGTTCAGTGGTGCCAAGTGCCAAGGTCCTGTGGCTGGGTGGAGGCAACCCCCAGTCCCAGCACAGCCTGGGGAGGGGTGGGTTGGGAGCAGCTCTACAGAAAGGGGCTGGAGATACCGGTGGGTGACAGATGGGACATGAGCCAGCACCTCACAGCACAGAAAGCCAACTGCATCCTGGGCTCATCACTGGCAGCATGGCCAGCAGGGCGAGGAGGGGACTGTCCCCTCTGCTCTCCTGCGACCTCTCCAGGGCACTGCATCCAGCTCTGGGGTCCCCAGCATGAGACACATTGACCTGTGAAAGCAGAGCCAGGGGAGATGGACCTGGCAATGGTCCATGGGCTGGGACAGCCCTGCTCTCTCACAGCACAGAAAGCCAACTGCATCCTGGGCTCATCACTGGCAGCATGGCCAGCAGGGCGAGGAGGGGACTGTCCCCTCTGCTCTCCTGCGACCTCTCCAGGGCACTGCATCCAGCTCTGGAGTCCCCAGCATGAGACACATTGACCTGTGAAAGCAGAGCCAGGGGAGATGGACCTGGCAATGGTCCATGGGCTGGGACAGCCCTGCTCTGGAGAGGCTGGGAGAGCTGGAGGTGCCCAGCCTGGAGAGGAGACAGCACTGGTGAGACCTTGCTGAGACATTTCATTGTATAAAGGGGCCCCTGAGAAACACGGAGAGAGACTTTTCTCAAGGGGCTGTCATGACAGGACAAGGGGAAATGGTTTAAAATGGCAAGAGGACAGGGATAGATTATACATATGGAAGTCTTACCATGAGGGTGGTGAGACCCTGGAACAAGTTGCCCAGGGAAGCTGTGGCTGCCCCATCCCTGGCAGTGTTGAAGGGCAGGTTGGATGGGGCTTGGAGCAACCTGGTCTAGTGGGAGGTGTCCCTGCCCATGCAGGGGGTGGGACTGGATGAGCTTTAAGGTCCTTTCCAACCTAAACCGTGCTGTGGTTTGATGAAGGGGGCAGTGGTGTAGTATGGGCAGGAGGGGAGAGCAAAAGTGTGATTGGAGGAGGAACCATCTCCAGGAGGAACCAGCCAGGAAAGCCTGGGCTCAGACCAGCAGGGAGGAAACTAGTGAGTCCTCTCTTGCTCAGGATTGGCTCTGCCATGGGCAGGGGAGCAGGATCAGGCCCCAGGCAGACTTTGCTTTCACCAGAGGGACCTGCCCTGGTGGGGAGGTGGGCTGTGACTCTTGGTGCAGGGGAAGCTGCCGGGTGGGCATCAGGGCACAGGGGTGTGGAGCAGCCTGTGTCCCCATCCATGCCCCATGTCCCTTGGGATACCCACAGTGCTGCCCTAGGAGAGCTCCAGAGTGAACCAGGCAGCAAGTCGGTGTGACCCCAGTGAGTGGCTGAGGGTGACCTGTGGGTCCCATCACCTTTGGGAGGGTCCAAAGGCCACGATTTATCCCTGGGCATCTGAAGACCAGGAGGGAAAGAAGCTTTTGGGTCCATCAGCATCTCAGCAGTGTTGGTGCAAATGTGCCATGGAGCAGGTCCTCCCTGCCCAATGTTATCTCCTTTTGGGGCACTACAGGGCTGAGTGGGATGTGTCAATAACATCTTTCTAGTGGTTTCACCCTGGCCTTGCAAGCAGGTGGAGGGCATTGAGGGTCTGAGATGACAGCCCTTGCTACATGGGTGGCAGCCTCTTATGATGTGAATAAAAGGATTTTTAAGGTCACAAGGTTTCCAAGAGGCTGCCTTGGTGTCTCTGGTTTCCACCCATCCGTCATTGTGGCATCAGAAAGGGACTTGAGTAATGGCCCTGCTGTGTCCATCTTGTGAAGCCTTGGCTCCCAGACCATGGTCTTCCCTTGGGGTTTGTGGCTCTGGCTCTTCATCCTTGGACTCAAACAATGTTTCTCCTTCCAGTGCATCTTCCATCACCTCAACTTGGGCACCCTTTGTGTTGGGGGGATGAGAACTCATCAGCTCCAGAGAGTGATGCCTGTGGCGTGGTGGCCCCGACGTGGGGAGGTGTGAGTTGGCCTCCACCCTGGGGCTGGTGGCAAAGGAAGAAAATGATGTCTTCTGATTTTCTGAGTAGGATGTGCTGCTCCATCTCCATCCACGCTTCTGGCTCCAAGAGAAGTGGGAGCTGGAAAATGGCTTAGGTCACTGGCTCTGCCCCGTGTCAGTGCTGTGATGCATTTCAGTGGGGACACGATGTGGGTGATGGGTGGGACCTGTGCCATGGTGTGAGATGTAGCCTGTCATTTCTGGGTCTCTTCTGAGCTGGGCTTCGTCCCAAGGGTCTGATGGTCACCTTCATGCCACTGGGCACTGGGTGGTAGGAGGGCTGTGGAATGATGGTGGCCTGGCCCTGTGGGCTGTGAGGTGCTTCTGAGTGACTCCAGTGGGTTCTGGGTGGCTGCTGCCACCTGTGAGACCCTAGTTGACAGTGGCATGAGTTTGGTCAGCACCTTTTGGGTTCCCTGGGGATGGCCCAGGCTTGAGCGAGAGTTGGGTTGGGTTCATGCTCTGGTATGATGAGATGGGGCATGGCTATCTTCTGTGTCCTCTGGTGCTGCTGTCTCTGATCATCTCGGGGTTTGCTGGTGGTTGCCCATGGTTGGAAGGCAGCTCTGGTCTTGCCTGTGGCTGTGGCTTGATGGGTGTTTCATTTTTGGCTTCGCAAACCCTCCTTGAGTTCATGCCTTTGCTCCAGCTCTTCATGGGGATAGCTGGGCAATATCCATCTCCCATGGTATTCCTAGGAGTCCTCTGCCCAAATGAGCAGCTCCATCCACTCAGACCCAGGTGCTCTCTTGGTGTTCCTAAGGGTCCAGGGGTTATCAGTTCTCACTTAGTTTTGCTAGGAGTAGCCCATGTGGCTTTGGTGCCTCTTTCTGTCCCTCAGAGGCTGGCCAAGAAAAGCAGTTTGAGATCCATGTCTGAGTCCTCAGCCTTTCACCTGAACATTCTGAAGGCTGAGGGGTTCTCACTTGAACACCCTGACCCTGAAATGTCTTAAGTGTTTGCAGATCCAGATGCTCTCAGCTTTGCTTCCTCTGTGGAGGAGGTGCTTGCTGGTTGGAGACATGTTCCTGCTTTCCAGCTTCTACTGAGGCTGGAGCATGGCTGAGGAGGACCATTTGTGGCTAAGGATCACTGGTGTCTTAGGGAGGGCTCAAGGCCAGTCAGTGCTGGTACAAAGCCAGGTGGAAGGAGGTCTACACACCCATGGGAGTTGCAGACCAGTGCTCTGCCCTCTGCTTTGCAGGAATCTGGGCTTGGGACCAGATCAAGGGAGGGCAAATGAGCTGTGTCCATAGATGTTGCTTGGAGGCTGTGTGGGATCTTTTATAGACTCATAGAATGGTGTGGGTTGGAAGGGATCTTTGAGGATCATCTAGTCCAACCTCACCTCAGATCTTGGGACACTGTTCACTAGATCATGTTCTGCAGAGCCCTGACCAACCTGACTTTGAACACTTCCAATGATGGAGCATCCACAGCTCCTCTAGGCAACCTGTCCTGGAGTCTCACCAGCCTCACCATACATTTCTTCCCTATGTCCAACCTAACCATGCCCTCTATCAGCTTCAAACCATTGCCCCTTGTGCTGTCATGACAGGACACGTTAGAAAGTCTTCCTCATTCTTTCCTATAAGCTCCTGTGTATATTGAAAGGCCTTTAAGCAGGTCTAGGTCTTGACTGGGCCGTGGGGTTATGCGGGGTGGGAGTGGCTGGTGGCTGGGATGTGTCACTGGGCTTGTGGACACCCAGGGTGACCAAACCTGGGGCTCTGAGTGCCAGACTGGGTTGTTCCTCCCCATCCTTCCCCCCTGCACAGTGTGCATGGGGATGGCAGCAGGGGATGGATCAGGCACCCACCACTCCCTGGCTCCCATCCCAGTCCCTAGGGCACGGGGACTTTGTCCTCACCCCCTGCAGGCTCTGGGAGCAGGAGGCCGAGGATGGGCCCCCTCAGGAGAGCTCCCCTTGCCCTCTGCTTTACCTTCTGCATCTTGCTAATCTGATGACCGGAGGTATGCGAAGCATTTCAAATATGGCCTCGTTAGCTGGCTCCGGACAGAGCAGGCGAGGGGCGTTTCTTCACACTCCTGTTCCAGCCTCCCCTCGGGCATCCTGCTGCCCTGCCCTGGACGGACGTGTCCCCTTGCAGGTCAGCTCTTGGTGGCAGCTTCGACCCCAGGTTTGAGAGCAGCAGGGGGTGGGTGTGTGCCCATGGCAGGGACCGGGGTGCTGCTTCTGCCCGCAGTGCTGCTGGGTGCCCCAGCCTCCTGCAGCAGGGAAGCCCTGGGCAACTGGTGATGGTGGGAGGGGTGCCAGGCGTTCTCCCTGCAGGTAGGGATGTTGGGTGCTGGCCCTGGTGGGAAGCACCTGGCGTGGGAGGTGGGCCAGGGAGGGGGGCACAGTGCAGCTCTCAGTGCAGGGGGGACCCTCAGGGGGGTCCTCCTCCCAGCTCTCCAGGGTAGTGCCAGGGTGCCGTGGCACCCACCTCGGGGTGCTGTGCTCCCTCCCCCGTCCATCTGTCCCTACGTGTCCCTGTGTCCCTGCCCATCCCTCCCACAGCCCCGCGCTGCTGCTGCTGCTGCCGCTGCCGCTGCGCTCCCGGGCC
>NW_009952706.1:50663-55580 GCF_000747805.2 Chaetura pelagica
CTGCAGTGGGGGTGGGGGGGGCTGGTGGCACAGTGGCCTGAGAAGGGGATGTGTTCCCCTTCAGGCATGTATTCCCCCCCAGCCCAGTCTGCAAGGACCCCTGTGTCACCCTGCTGCAGGGAATCCTGCCCCACTGTCTGCACAGAGCCATGTCCCCTCCTGTAGGGAGCCCTGTCCCACCTGCTGCAGAGGCTTCTGTCCCCTCTGTCCCCTCCTGTCTGCCAGGGCCCCTGTCCCACCCTTCTGCAGGGAACTTTGTTCCCCTGGTGCTCTCCTCATCAAAGCCCCCCCGTCCTACTTCTAGAGACCCTCCTGCTCCCTCATCTGTGGGGACCCCTGTGCTCCCTTCTGCAGGGACCCCTGTCCCCTTGGGCTGCAGAGACCTGTGTCCCCCTACCCACAGGGGCTCTGTCACCTCATCTTAAGAGCCTTGTGCTTCCCCCTGCTTTGAAGCCCTGTGTTCTCCCCATCCATAGGGACCCCTGTCTCCCCATCTGCAATTTCCTCATCCCCTCTTCTGCAGAGCCTCGTGTCCCTCCTCTAAAGGGACCCTTTTCCCCCCACCCAGTGGGACTCCAGTCCCCCCCACCCACAGGGACCCTTGTCCCCCCATCTGCAGATGCCCTGTCCCCCTGCTTGCAGATCCCTGGGGTGGTTCCTAAGGGTGTTCCCCCCAGCTCCAGTGAGGACCTGGAGGCAGTTCACGGGCAACTTGTGCTGCCTTAATCCCTGGGGAGTGGGAGTGACCTGTCATCTCCACACGTGGGGAAACTGAGGCAGGGAAGAGCAGCTCTGCTGCCAGTAACCCCAGTTTGAGGCCCTACAGGGTCCAGCAACCTGGGGGCAGTGGTCGGGGATGCTCCTGGAGGTCCCTGTGCACCTTGGCCAGGGGGGGGTTGCAAACTGCTGGTGGGTGGTTTTCCACCAAATCCTTTCTTAGAGGCACTTTCTCATCCTTGCCCTAAATATTTCCTACATGTAGGAGCCAAGACCCGTGGCCTTTGTCTCCCTGGCTCGATGCACCCCCTCATCCCCCCCCCCTTCCCTTCTCCCTATCCTCGGGTTCCTTCAATAAAAAGCCTTTAAAAGCAGAGGTTGGCCACCTCGCTGGGAAAACTGGTGTCACCTTGAGTGTGCCAAGGCCGTGGTGGCTCCGGGGGCTCCCAGCCCCTCCTGCTGGGAGCAGCAGCTCTGCTGGAGGAGGAGGATGGGCCCTTTTTTTCTTTGCGAAGGCGTTGGGGGATTAGCAAGAGGATTAGTAAATATGACTCCAGGTCAAGATTAAGACCCCCAAAAATATATATAAAAGAGGAAAAAAAGGTGGTGGGTTGTTTTTTGGTTTGTTTGTTGTTTCCCCCCCCCCTTCCTGTGCTGATGCACCATGAGGATTAGAATGAGAGGGATTCGTGCTGTGGCCAGTGGGTTGGTTCAGGGTGGGGGGTGACAGGGAGGGATGGGGGGATAGGACAGTGAGGGAGGCTGTGTCTGCTGGTCTGGAGCTGCCAGAGCCATGGGGGAGCAGGGGAGCAGTGACAGATCCTCAGGGGTCCACAGGGGGCTGCTGGTGCTGGCTGCAGGTGCTGGGGAACCTGGGGGTGATAGGGTGGTATCTTTCTTTTTTTGGGGGGACTTCTTGGTAAACCACAGCCAGCCTAATGCTGGGAATAACTGGCTGCACAGTGGTGGGGTCAGCAGCTTGTTCAAAGGGCTGGTAGCTCAGAAGATGAGGCTGGGAAACTCCCCTGGGAAGGCAGTGGGGAGTGATTACCCCCTTCTGCCCACAGCTCTCCCCATCAGCTGTAGGATGGGCTCTTGTCCCACATGAGCATCCTGGGTGGAATGCAGCAAACCCTCCCACCTCTTGTGTCCCCTCTGAGGATTAGCTGGGGAAGTGGTGCTGAATATTCAGGTGATCAAGCTCCTTGCCTCTGGGCAGGCCCCCCTCCCTACCAGGAGGGCTTCCAGCAGAGTCCTAGCAATCTCACCTTCCCTGGTGACAATGCTCCCCTGGGAAGTGCTGGGAAGGGGGGGACAAGGGTGTCCCTTCCAGGAGATGGGGGTCCTCATTATGCTGGGGACATGTCCCACAGCTGAGGGAGGGGGCTGACCTCCCTGCCATGGTGCTCTTGTGTCCCTTTGATGGTGGAGAGGGGAGATGCTGAGACTGGAGGGAAAGGATACTTGGGAGATCCCAGTTGAGGACATGCCCCTCTCAGGCTTACCTGCCTTTCTGAAGGACCACATGACCAGTACGTGTACTGGGAGGAAACTGGAGTGGCCTAGGGTGGGCAATGGTGACCCTGGCACAGCCATGTCCCCATCCCTTCTCCCTGTCTGCCTGGGGCAGGGCTCCTCTCCTGGGATCCCACACCTCTTCCCTGAGTCCATGGGTGCTTTGGGGGGCAAACAGCCATCCCTGCTTCAGGCACCTCCCAGCAGGGTTGACCCCCCAGTTGGGACTGAGCCTTTTTGGGGGCTGAACTCAAACTGTGGTCAAACAGTGTTTTGGGGGGCTAAGTGCTGGTTTGGGAGTCAAGCACCAGTTTGGAGGTCTGAGCACCACCATGAGGGGCTGAGCACCAGTTTGGGGGTGAATAAAAGCTTGGGGATCAAGCCACCAGTTTGGGGGCTGAGAACCAGCTTGGGGGTCAAGCAGCATTTGGGGGGACTGAACACTGGCTTGGAGGTCAAGGCTGGGGGTGTCGAGCACTGGGTCAGAGGTCTGAGCACTGTTTTGATGGCACCAGTTTGGGGATCAAGCACTGGTTTGAGGGGTCGAGCACTGATGTGGGGATCAAGCACTGTTCTTGCAGGGCTGAGCACAAGCTTGAGGGTCAGGTACCAATTCAGGGGGCTGAGCACCTGCTCTGGATTTCAGTGCTATCTGGGGGGGGCTGACCACAAGTTTGGGGTGGAGCAGCTGCTTGGGGGGCTGTGCACTGTTTCAGGGGGCTGGGCACTGCCTTGGGGACTGGGTGCCAGCTCAGGGTGGGGCTGAGCACTGGCTTGGGGGTCAAGCGCCAGCTCAGGGGGCTCAGCCCCACACCTGGTGTGTAGATGCAGCTCTGGGTGACACTGGCAGGTCTAGCCAACACTGGGGGGCTTCACAGTCTGTTGGCTCCATGTGGGGGTGAGGACAAACAGGCAGCCAGGGGCTGAATCCTGCTGGGGAGTGCTGGGCACGGAGAGGCCTCCTGCTGAGGTTTCTGCCTGGTACCCTGTGCTGTTCTGCTGGGGGCTGGCAGTGCCTGGGGGGTTATTCCTGCTCCCTGACCCACTCCCACAGGATGGGGAGTAGCACAAAAAGCTGAATCTGGGTCCCTTCTCTGGCACCAAATGGGTGGACACATCCCAGCCCTTCCCTGCCTCAGTTTCCCTCCAGCAGCAGAGCTATTCTGGGGTCTCCCCGCTGCCTGTGTGGGTTTTGTTTCCCAGCTGCTCTCCCACCATGGGGCATCCCTGCCTGGGCAGGCAGGGACAGGCAGGAATGACTCATGCCCACACCCCACAGCACGGCAGCTGGTACCCTGGGTGATGCCACGATGCCCTGAGCATCCCTCTGGATATTTCCCTGGGATCTTGGGAGCAGTGGGGTGTGCTGGCAAACCCTCACCTGGCCAGCTCTGTGCTGGAGTCCCAGCCTGCTCTCCTGGTGATGCCAGCAGCCATTGCCTGCTGGGGGCTGAGCACAGCAGGACCTTCTTGTGGAGCAGAGGTGTCCCTTGAGCTGGGACCTGGTCCTGCACTGTGGTGCCTGGGTACAAGGAGATGGGTGTGGGGAGCACCATCCCCTTCCTGCTGGGATGCTGCTGTTGGAGAGGGGAGAACAATGTCTGCCCCTTCCCAGGGGTCTGCAGGTTCAGGGTGACAGGAAGGGTGTGAAGAGGAGTCGGGGTTGTCACCCAGCCCTGGGACACAGAAAGGCACAAAGCTACTTTTTTGGGCTCTGCAGGTCACCTCGAACCCTGCTGGTCGTGGCCATCCTGGGGATCCATGTGTCCCCTGCCTGCCCTGGGATGGCAGCAGCTGCACCCTCTGCCACCCCAGGGGGGCAGGGGACGAGGGCAGGGCACCAGGGCAGGGCTTTTCCCTGGTGCCAGGGCCCTGCCAGGTTCCTGGGCTTGTCCCTCATTGCTCCCTTAGCCCCTGCTCTGGTAGAGCCATCGGGCTCCTTGTGGTGTTTCCTCCCTTCCCGTGGGATGCAGGTGTCCTCATGCTCCTCCTCCTCTTTGGGGATGACCTCTCTCTCCCCAAGGATGGGGGACGGATCCAGACCAGGAGGAGGGTGCCTGCAGCCCCATGCCCATCACTGGCATCCCCAGTGCTCCCTGCTGCAGCACTGGGCTTGCTCAGTGTCCCCCAGCAGGGTCAGGCCAGTGCTATGTCCCCAGGGGCTTTCTGGGATGTGGTGGCACTGGGTGCGAGGTGGGATGTGATGATGGCAGAAGGTCCTCTTGTAGGAGAGGGAGGAGTGATGCTGCTGAGGACACCATCCTGTCCTCCTATCCTGTCCTCCCATCCTGGAGGGCAAGATCCTCTTCTTCCCTCCAGGCTGGCTTAGTCCTGGGATGCTGCTGCCCACTCCTGGGGGGGTGACCATGGGGTGAGGGGCTGGGGGTCTCCCTGTGCCCCTCCAGGACTTGCTCAGGGTTTCCATTCTGGAGCTGAAGTCAGTGCTCTGGAGTGGGGAGCAGCTCCTGGGTCCCTCAGGAGCAAATGCAGCCCAGTTTGCCCTGCTGCCCTGCAGCACCCCGGGGTGTTTGATAATTGGGTGGAAGTAAAAACAATTAAGGAGAAGATGGGAAGCATGGGGTTGGAGAATGACCTGGGGCTGCCTGTGGTGTTTGAAGGGGGGGGATGGGTGGTGGTGGTGGTTGTGGTGGTGGTCGTCATCCCTGCCTCAGTTTCCCTGCCTCA
>NW_009952706.1:56084-57219 GCF_000747805.2 Chaetura pelagica
GGGGGGGGGGGGGGGGGCCCCCTCCCGGCCTGCAGCCCCACTGGGCACCAGGAAAAAGGGGGGAAGGAGCCTGTGGCTGGGGCTGGAATTTGCTTCTGAGCCAGTTGTTGCCCTTTAATATCCATCTGGATGTGTGGTGGTGATGCTGGGAGCATCGTGGGTGCTGGGAGCATCGTGGGTGCTGGGAGTGTTGTGGGTGCTGGGAGCATCGTGGGTGCTGGGAGCATCGTGGGTGCTGGGAGTGTTGTGGGTGCTGGGAGTGTCGTGGGTGCTGGGAGTGTCGTGGGTGCTGTGCTGGCTGCTCTTTAGGGCACCTGGAGCACGGTCACCTGCAGAGCCTGGCCATGCCCTGCTCCTCTGGGGTGCTGGGGAAGAGGCTGGCTGGGGGTTTCCTCCCTAGCCACTGTTCTTATGGAAGTGATCCCTTCTGCCTTGCTGCTGCTGCTGGGCTTGGGCTGCGACTGACCGCGTCTGTTTGCAAGGATTTTGGAGAAAGGGGGTCGAACGTTTGGCAGCAGGGTGGTGGTTTGCAGAGGGTGGTTTGCAGAGGGTGGTTTGCAGAGCTGGTCGCCAGCCCTGCGATCGTTGGGAGTTGCTGCTTCTTGCATATCTAAATGTGCCCTTTCAGCGGGCGCTCTCGGTCGAAACTGCCATCTTTTGCCTCATTGTCAACCTCAGCGAGGTTACGCATCGTTTGCTGACTCACAGCCTCCTGCTCTAATTACTCCTGCTCCACTCCCTCCCTGGAGCCACCAGGCCAGTCCCTGCTCACGGCTCCCCGTGCCTTGCTGGGGGGCTGGAGCCAGGGCTCCCCACGCAGACCCCCTGCCTGCGCACAGCCCTGAGCCTCTGAGCACAGCCACACGATGCTCCCCTGGTTGCCCTGCTCCCCCATCCCACTGTTAGCCCCCTCTGGGGTGATTTTGGGGGGCAGACAGGGGGGGCTTCCAGGTGCCAGCAGGGTGGGCACATGGCGTTGCCTGACCCACCATCCAGACATGATGCCAGGGGGCTTCGGGGCTCTCTGCTGCTTGCTCCTGTGAGCATCCTCGGGCACGCAGCCCCCCGGGGAGCAGGGCCCGGGCTCCCCCCCCGCCGGCAGCGCCGGCTGGGCCGATCCCTGCACTAAATCCAT
>NW_009952706.1:57243-65775 GCF_000747805.2 Chaetura pelagica
CCCAGCCGGCGGGTAAGCCCAGCGGGATCGGCGGCGTCGCGCCATCCCAGTGGGCGCCGCAGTCACTGCCGGGGCTGGGCTGGTCCAGCTCCTGGTCCAGCTCCTGGTCCTGCTCCTGGTCCTGCTTCTGGTCCTGCCCCACTGAGCTGCCACAGGTTCCTGCCCACCCAGAAACAAAGCTGCAAAGGAAGTCACTGGCTCTACCCTTTAAAAATAACAATAACTGTCATAATGACCATAATAATAACCGTAATAATAATAATAATAATAAAAAATATCCTCCATCCCCAATTTGCCAGAACAGTCTTGTACTGGTGGAAAAAGCCTGGTCCAGCATCTCACTTCTCAGAGTCCCCCCTTCCAAGGAGAGGAGACCCAAACCCACCCTGTCCCAGCAAGGCAGATGGGTGCAGTTGGCTTTAATTCACTTCAATTTTTGTCTCCTTGTGGTTTTTGCGTGGTGACGTTGGGGCAGGAACCAGGTGCCTGCAAATCCATCTTGCTGAGGGAGGTGAAACCAAGCCGGGTAATCCGGTGGCAAGGCCAGCGCTCGGAGCTGGGTTAATGCAGTCGTGCTCGCCTTGGAACAGGAGATATTTTATTTATTTATATATCAAGAGGTAAAAAACCCAAACCCTGTACGTGTCTGCGCTGGCTTCAGACTGTCACAGAGCAGTACAACCACGCATCTTATCTCGGAAAGCCATATTTTGGCCCTTTTTCTCTCCTCCCTCCCCCCACCTCCCCCCCAAGAAAGTGAATTTTAAGCACCGGGAGACAGTGATGGTTTCTTTGGAGCTGTTACGATCTGCCATGTACAATAAATCCGTCTTAGTTTGTGGATTATTGGCCCAATAGACCGTAACAGCTCTGTCAGCCCCTCCTGGTGTGCTGTGTCCGGCCAGCTCAGCCTGCTGCAGGTTTTCCTTTATTTATTTATTATTTATTCATTTTTATTTTTAGCTGGAGTTTCCAAAGGATTTTTCCATGCCCGTGTGCGTGTACAGCAGCTGATATGGGAATTGTGGGAGCTCAGCAGGGTGCCCCAGGGTTTTGGGGGGTTATTTGTTTATTTTTTTCTTTTAAAAAATTAATTCCCCCCTCCTGAAAATAACCTGGAGGCACAAACCTACACTCTGGAGTCCGAGCCCCCAAAATTTAGTGAGGCAGGAAGGCAGAGGTTTCACACCTGGCGTGTGGCAGGAGCTGTGAGGGTCTGGTGAGGGGCTGTGGGGGACTGCGGAGGGTTTTGGGGTGCTGTGGGGACCTGTGAGGGGCTGCCTTGGCAGTGCTGGTCAGGGTTGTCAAGGATGGAGTTTTGCTGCTTTCCAGCAGGATTTTTCCTGGATGGTTCCGCTCCTGCCGGCTGTTGTTCCCAGTGCTTGATCCAAGCCTGGAAATACAGGATTTCTCTGGGATGGTGTGATGGCCCCTCCATCCCTGCAGGGTGGCACATGATCTTGTCACCCCTTGAATGCGAGGGGCGGTCTGAGCCCCTGGAGAGGGGCTGGTCCTGCCCCAATGCCAGGTACCCCCTGGTCCCGCTGCGTGGGGTCCACGCAGCCCTGGGTGGTGTCGTGGGGTGAGGTGCAGATGTGGGGTGAGCACTGGGGTGAGGTGTAAGCTGGGACATGGGGTGCAGGCAGGGGCGTGTGGGTGCAGGAGCAGGTGAGCTGGCTGTCCCTCTGCCTTCATTCTGTCTCTGGGACTTTCTTCCCCAGTACCTGTTGTCCCCGCTGGCCCCTGGGGATGGCGGCGGCTGGTGGCACAGAGTGGAGGGGGATTAGAGCTGCTGTGGGGACAGGGTGACTGGGGGCACGTGTGTCCTCCTTTGTTCTCGAGATCGAGCAGGGGGCACCTGCTTGGAGGAGGGTTCTTGGGATTTGGGACGGGGCGAGAGCAGGCTGAGCTCTTGGTGCCCTGGGGATGGGGCCAATGCACCTTGAAGTGCCCCCAGCCCCTGCACTGGGGAGCAGCTCTGGTCCCAGCAGCTCTGTAAGCCCATTAAGAGCTCAGGGAGTCTTTACGCCTCGGGGGGCTGCAGGAGGGACTTGCACTAGTTCAGCCTAAACCCCTTGAGGGTTTAGGGCAGGGCCACCCGCTCTGGGGACCTGAGCACAGCCACAGCCATCTCCAGTACCTGTTGTCCCCGCTGGCCCCTGGGGATGGCGGTGGCTGGTGGCACAGAGTGGAGGGGGATTAGAGCTGCTGTGGGGACAGGGTGACTGGGGGCACGTGTGTCCTCCTTTGTTCTCGAGATCGAGCAGGGGGCACCTGCTTGGAGGAGGGTTCTTGGGATTTGGGACGGGGCGAGAGCAGGCTGAGCTCTTGGTGCCCTGGGGATGGGGCCAATGCACCTTGAAGTGCCCCCAGCCCCTGCACTGGGGAGCAGCTCTGGTCCCAGCAGCTCTGTAAGCCCATTAAGAGCTCAGGGAGTCTTTACGCCTCGGGGGGCTGCAGGAGGGACTTGCACTAGTTCAGCCTAAACCCCTTGAGGGTTTAGGGCAGGGCCACCCGCTCTGGGGACCTGAGCACAGCCACAGCCATCCCCTGGAGATGGGATCCACATCCCCTGGTGGGTGCTGGCTGCTTCCCTTGGCTTGAGGGACCTCAAGGGCTGCAGCCCTGGGAACATCCTGGTGAGGGGTTTTGGCATTGTTAAAATTCCCCATTGGGGTAAAAAAAAAATGTGCCTCTTTCTCTGCAAAATACTTCAAGGAAGATCTTCCCTCTCCACATGCTGTGGTTCAGCTCCATGGCAGGTTGGAGGAAGATGCAGGGAGGGCATGTGGGTCCATCCAGGATGCAGGAGGATGGGGATGCCGTGCTGGTCAAAGGGAACCTGGTCAGGAATTACTGGGGAATCTCTTTCTCCCCTTAACTTGAATGTGCCCAATGTGAAATGCATCAAAAACTACCAAGAGAGGAAAAAAAAAATATCTCAAGGATGGGTCTTGGTGACACACTTGGGATGGAAATGTCCCCCTTCCCTGTCCTCAGCTGTGCCTTGGATGTCCTCAAACACCTGCCAGAAGACCAAGGAAGCTGTCATGGACAGTTCCTAAAATGCTGGTGGCTTAGCCTTGCTGCAGGGATGGGGTTTTTTTCTGCTCAATTCACTGTCTTGCAAGACCAAGTCCCCTGGTGCTCCTGGGATGGAGGCTGCTGGGGCTCCCAGACCAGCTTGAGCCTACAGATTCTTCTCATCCCCCAGGCTGGCTCAGGCTCATCCTGACATCCATGACAATGGATCATCTCACCAAGGGCAAGGTGCAGGGCTCCCTGGCATGGCAGTGCCATTGTAGGGAAGAGGGAGGAGGAGATGGAGCAGGCTGGAGAAAGCAGCAGATAGAGGAGGATGTCCATTGTGGAAGCTGAGAGCAGGCAGTGGGAACCCTTTGGGTTGATGTTCTGTGCTCTGGAGGCCCCTTTCCTCTCATCTCAGGGGCTTGCCAGTGCTGCAGCAGGAGGACCTGTCTGGAGATGGAGATGTGGGTGTTGGATTTCAGGATGTCATGGGATCAAACCCTTCTGCATAGGAAAGGAGGATGGTTCTCTTGCAAGGGGTCCCTGGGAGGAGCCTGGATGCTCTGAACCCACCATGAGCTGGCTGGAGAAGGGTTGGACCACCACATGGCAGGCACCGAGTGTAACAACCACATTCAGCTTGTTCCTTGCCATTACAGCTAGTCACCTAGTTCCTCAGCTTTTGGGGAAGACCCTCAGAGCTTGGGGCCAAGAAGGAGTGAGTCCAGTGAGTTCAGAAGGATGCTTAGAGCTGGTAAACAAGTGCCCTCAAAGTTCATCTCCAGGTCACCACATTGATCCCTTTCCAGCTCCCACCACGTAGCATTTTCTTCATGCTCAAGGCTTGGTCTTGCAGTTCTTCCCTGTCTTCTGTGTTGTGACATCTCATAGATGAGTTTTTCCATGGCCATTCTCCTTGAGGTCACATGTTGAGTGAAGGCCCTTGCTTCTCATGTGTGTCCTGCAGCTCCTTCATCTGAAGTTCCCCCCATCCTGCCTGATGTCATGGCTGTAGTGGCCCCTTCCTCCTTCCCAGAGTCCCAGTTCTGCTTTCTGACTGTCCTGTGGCTGGTTCTTTGAGATCTGCCAGCTTCACCCATCTCACTTGGTTTTGGGAAGCCTCAGTGCTAGTAGTTACATTATTATAGAATCAGAAGGGTTTGGGTTGGAAGGGACCTTCAAAGATCATCCAGTCCAGCCTCCCTGCCATGGTGGAGCACAGTCCTGTCCAACGTGGCCTTGAATTCTTCCAGTGATGGGGCATCCACAGCTCCTCTGGGCAACCTCTGCCAGTGTCTCGCCACCCTCATTGTAAAACACATTTCTACCTCATGTCCAGCCCAAGTCACCCTCTTGCAGTTTAAAACCATTGCCCCTTGTCATGTCAACCCAGGCCCAGGTGAAAAGTCTGTCCCCATCTTTCTTGCCCATCCCCTTTGGTGATGGGAAGGCCACAGTGAAAATCCAGGTGTTTTGTAGCAGTCCAAGTGCTTTCTGCAGCCAAACTGAAATGCAGTCAAAGGCAGCACCAGGGCCTTGTTGGGACAATCCCTCTCTGCCATGCTACCACTTCCCTGAGGCAGGACTTCTTGTCCCAGCAGTTTTCTGGGAACTGTTTTCCTAATGGCTCTTCCCACCAGATTGCCCAGGACTGCTGCTCTTTCATCCCTGCTCTGTGCTCCAGGGAGGGCAGACACCCGTCCTCTTGGGCTGACCCTTGAAGAAGCATCAAGGCTGAAGAGAGCTGTTAGACAGATCCTACAATGGAAAACTTGGCTTGGGTAGGTGCTTCTCTGGCCTCTGACATGTTTGTCTGTCCAAGAGCATTGTGTGTGGGGTGTGTGAAGGTCTCCTTCCCAGCCATGGGCTTGGTTGAAGGTGGAACTTCTAGCTTACGACATGACAGTTGGTCACCATCAAAGATGGCATCACGATGTCTTGCCATGTCAGCCAGGACAGCACACCCTTGGGGTGTCCCAGAGCCAGGGCTCACTGACCCTCAGGACATAGTACAAACCCTCCCTGTGGCTCTGCTCTCCTGGAGGATGAGAAGCTGGTTGCTTCTTGGGCTCCAGCAGGTCTAAAAGGGAAGAGTATCATCTCCTTCCTCTTTATTCTGGGATGCTCCAGCTTGCCTATCACATTTGGCACTGCACCAACATGGTTTCCTTGACTGCCCCTTGCCCTTGAGCACACAGATGCCTCGGGAGATCTGGGCCTACTGCTACAACAACCTGTCACTGAGGCCAAAGGGAAGGAGAAGGGCTGTGAGGTTCACAGGACGCCTGAAGACCAGTGAAACCAGTGTCTGAGGTGTCCCCCAAGGAGAACTGAAGTGATAGATCACCTGCAGATCATTATGGCTCCTACAGGTGCTGACAGTCATTGACCTCATCCTCTGGTACCCATTGGCCTTGTGGCAGCTGCCTTCCCTCTACCCAGGTCTCCAGCACCATCCTCTTGCTCAGCATCTTCCAGCCTGGCACGCAGAGCCTGTCAGGTTCTGCTCAGCTCATCTTGAGTTGTCCTGGGCTCTCCGGCTCCATGCCCAGTGCATCCAGCAGGATCCAACTGGGTGCTGGGATCACCCTTCAGCTCTTGGTCGTGCTGGGCAGCAGGAGCTGGTCAGGACCCAGGGCAGGGAGCTTGGGTGAGCACTCGAGCCTGAGCCAGAACGCGCCGGGTTTTGCTCTGTTTTATTCTGGATTGAGAAGGAAAACAACAACAACAAAAAAAAGGGATCGCTCGTTCCCAGTTCCTGCGTTTCCTGAGAGCAGCCGAGCTCTGAGCTTATCTTCAGACAGCCTCAGGGGTATTCCCTGGGAGTTTGGGAGTTTAATCAGGCATTGCTGGGGCATGTGAACTCCACATCGTGCCGCCGTTCCCATGGAGGGGAGCGCCTCTCGCAGACGTTTGGGTTGGCCAGTCTGGGCTGGGGGCTGGGCTGGCTGGGAATGCTGCTCCTTTTCCTGGGGATGGTCCAGGGGTGCCGACCTGCCTGCTCAGGGGTGGCTGGTGGGCAGGAGCCAGTGGTGATGTGGGCAGGGCAGCTGGGAGTTGTTGGGCTGGGTGTAGGACTCTTGTGCCCTTGAGCCCTGCCTTGCCTACCTGCTGCCTTTTTCCCTTCTCTGTGGGTTTTCCTTGGAGCGTCCCAGGCAGGATCTGCCCATCCCCACCAGCCATCCTGGCCTGGCACCATCCTGCCCGCCCTGCAGCCTGCACATGATGCTGCAGCTTGTTGTATTTGGGGTGATTTTGAATTCCCCAGAGAACCAGGGCCGGGGTGGAGATGCCCGATGCCGGGCTCTGCTTGGCTGGTGGAGCTGGGGGCTTTTGTTGCTGGCTCTGTAGCAGGCAGGATGACATTTTTTGGGGGCTGGATATATTCCTGGCAAGTAAAATGACGGATGCTCTGTTCCATTTCCAGTGGCAGCATTTCAGATTCCTTGCTCCAGGGCAGGAGCTGAGAGAACTCCAATCCTGGAGCAGCTCTGGTACCTTGGCAGCTTAAAGGCCACAGGGTTTCCTTGAAGGACAAGTGGTGCCGAGCACAGGGGAAGCTTGGAAGGGGATTTGTGGGGTGTGCCCTCTATCTCTGGCTGGAGTGAAAGCCTGCTGAGCAGGGAGGAGGCTTTTTATTGTCTTGTTGCTTGGGTGGCAGTGGTGAGGTGATGTGCTGAAGGGTGGTGAGCCCTGCTTGCCCCATCACTGTGGGGTGGGTGGGGAGAAGGGTGAAGTCTTGGGGCATGGCCTTGCCTCTTCACTCCGGGAGCTCTTGGGGTGCCTCTTGGCCCAACTCTGCCCATGCTGCCCATTATACCCAGCCCAGGGCACAGCTCTTTGGGGAGCTGCATCCTGAGGCACCAGGACCTGCTGGTGGGGCCAGCTGCTGACCGGAGTGCCCAGTGCTGGGGGAGGCACAAGAGGGATGGCAGTCAACAGCCTGGGAGGGTGGACTTCATGAGGCTCCTCAACCTGTTTGGGCTTATCCAGGTGGACCTGAGACATGTGGGGGGCTGCAGGCAGGGCTTGGGGTAGTGCTGGCAGTGGGCAGGATTTCCCTGTCCCTCCTGGCGCTGCTCTGCACTTCCTTTTGCTGCTGGAGATGACCCTGACTCCTGCCCTCAAAACCCCACAAGCCTCTCTGGGCCACTGGGCTTACTGGGAGCAGTTTCCCTGGGCACCAGGAGAGGCTGTGGTGCCTGGGCAGGCAGGCCAGTCGTTGCAGTGAGTTTTGGCTGTGCTCAGCCAGGCTGTGGGGCCGGGAGGAGACCAGACTGCCCGAGGGCTGTGGGCTTCCCCACTGCCCCCTCCCAGAGCTGAGCTGGTTTTCTTCTCCCCACCAAGCCCCAGCCAAGCTGCCTTCCTCCCTTTTCTCCTCTTCCTCCTATTTCCCTCCTGCCAGGCCAAGCAAAACGTGGTTCTGACCAAAAATAACAACCACCGGCAGATCCAGACAATGGATAAACCCCCGGCGAGGCCGAGGGCGACCCGAATCCTCCCGGAGGAAGACGGGATTATTCACCGTCCTCTTAGACATCTGTCCCTTGCTGCTGCCCACGGGCTTCCCGGCGGTGGCACCGCCTTCCTGGCGGGAAGAACCGGGCACTTGGAGCCAGGGAAAGGGGGGGATCACACTCCTTAATCCCACCAGAAGAAGCAGGGCTCCAGCCCTCTGGGTGTTCCTGGTGCAAGAGGTGATGTCTCTTGGGTGCGCGTGTGTTTTTCAGCGTGTGGAGCCACGGCTGGCTGGGCTGGGTGCTCCCTGTGTTCTTTGCATGGCTCCTGCCTTGCTTCTCGTGGTCCATACGGTGCAGGCACTGAGGTGGTGACCTTGCCCTGCCACCTTTGAGGGGGGGGGTCTCATCACTAAGAACCACAAGATCCCTACCACCCATTAATCACCAAACTCGAATGCCTTGAGATGGTCCTGGCACTCTCGAGTGCCTGCTTCAACTGCCGGTGAGCTTCTTGGTTGCTGGTGGTGACAGTGACACAGGTGCTGGCACGGGTGCACCAGCTCTTCTGGGGTCTGGAGCAGCCCCTCAGTTTGTGCTCTGCCACCACAGAGCTGCCTGGTGGGATGTGGAGGGATGATGTTTCAAGAGAGCTGGGAGCACAAGGGGACCCCTCCAGGCTGGGGCTGCTCTTGGAGGTTACACTCAGAGATGGCACTGATGGATTTAGGCACCATTGGAGGTGGCACTGATGGATTTGGGGCTCTTTGCCATCAAATACTCACGTGTGACTGTGCCTACAACTTTTTTTTTCTGATTTTTAATTAACTTCTTGAAGCTCTGTGCCTGTTGATGGGTCTCTTGGTGACCTGGTTATCAGTCAGACCCCAAGTAATTTACGCTGTAATCACCCCATCTGCTAATGGGAGCAATTCACATGTCTTAGCTTGGCCTTGGTGAGGCTGCATATGGGTGTCCCCAGGCCCAAGCCTTGCCTGGGCCCCCACAGCACTTTGTGGTGGCTCTTGGGGCTCTTTTCACACCCCCC
>NW_009952706.1:66773-71694 GCF_000747805.2 Chaetura pelagica
AGGCTGCATATGGGTGCCCCCAGGCCCAAGCCTTGCCTGGGCCCCCACAGCACTTTGTGGTGGCTCTTGGGGCTCTTTTCACCCCCCCCCCCCGGCACCAACACCCTTGGGTCATTCAGCCTGGTCTCTTGAACATCCCAGCCCTGGGGATCCCTTGGAATCACCCCAGGGACCTCCCTTGGTGCAGGGGACTCGTTGGCTGGGGTCCCTCCAGGTGGGCTTTGGAGAGGGCTTGGGGCTTGTGCTGGGCTGGGGGTGGTGGCTGGTGTCAGATGCCAAGGCGTGAAGGTGCAGCGGGGCTGGTGTGAGCACAGATCTGTGCAATCCCATTTGGAGTGGGGGGGAGAAGCAGGGGGGTGTGTGTGTGGGGGGAGGGCCTTCCCCTGGCTCAATCTGGTAGGTTTTAGTTACAGCCGTTTTAGGATTTGGGCAGCGAATTGGCACAGCTTTGGCAAGGGGAGGGGGGGCTGCCAAACCCCCTTTTTCCCCCTCCAATTTGGGGCTGGGGGGGGGTGTGTGTGCGTGTGTGGGGGGAGGGTGTGCAGCCCCCCAGGCTCGGCAGCATGGCCATTGCCCAGCTCTCCAGGCAGCAGCTGGCTGAGGGGAGCAGGGGGGAGGAGGTGCCTGGTGTCCGCAGGGCTCGGGGTGGACGCTTCAAATCACGTTATCTCCAGAACCGCCCGGCGCTGGTGGCTCCCGAGTGGCAGCGGAGATAAGTGGATTTCCAGGGAGCGCCTGCTCGGCTGACATTTAAGGCTCCTTAATCCATAACAGGGCACAGCCGCGGTGCTCAGCAGGGGCCGTGGGGCAGGTTGGTCCCCGCGGTGGAGGAGGCACCACCGGGGTGGTTTCAAGGGTGTGCGTGGAAGCGGTGGTGTCCCTGGGGACAGCTTTGTGGTGATGACCTCCTCGGAAGGCCAGGGTGCCTTGGTGGGAGGCTCGTGCTTGGGTGGGTTTGCCTGAGTGGGTTTCCCTACTTCTCTATTTCCCTCCTTCCCTCCTTCCCTTCTCCCCTGCGGGCCCGTGACGTGGGGCGCTGGCGGGTGGGGAAGCTCCCAGCAGCCGTGGGGGTCCGTGGGGAGACCCACCACCAGTGGGGGGGAAAGTACAGGCTTTTGCTGGAGCCCTGGTTTAGGGAGCCCAGCTGGGGAGGTGGCATCAGCTCCTGCCAGCTCTGCTGGGCATCCACGTGGCCTCACCACAGTGTCCCCGCAGGATGTGCCTGGCAGGACGTCTCTTTTGCTGGCGTGTGTGCGTCCAGAGCTGCTCCTGGGAGGCACCACCAGAGCAGCGTGGCTGCCTGCAAGGAGGAGACGGGTGAAAGCCACTCCGTGTGCCACGATGATTCGCCATCTGCTTCCAGGCCTAACTCCAGATGCTGGATTTAATCTTCCATAGCCTTTTTAATTCAGGAGTTGGCTTCTTAAAGTCCCTCAGTGCCACCTCGGCAGCAGAGATGAGCAGGGTGGCTGCCACCACTGCCCTTTGAAGGATGTTCTGAAGCGTGGGAGATGAACTATCTCCATGCGAGCTGCCCATCTAGTGACCCCTCATACCTCTGGCTCGTTAACCTGCAAACACCCATTCATGACACTGCCCAAACCTCCCCCAGGCCTGGGTGTCCTCTTTTGATGTCTGGAGAAAATGTAGTGGATGATGGTAAGTTCCATGGCCATCCAGGAGTTGATCTTCTGGCTGGACCAGTTTTTGGGAGGATGAATGTGAAGAGCAGAGCTTGGGGGCTGTTGGGTTGAAAGAGGTGATGGCTTGCAAATATTGTAGATGAAGGGCATCCTTGTCATTGCCTCAGGGTGCCTGGTTATCAGGCACCATGTTTTTCCCTGAATGAATGTCCTGCAGGGAATTCAGCCCTGGAGATGGTGGCTTGATTTCTCTCTTGGTTCACCTTGTTTTCCCACATGGCTTTGGCAGAGGCAGCAGCCCAGAGGTGATGGTGCAGTGAGTCTCTGCCCTGCCAGCACTGCCCGTGGCCAACTCTCACCTGGCTGGGTCCCCAGTAGCTCGAGACTTGATGGTGCTTCTTTGTGTGGTTGGAGATGTTAGGTAGCCCTTTGGTCTCGCGCCAGCTGCCTGACTTCTGGTCGATGAGGTGGTGAGGAGACATCACTGCCAGCTTCCAGTTGTGTCACCTGAGGGAGGGAGCAGCAGGTTTGACTGTGCTGTGGAAATGGGGCACCTGGGAGCCGAGTCTGGTGTTGAGATGCTGCGGTTGGAGCTGCTTTGAACCTGGTTTTGGTGGTGCTTGCTCTCCTGAGCCTTTGACCTGGGTTCCACTTGGACCCTCTGACCCATGATGGGTGGTGGCATCAGCCCTACTGGCTTTTTCTCATCTCGGGGTGTTTGAAACCAGGATGCCTCTTGGGTGTCTTGTGATGACTCCCCATGCATTAGTCCTGGCCACCCTGAGGTCCTGTCTGTTGGCTTGGAGGACTGAGGAGCATGGGGCTCCCCTTTGGGTCCTCGCTGGACCTCCAGCTGGGAAGGGACCTCCAGCTGCATCCTCCTTTGACCTACACCCTTCCTGGGATGCTTTGTAGAGGGGCAAGTGCTGATGGTGGGTGCGCTCCTTCAGTCTGCCTGTGGTGGGGCTGAATCCATCCATCCATCCCTCCATCCATCCATCCATCCCTCCATCCCTCCATCCCTCCATCCATCCCCCAGGCTTTCCTAGGGCTGAGTGGGTGGCCTCGTGGCCAGGGGGAGGAAGTGGGAACAAAAACCCAGCGGAAGGGACAATGACTGCCTTTTTCAAGGCTGAAAGGATGCTGGGGTCTCTTCTGTCCTCATCCTCCCTCTTCTCCAGCACACAAAAGCCACCGCCCGTGGTGCCCACCCAGTGCCCAGGAATTAGAAAAAAAAGGAACTTTTATTTTCTCCCTTTGTGGAGCCCGGGAGCAGCTCAGCTTTGGCTTCACTGTCTTCTCCCTCTGCGGCCGTGTCTGTGCACGGGTGACCGACCAGTGCCTTGGCCGAGGGGAGGCTGGTTTATTGAAAATGAAAGGAAAGCAGAAGTCCTCTCTTGAAGATGAGACTCTCCTTGTTGGCAGGAGCTGGTGGGCTCCCCAGCCACACAGGGAAGTGACCCAGGGGAGTGGGCTGGAAATGGCAGCTTGTTGGGTTTTTAGGAGAAACAAAGCTCCTCTTCTGCTCCCTCCTGAGGGTAAATGGTGTCCACAGTCAGGGACACTCTGAGTCCATCAGCTGGATGTGGTTTCTCTGGGTGCTGAACCCCTTGAGAGCCTTCTCCAACCTTTATTTTTTGGGGGATTGTTAGGACTGATGCAGCATGCTCAGCCTGTGTGCCAGGAGCCCCGGGAAGGGGAGATCTTCCTTATCTCCCCTGGGCCGTGGGAGAATGCTGCTGCTGTGTCCCAGACCAACATCTTGGGCTGGTGGGGGGCAGGTTTTGGGAGTGACCCATAGAAACGGGTCATGGTAGGAGTGAGGAGGGCAAGGTAGGTGATACCCAAATGGTGGCCTTGCCTGGGTGCTGTAGCTCACTGGTCACTTACGAGTCCCTGAGGCAGCCAGCTTTCAGAATCTGGACCTGGCAGGGAGGTTGCAGGGGGGTTCACAGGGCTCTGCAAACGGCTGGGCAGTCCCTAGAGGTGGGCTGGGGCCTCCTGACCTTGGTGGTGTCCCCTTGAACCCTGGCATCCCTCCAGGCTGCTAAGCTGCCCAGTGCAAAGATGCGGGCAAGGGAGCCCATCACGTGCCCCTTAATGCCACGGCTGGGACTAAGCACCTTCTGACAGGGACCCAGATGACGCTGCCTGGCGCCTTCCCCAAGGGCTGGGGGCCAGAAAAGGGGCAGAAACGGGACAGGGGGAGCCCTTGTGGTCTTTGCTCAATCATAAAGAAGGGATTAAGATCATTAAGATCATTCTTCCCCCCCTCCTGCAATTAGCAACCTGGCCGGGCAGGGGCTGGTGAGGAGCAGCTGTGATGTCTGCACTGGGGGTCCTGCAGTGTTGGGGAAGAGGGGGGAGACCTTCCAGGACCTGAAGGGGCTCCAGGAAAGCTGGGTAGGGATGTTTTACATGGAGTGACAGGATGAGGGGGAATGGTTTCGACCTGACGGAGGGGAGATTGAGACGAGATAATAGGAAGAAATTCTTTGTTATGAGGGTGGTGAGAGCCTGGCCCAGGTTGCCCAGAGAAGCTGTGGCTGCCCCATCCCTGGAAATAAATGTTCAGGGTCAGGTTGGATGGGGCTTGGAGCAACCTGGTCTAGTGGGAGGCGTCTCTGCCCATGCAGGGAGATTGGAACTAGATGGTCTTTGAGGTGCCTTCCAACCCGAACCATCCTGTGGTTCTGTGACACCCTCTTCATGCAATTTAGCACACCACAGCAAGCAGGTCCTGGAGGACTGCAGCCCCAGGGGACTGGGGGGCAGCGCCAGCTGGTTGCAAATGGTGGGGACTGGTGGAGGCAGAGTGGTGGCAGGGACAATGGTGGGATTGTGTGGTGACACCACTTGGTATGGCTTGGCACAGCTTGGCACTGCTCGGCATGGCTCTGTGCAGCACCTCGTGCCAGCAGCTGGGCACCCAGGCTGAGAGGGGAGGTGTTTGTGCCCCGTGTCCCCATGGGTGGCAGGGGAGCTGCTCTGAACGAGCCAGGGTGGCCGTGCTCTGGGCTCTGCAGCCCTACCTGGAGGAGGCTGCGGTGGGTGGGGGGTTGGGGGCCCCCTTGGCACCCCATTTCTGGGCAGCGTGGGACCAGTGGGGCCTGAGCCTGCCGGGGAAGGGGGCAGTGATGGAGGTGGTGGCCGTGCCATGTCCCCAGCCCGTGTCCTGCCCACCCGAGCGGTGCCGTGGGGCCGGGGGACCCCTCGGTGCGGTGGGAGCCCCGGGCGGGCACCGCTCGGGCTCTGGGCAGCAGCGGGGGGCAGTGACC
>NW_009952706.1:72252-72780 GCF_000747805.2 Chaetura pelagica
GCTGGCGCGGGGCTCGGCGGGGCGGAAGGGGCGCGGGGCCTCAGGAAAGGCAGCTCCAGATAACACCCCGGGCTGCTTTATCTCACATCCTCCCGTCCGCAGCTCTTCCTGCCGCGCTACCCGCTCCGGCCCCCGCGCCCGTTGCTCTCGGCGCTGAGGTGTGACCTGTCCTGACACCTCCAGGGACGTGTCCCCCGCACGGGTGGCTCACCCACCCTCCCGGCACCCCAGCACATCCAGGGTGCACCCCAGCCTTGCGGCATCCCCTGCCTGGCACTGAGCACAACGCCCAGGGAAGAGCAGCAGGTCCTGCTGCCACAGCCCTCCTTCCTTCCCTTCTTTCCTCCTTCCCTCCTTCCCTTCTTCCCTCCTTCCCTCCTTCCCTTCTTCCCTCCTTCCCTCCTTCCCTCCTTCCCTCCTTCTCTTCTTCCTCCTCCTCATCATCCTCTTCCTCTTTTTCTTTTCATCTTCCTCCTCCTCCTCTTCCTCCTCCTTCTCATCTTCCTCTTCCTCCTCCTCCTCCTCTTC
>NW_009952706.1:73327-73805 GCF_000747805.2 Chaetura pelagica
CAGCAGTGGGGTGCGGGGGGTGCAGGGTGACCCTCGCTCTGCTGCATCCCCCCTGGGCCAGAACAGGGGTCCCTCCAGAGCTTTCCACATGCGGCCACATCCCTGCCCAGCCTCCGGAGAAGAGCCTGGTGGGATAGTTGGGATGGAGGGCCAGGGTAGGCAAGGGGCCTCCTGCCAGCACTGCCCTCCCCCAGCTCTGGGGTGGGGAAGTGGGTTCCTGCTCTGCTAAGCCCTGCAGCTTTTCTCCTCTAAAGCCTGATTACTCCGGCAGTGCCTGCGTGTGTGTGTGTGTGTGTGTGTGTGTGTGTGTGTGTGTGTGTGTGTTTGCTGGGGAGGAGGAGGAATTGTGTGTGTTTGCTGGGGAGGAGGAGGAATTTCACAACAAGTGTTAGCCCGGCTGCCCCAGGGCTGATTGCTTAACAGCACTGGGGGGGATTCTCACCATCCCCCCCAGCCCCTTCCTCCACAGGAGTGGCTA
>NW_009952706.1:73907-81813 GCF_000747805.2 Chaetura pelagica
TCAGTGTGGGGGGGGGAAGCAGACACCACGGCTGCTCACGAGGTTTGGAGGCAGATGCTGCAGCTTCCCAGGGGACTTGGAGGTGGACGATGCATCGCTTGGGTCTTAGAGGTGAACGCTGTGGTTCCCTGTGGGGTTTGAAGGGGGATGCTGCAGCTCCTCATGGGGCTTGGAAGTGGGTGCTGCAGCTCACTATGGGGTTTGGGGGCAGACACCCTGGCTGCCCGTGAGGTTTGGAGGTGGACGCTGTGGCTCCCTGTGTAACTTGGATGTGGCCACTGAAGGTCCCCATGTGGCTGGTGTGCAGTGCTGACCCAGGAACAAGGGTCCGGGATGAGGAGGAGTGTGAGGGGTGTCATCTGGCCTGAGCTGGGCAAGCAGCATCACCTGGCAGGGCTGTGTGAGCACAGCCATGCACCCCTGGCACCCAGCTGGGGAACATGGGCAGCTGAAGGGTGGGGACTAGGCACCCCTGGCATGAGGTCTGGCTTGGGGACATCCTGAGGGCATCTGTGGTCCCATCTGACGAGGGGGTTGCTGGAGTGGAGCAGGAGATGAGCCTCGTGCCTTCCCGGGGGCTGCAGCGCCTGGGGGAGGACAGTTGGGCACAGAGAGCCTTTAAGCATCAGAGTGCCATTGCCAGGGGGGCCACGACTGCCCCTGTCAGTCCCCATTTCTGTCTGCATGGAGACCCTTTGAAAGAGCAGCGGAACGGATCTCCACCGAGGTCCATTCCCTGGAGTTTCTTTGTTCGCAGAGCTGAGACTTTCATGGCAGGGGGAGGAAGAGCTGCTTTGAAAAGCCCATTGGCTCTCACCAGTGCTGACTCTCTTGTCTTTTCTGCTTCCAGAGCCGCGTGTTGTGTTCCAGAGCTGCAGACTATGTCTCTGCACTGAGGTTGGACTGAAGTCCTCTGCTGCTGGCGCTGGAAGAGACGCCCGCTTGATGAGTGTTCCCATCTGAGCTCTCCCTGGTGGCTGGCGGGCCAGTGCTACCAGAAAGGCTTTGGGGGTCTTTGGCTTTGGTGTTGGGGGTGGGATTTTGGGGGGGTTTTTTTGCCCTTTTTTTTTTTTTTTTTTCCCCTTTTTTCCCCCCCCCCCCAATTTTGGGTTGGATTTTGTTGTGCTCCGGGCATCATGTCCAATTCGGGCTCCCATCAAGACACTGGGAACAAGCCAGAGACGGAAAAAAATAATAACCAGGATGACTCTCAACCCCCCGTTAACTCCGAGAGGAGGAACAAAAGTGGAATAATAAGTGAACCTTTGAACAAAAGTCTTAAGAAGTCCCGTCCACTGTCCCACTATTCCACCTTTGGTAGCAGCAGCTCAGTAAGCGAACATTCAGAGAAAGGCAACCCCTTAGCTAATGGCAACGAAGCGACTGTGGATAAAAGTCACTCTACCTCAAAGCACAAAAGCATCTCTAGTATGCTGAGCAAATTAGACCGGGTGTCGGAGCTCTCCTCGGAAGGACAGGCCGCCCTACAGCAGTTTGCTCAGTCCACAGAAATGCTCAAAAGGGTGGTTCAGGAGCATCTTCCTCTCGCAAGCGACCACGGGACTGGGATCTCTGACATGGAGGCGGTCTCAGCTGCAGAGACAATGAACGGCCCCTCTGATTTTCCTTACCTGGGGGCTTTTCCCATCAACCCGGGCCTTTTCATTATGACCCCCGCCGGCGTCTTCCTGGCAGAGAGCGCGCTCCATATGGCCGGCTTGGCAGAGTACCCCATGCAGAATGAGTTGGCATCTGCCATCAACTCGGGGAAAAAGAAACGGAAACGGTGCGGGATGTGCCCGCCCTGCCGAAGACGGATAAACTGCGAGCAGTGCAGCAGTTGTAGGAACCGCAAAACTGGGCACCAGATTTGCAAATTCCGAAAATGTGAAGAACTCAAAAAGAAGCCTTCTGCAGCACTGGAGGTAACCGGCCCCTCTCAGGCACCCTAACCCCTCCTTCGGGCTGCGCTCCTGGGTTTGGATCTTGCCCTAGATAATAAAACACCTGGTACTTTTTACTTTTTTTTTTTTATTTTTCCCTCTTCCGTTAACAGTTCTCACCGTTCAGATGTGTCCTCTGCCCAGTGCCCCCAGTCCCTGCCTTCTCTTATGTACCGGGGCTGGGATATCCCCCTGGGGTCCCAGGGGTGCAGGGTTCTCTGTGGGCACAGGCAGCAGCAGGTTCAACATCCTCTGTCCTGGGGGATCATGCAGCACCCCAAGCCAGGCACCATCTAAGCCGGTGATGGGCTCAGGAGGTGGCTTGTAGGGGCAGAGCTCAGGGGTGACAGTGACAGTGAAACCCATGCCTGTGGTGCAGCTGGAGCCCAGCCCCTTGGATCACTCTTCACCCTGTGTGGTCCATGGTTTTGGGGGCAGATAGCTGCAGCAGGCGCTGGGCAGCATCTCCTGTGCTGTGGCTGTGCTGTGTCTCCCTGGGCTGGCATCAGTCTGGGATGGTCAGGATGAGTCCATCAGGCAGCAGCCAGATTTCCCAGGGCAAGGTGAGCTGCATCCCTGTGCTGGCTTCAGCATCCCACTGAGCTGGGACCATCCCTGCTCCCGCTGCTCCTGCCTGGGATCCCCAGCATCCCCCAGCCCGGTGACTTGGGGAGGCACGGAGGGTGTGAAATTCAACCATGGCTGTGGGCAGCTGCTGGTGGGGTGGGGTGCTATGACTCGGTGTGCCATGGCGTGGTGTAGTGTGCCAGGGCATGGTGTGGTTGTGCCAGGGCATGGGCGAGGGCCGGATGCTGGCTGGGGTGCAGGGACTCTCAGACAGAGTCTGCCTCTTGCTGCACACCTGTGGGTGCTTTGGGCCAACTCCTGTCTGTTGGGTCCCCTGTGTGTTGTGCTCCAGTCGGGTTTGGATTGTTTGGGATCATCAGCTGCACCAGGGGGCTTCTTCCTGCCCACCAGCGCATCCCCAGTGCTGGCAGAGGCTCAGAAGCCACTGGGATATCAGCTGGATCACGCAGCCTGGCACGAGGGCATTGCCCATCCTCTGGTCATCCCAAAGAGACAACCCACTATTTTCTCAGCCACATTCTACGTTTTTCAATTAGCAGCAGCTCTGAATGAATCCTGAAGGGAAAAAAAATAAATAAAAGTCTCTGTTTGGGTGGTGGGGACGAGGAGAAGGGAGGACTGTGTCTTTCAAAAACCGCTGTATTGCTAAATTATATTCTTGTTCTAATTTGCTGAGTCAGTGATCTGGAAAAAGGGAGAAAGGGAAAAAAAAAAAAAAAGTTCATCTCTTCCAAAGAGTCCTAAAGCGGGTCAATAGACTCGGAGCTTGCAGCAGCCAGAGCAGTCGTTCCCTTCTCCCGGCGCTGCTCTGGGTGCAGGGATGATAAATAGCACCAGGAGCCCATGAAACAGTCACCCCTTGATTGGTTTCCCCATAGCGCAGCTGGCTGAGAAATTGGAGCCACTGAAATAGGGCTCTTCATGTGATAGAATTGGGCCCCACCACAGATGGGTCCCCATCCCTCCTGGGCACCACCGTAGATGTGTTGAGGTTGAGGGGAGATGTTGTGCTGGTGCAGATGGATGCCTGGGCAGATGTGGGTTGCTCCAGGGCATCACCATCCCCTTTTCAGAGCAGATCCTCCCCTCTCTCAGGATATTCACTTGTGTTGACCTTGGTAGAGCTGAAGAAGGATCGTGGCTGTGTGGCTGGGACAGGGATGCTGGGACCTTGGCTGATGTCCCAGGGTTACCTGGGTCAATGACTGGGTTGTTAAACCCTGCCCTACATCAACCAGCCTTGGTAATGTGCTGTGTTGGGCCAACTCTAGGGCAACCACCAGCAGGTGAAGACTTGTCTAGACATGAAGGTGGCCAGGACACAGAGCTGCTGCTGGCATCATAGGCCACTGGTCCTGGTGGGATGCCATCTCACCGTAGCACCTGATACCAAGATGGGAGGGACCGTTGGGTGGCCCTTTATATGGGGCTGTAAATTCACAGGGTGTTGGGAAGCAACGTCCCTCTGCAGGGAGTATTGCCCAGGAGAAGAGCAGTAGCTGTGGCTCTGGTCTGCCAGCCTGGTGTGTCCAGAGGAATGTCCTCGGAGAGCTCAGACAGGGGCTGCAGCTGTGATTAAACATTGATCTAAAATCAATCAGTAAAAAAAAAAAACAGAATGAAACCTTTATGGCAGGGTAGAAAAATGGGCTGAATCTCTGTGCCGTGGTTCTGCTTCATCTGCACATCAACACAGCCCCAGTAACTGGTTGTTGCTGATGTCCCAGCATGGTGGTGCCTGGCTGAGGCTCTCAGACCAGCAAGGCAGGTTGGATGCTTGGAGCAGGTGGCAGCCTGTTCCTGCACTGGCCAGGCTCCTCCAGGCTCTGCCATCCCCAGCAACCCCAGGTGAAGCCATTGGGGGTGGTCAGTCCTGGAAATGTCACCCTAGGCTTGTCTCCTGAGCTGTAGGTCACACAGAGGCCAGGAATAGTTGGGATTTGACTCAAGAGCTGCCCTCCATCTGGAGAAGCCTTGGTGAAGGGCCCTGGTGCCCCAGCTAGTGCTGGTGTGAGGGTCACTGCCTCCAGGGGCATGGAGAGACTTCTCACCAAGGCCTGTTGTGATGGGACGAGGGGCAACTGTTTTAAACCGCAAGAGGAGGGGGTTAGATTGGACATCAGGAGGAAACATCTCATGGTGAGGAAGGTGAGACACTGGGCAGGTTGCTTAGAGAGGTTGTGGATCATTGTTGGAAAGGTTGAAGGTGAGGTTGGACAGGACTTGGAGGAACCTGATCTAGTGCAGGGAGTTGGAGTGGATGGTCTGTGAAGGTCCCTTCCAACCCAAATGATTTTGTGATTCTATGACTATGGGGATGAGGGAGGATCTACTCTGAGCATCCACATTAGAGCTGGTTGTCCATCTTCCTTTAATAATGGAGGGGCAGAGGTGTTTAAGGTGACCTGTACCAGACAACTCTTTCCAGTCCTGTTAGGAAGCCCTTCTCCCCTCATTCCTCTCTCCTGGGATGATGTATCTGAGTAGGTGGCCCTGGCTGGTGAATCCATCATACTGTGCCCTGTTGGATCTGCATCTGGTGCCTTGGGCAGGATCCAGCATGGGTGGCATGCAGTGCCATAGCCTTGTGCACCACTGGCCAGAGGCAGTTGTGTCTTACCCAGATGCTGGGTTACACACTAGGGAGGGTGACCTTTGAGGTCCCTGTGGTGATGCCTGCAGCTCTGCTCATTGACTGACCCAGTTTGGTTTGCCCCAAGGACCAGACACAGCCTGGGAACAGGTGAAGGTCTATCTTGTCAGCAGCCCCATTGGGCACCTCCATCTCTTGCCCGTTCTCACCCTTCACCCTCCTTCCCTTGCCAACGCCCTGCATATGGGTCATGGTGCCAGTGGAAGTGAGAACGTTGGGGTCCCTTCCTAAAGGGTGGGGGAAGATGCTGTCCTGGTTATTGCTGAGGCCTGGAGGGTATCTTGATCCAAGAGAAGGACCTGATGGGAGCCACCTTGCTCCTATGTGGGGCCAGGGATCCCAAAGGAGCATGGTTTTGACTCTTGGGACAACACATGAGGTGGCCCAGCCCTGCACACAGGCTCAGCACTGGGAGCTGGTGCTGGGATGGCTGTGCCCTCACTGCCCTGTGGCAGCCCAGCCTCACTCCCCTCACCCTTGCTGCTGGCTTTTGTCTTGGTGTCCCTGGCTCGTCTGGAGGTGCAGGAGCAGAAGGGCCCTCTGAGCATGTCCTACCTCCTGGCTAACATGGCTTGGCCTTGCTTGGGTGCTGTTGGTATTGAGAGACATTGCAGTACTTGCATACTCCACCCATGGTCTCATGAACATTGCACAGGCTTCCCACTCCATCCAGCTGGGAAACATCCCATGTTCTCCTTCCAGAGGACTGCAGAGCCACTGGGGCTGTTGTCCCACACCACCTTTCCTGGAGGTGGCTTCAAAGAGGTCACATCTGTTCTTGGGTGCTTTGTTGCAAGTGGGATTGATTCTAGTGTGACTCATTCCTCTACCCCTGCAAGATGCTGAGAGGTCCCTCCCTGGTGGTGCCCAGGGCTGTGTGTTGGGGGACAAGGTTGTTCATCCTGGCCAGGCAAGGTGTTGTCTCCTGGGCCTGGTGGTCCCAATCCCCTGCCTCAGTTTCCCCCCAGATATCCTCGTAAACCCACCCGTGGCAGAGGAGGTGGTGCTGGAGGGGGGGGTTTGCCATGGGGGCTCAGCTCCATTGTCCTCCTTGTTGCCCTGTCCTTGTGACATAGGGACAACAATGGCCACAACAATGGCTGAGCTGCCCTGCCCTGCTGGGGTGGGGCACCCACTCTGTCCCTGGACAGCACCTGAAACCTTGGGATGCATGGCCCTGTGGGGGTGGTGCTGGAGACCTTGGGGTGCAGGGACATGTGCAGGGGGTGCTGGAGACCCTGGGGTGCAGGGACATGTGCAGGGGGTGCTGGAGACCTTGGGATATGTGGCCATGGCTGGGGGGTGCTGGAATCCTTGGGATATGTGGCTGTGTGCAGGGAGTGCTGGAATCCCTGGGATACATGGCCGTGTCTGGGGGTGCCAGAGGCCTTGGGGTGCACAGCCATGTCTGAGGGTGCTGAGCCCAGGCTGGATCTGTCCCAAGACTGGTGCCTGGGATGAGGACGGGGCTGGAGGGTGCCCAGCCCTGGTGTGACACAGCCGGACCCGACCTAACGCCTTGTCCCTTCTTCTGTCCCCCTCCCTGTCTCTCTTCATTTCCAGAAGGTGATGCTTCCTACAGGAGCCGCGTTCAGATGGTTCCAGTAGGAACGGGAATCCCAAAGCTCTGTCATCCAAGTGCAATGTCACTGCTTGCTTGTGTTGTCTCAGGCAAGGGATTTTTGGCTGAAATGAATGGATGCACCTGTGTCTCTTTAGAACCAAAAATATTTTCTCGCAAATCTCATTCCTGTTTTTATAATTTTGGGTTGTTTTGGTTTTTGTTTTTGTTTTGGTTTCTTTTTTTTGCGTTCGTTTTAACATCCTCGAGTCCTAGTCAGACATTTAACTGCTTTTCAAATAAAAATAATTAAAATTAAAAAAAAAACAAACCAACAAACAAACAATGGATCTGTAAAGTACCAAGACTTAATAGACAGAGTATGGACAATCAGTTTCTTTCTGTGTTTTGGTGTTGATGTTGTTTATGTGTTAAAAAAAAAAAGGGAATGTAAATTTACAGTAACCTTTTAAAATCTAGTTACTAATAAGCACTACTGTAATTTAGCACAGTTGTTTAATTGCACCCTCATTTATACTTTTTATTTGATTCTTTCCCATCATACAATAGAGTGGATAGTTTCTAGAATGCCTCAACTTCATGTTTATAAATGAGAATATGTTTAAAGCGATGTAGTATCCCTTCTCCTAGCCATTCACCTGTGGAAGTTTCACCTGCAAGAGGTTCGGTATGAAAGGTGGAAGGAAACAATTGCTGCACGACTGGTGGTCTTTGGAACAGGAAAAAGAAAAAGGAATTAAAAAAAAAAAAAGAGAAAACAACAGAAAAAAAAAGAGAAAAGTCATTGTTAGTTTATTCATCTAGAAGCAGAAACGCCGCAAACAGAAAAACCTCCTAATTGCAACAGTTTACTCCTAGAAGTCATTTTTTTGTAAACTTGCTGAAGTTCAAATCAGAATCAAGCCAATGTTGCAGGACCTGTGCTGAAGCAGTTCTGAAAAGTGATATTTCTCTTCTGTTCAGCTCCCCGTCTCTCCAGCTCTCTCTACATCATTAAATTGAAATGCTGTTTGTAATGTTTTAGCGATCCAGGCTGTTTTTGTGAATAAAATGAATGCATGTTTTGTGTCATGATTTACAGTTTGGTTATTTCTCTCCCACCCCTCTTGCCAGCCCCCCCCCCCATGCCAATGGTGCCCG
>NW_009952706.1:81875-83201 GCF_000747805.2 Chaetura pelagica
GGCTGCTCCAGGCGGGGGAGCTGAGCTGGAGTCGCCCCAGCTGCTAAATCCCCAAGGCTAATCCCAGCAGGACTGGGCTAAGCCAGCCCCAGCACCTCCCGGGGATATTCCTGGCTTGACCTGCCTGAAATTCTACCGGGTTGAGCGATGCCTTTGGTTTTGGTGAAGCCGCGTCGTCCGTGTGCCGAGGAGAAGTGTGGCCAGGCTTGTTTTGTGGGGCAGGTCCATAAATGAGCTCCTAAAGATGAGTGTGCTCAGGAGGCTGCGCCAGGGAAGGTTCTCCAGGCTGGCCTCGTGCTGGTGCTGGGGCAGTGGGAGCTGGCAGGGATGGAGGGGACATTGGATGGCTCAGCCATGGTTCTGTGGTGGGCATGGCAGGAGGGCTGTGTGCCCCCTTCCAGCCCCTGGGGGGTCTCCTGGTTGTTCTGCAGAGTCATCCCAGCCTGGAGGAGGAGGAAGACCTGCCTGGACCCACCAGCACCAGCTCTGCCTTGCTGGGAAGAGGGAGCCTTTGTTCCTGGCTTCAGCCAGCTTTTGGGCCAGCATCTGTTGACCAGATGTGTGCCCAGAGCGGGGGGGGATGGTGGTGCACGGGCTCCATCCCTGCTGGGACCGGTCAGAAAGTCCCTGGGCAAAACTGCCTGCTGCAGCATTCCCCTGCCCTGCCACCCCTGTAGCTCCCAGGAGGTTGGAGTCTAATCCTGGGCACCCAGGGACAGCTGGAACTCATGGTGACCATGATGGAGCTGGGCCAGCCCGATGAGAGACAAAGCCCAAGACCGGTGGGGACGGAGAGACCCAGGAGTGCTGGGCTGCGTGGCCGTGGGGTGGCACTGGCAAGGGCTGGTTCCTAGCTCCTATTTCCCAGTTCATGCTGCTGGGGCAACAGCCGAGATCGTCCAGCAGGGACGTGTTGTGGGAGCGTTCAGAAAAAGGAGCCTGGCTGGTGTTTCACTGTGAGTGAGGGCTGGGGCTGTGGGACTGCACAGACCTGGGGGTGCTGGTCCCTGCCCCATGTTGGGAGAGTGTCCTGGGGAGCAGCAGGCAAAGCCCAGACCCCTGGCAGAGCTGCTGGGGTGGAGGGGGGGGTTGTTTCATCCCCCCCAGCACCTGGGGCTGGGGGCTGCAGGGCTGCTCCCCGGGGCCAGTTCCCCTGCTCTGGCCACGTCACCCCCACAGGGCTGTGCTGGGTGCTGGGTGTGCACAGTGGGGTCCTGGGGCAACCCCCTGTGCCAGCCCTGCTTCCCTGGGGACAGCAGTGTCCCCAGCTCTGCTTTGTCCCCTGGGGAGCCACAAGGCACAGGTGACATGCCCCCCAGCACTCTC
>NW_009952706.1:83870-94859 GCF_000747805.2 Chaetura pelagica
GCAGGCAGGATGGTGCCTGTATGGGCAGGGGGCTGTGGGGTGATGCCCTGGCAGAGCCCCTGCCCTCGTTGCCACCCCCAGCCCAGTGCTGCCCACCCCTGCCTGCCCCCTGGGCACCCATGGGGGGTCAGAGCAGGGGCTTCCCCATGAAGGGGGAAGGAAAAGGGGTTTGGGAGGAGCGAAGTAGACAGAGAGAAGGTGGGATTCAAACCCTGCCTGTGAGGGATGGGGTGGTGGGGAGATGGGAGATGGAGAAGTAGGGCTGTGGAGCAGCTCCTCCACCCCACGTCTAGCTCACCCTCCTGCTGGGCTGCATGGACACCTCCCAGGGGTGTGTGGAGGTGGATGGCCCTGTGCTCACCTGCAAGCCTGACCTAACAGCTCCCACCCAGGCAGGTATCCCTGGGTGCCACCCAGGTGTCCCTGGGTGCACTCAGGCATCCCCTGGGGGTGAAGCCCACCCTCTCCACCATGCTCACCCCTATCTTCTCCACCGTGCTCAGTCACATCCTTTCCACCATGCTTGGCCGTGGTGCAACTGTCAGACACTGTGCCAGGCTGTCCCCACTGCCTGCCCAGCTGTTGGTGGGGACGTGGCATCCAGGGCTGCTGTCCCCAGGTCAGTGGCATGGGGAGCATGGGATGATGATGATGAGCTCCGCACAGCACTGAGGGAGAACCTTGGTGCTACCACAAGGGCTGTCCTGGATTGTCTCTTAATAATCCTCATTAACCAGAGTTAGCAGAAGGATAAGGAAAACCAGCCCTGTCCTACAGCATGCCAGCACAGAGGGCATGGCAGGGCCTGAGCCCCTCCTTGGCCATGGTGACTCCATGTGGGATGGAGCCTGGCATGGGACCCCAGACCAGGACAGCTTTCTCTGCAGAGTGGCCATGCTGGTGGTTGTTTGGTTGGGATGGTGGAGTCAGCCTGGCTGGGGAGGATTGTGTCCACAGCCCTGAGTCCAGGGCAAGCAGCAGCAGGAGCTTCAACCTCTGTGCTGGTGGCAGAGAGGTGTTCAGTCCTGCCACAGGGGCACCCAAGAACCTTGGGGGGTGCTGGGCTCAGCTCTGGAGTGTCACCCATCCCTCCCCCAGGTTGGGTTGTGGCAGCCTCCTAGTTCCCCTCCCCACTGTCCTCTGGGGCTGCAATTAGTGGCCTGACCCCAGGCTGACTCCCCCCCATCCCACCCCCCTGCTGGGAGGACAGGGCAGGATGTAGGAAACACCAAACCAAACGTAGTTCAGCCGAGCTGAGTGTTCAGCTCGGGAGCACTGTGGGCAGCCGTGACCTGCCTGTGGGGCACAGGGCTTGGGGAGGGGGCTGCAGGGACAGCCAGGGGCTGGGGACTGGGCGAGGGGGGCACAAGAGCCTTGGGGGTGGGACAGGAATAGTCACCAGCATCAGGTCCTGGGGGCTGCTGTGAGACCCAGTGGTTCTCCCCATGTGGCGGAGGGTTGGGGAGGTGGGATCTGCTCAGGCTCTCTTGGTAGGGGCACAGCACAGCCTGGGGTGCTGTGGGGCCAAGGCAGGGTTCAGCCAGCCCCCATGCCACCCATAGACATGTTCAGTGTCTCTTGCACGTGTAGATGCTCCCCAGCATGACCTGGCACTGAGCTGACACCAGCTCGGCTGGGGGTTGTGGCAGGAGCACAGCAAGGCTGAGGCAGGTCTGGGGGTACCAGTTCCTCACCAGCAAGGGCAGCCCTGGAGATGCTTCCTGCAACACTCCTGGCTTTGCTCAGGCTGCTCAAGCATCTTCAGGGCTGGAGGCTGGGGCTGCTGTGCCAGTTTGGTGGGAACATTCATCCAAGTTCAGCTCCCTGCAGCTGCCCAGGGGACCTTCCCCATGTCACACAGCTCCCAGGAATTTCTGGCCCAATTTTCGGCTCTGGTTGGGTTCTTGTGAGTAGTTGAGCATTTTTCAGATCTCAGAGAAGACTCCCTCATCTCTTTGAAGCTTCTCCACTGGGGATGAGCAGCAGAAGCTTCTTGTGCTGAGGTGTGGGACAGGGGGGCAGGGGGGGTCCCACCAGGACTCCAGGACACTGTGCTCATCACAGCGTCTATACCAGAGCAAGCCTGAGAAGGGCTTTTCTCTTGGAGGGGGAACAATGGGAGATCCTTCATCACCCAAAGGCTTGACATCCACGTCACTTCACCTCTGGGGCTTCTGAACTTCCTGACCTGCCAGCACAGGAAGGTCTCCCTGTGGCTGAGCCAGAGCAGGAGGATGTTTACCAGGCACCCTTGGAGAGGATCCTGTATGTGGGAGCTGATGCCCATTCCTACACCCCACTGGCCCACCCTGGGATGAGCTGGGTTCCCAGCAAGGCAAAGCTGAGCTCCAGCTGGCCAAGAGCCCTGGCTGGCTGCCCTGCTGCAGCTCTGTGGCTGCTGCAGGCATCACTGGGTGGTTTCTGTAGCTGGGGCTGCACAGAAACTACCCAAGCTCCTCCTGCCCTCAGGATCCTTGTGCCACCAGACCCAGCACCCTGTGGTGCTGCCTCTCTGGAGGAAGCTGCCCTGGTCTTGAGTCTCATCTCCCATCATTGCACCCCGCAGAGTCAAGGAGGACTTGGGATGTGCTGGTTTTGCTTGCACTAAGCAGGAGGATCTGAGGGCTGGAGCAGCTCTGCTCTGGAGCCAGGCTGGGAGAGTTGGGGTGTTCAGCCTGGAGAAGAGAAGGCTCCAGGGAGACCTTAGAGCAGCTTCCAGTGCCTGAAGGGGCTCCAGGAAACCTGGGGAGGGGCTTTTTACCAGGGTATGTAGTGAGAGGACAAGGGGTAATGGTTTTAAACTGGAACAAGGGAGATTTAGGTTGGACATCAGGAAGAAATTCTTTGGTGTGAGGGTGGTGAGAGCCTGGCCCAGGTTGCCCAGGGAAGCTGTGGCTGCCCCATCCCTGGCAGTGTTGAAGGGCAGGTTGGATGGGGCTTGGAGCAGCCTGGGCTGGTGGGAGGTGTCCCTGCCCGTGCAGGGGGTTGGAATTAGGTGATCTTCTAGGTCTCTTCCAACCCAATCCATTCTATGATCTCTTGCCTCCCCTCAGCCCCAGCAGAGACCTCCAGCACCCCGAGGCTGTGAGCAGCAAGGACCACCCAGACTGGATGAGCAGTGCTGTCTCATTTGAATGAATACCTGACTGCTCCTGGGGAGCATCTGGTTGTCCCCCACCCAAACCACACCATGGCCACTCTGCTCCTCCTGCCCAGCCCCAGCTGAGCCATGGTGGCTCCTGCTTAATCGGGGCCTGGCTGCTGTGCCAAGGCTGCTCCAGCACCACTTAAAGTTGTTTTAAGGCCAGAGCAGTCAGGATTTGTGAGAAATAGGTTGGTCTGTGGCAGCAGAAGGACTCAGTGCAAGACGCTGTGTCACCAGGCAGAGGAGGGGGTGGGTGGCACCTGCCTTGGCCAAGCATGGACACCAACAGCCCTGGTGGAGCTTTGGTCTGGGGTTTTACATCTTCCTGCACCAAAATGCTGCACCTAGTGCTCGTGAGGGCATCCAGCTGGGACCATGGGCAATGGGACACGAGACCCCCTTGCACCTTGACCCAGGGCTGGAGGACGAGATGCCCATGGGGCAGGAATGGTGCTCTGCCCTCTCCTGCCTTACCTGTGAGAAACTTGGGCTGGCTTCTCCTGCAGTTGATCTTGGCTGGACACCATGTCCCAAGCCTTTGAGACCCTAGGACTGGTTTCTCCTGCAGTTGATCTTGGCTGGAAACTGTCCCAAGCCTTTGAAACCCATTGGTTGGTCTCTCCTGCAGGTGACCTGACTGGACACTGTGCCCCAAGCCTGTCACCCAAACCCAAACCCCTCTCCCTGAGCTGAAGTGAGCCTGGGGGAGGCCTCTTGGGACTGGAAGAGCTGCTGACCTGTGTCTCATGAGCAAACCCATGAGACACAAAGTATGTAGAACAGTTTATACCAAACCTAGGAAGAACATGAGAACAGGGCAAGCATGGATGAGGCCTCCCAAATTATTCAGACCCTTTTCCTCTATGTACCAATGGGTGATGCCCACTTTCTGACCTTGCCTGTTCTCCTCCCCTTGGTGGAAAGAGGAACAGTGCCCAGGGTGTTTCACAAGGCCACCTTCTGCTGTGAGGATTGCCCATGGACAGGAACAAGACAGTGGGAATATCCCCACCATCTCTTACCTGCACATGCCATAACCCAGCACCATTTTGTCCTGGGTGACCCTGGGTTGCTGCATCTCCTTGTCTGCCCTTGCCATTGGGGGTACCTCTTGTCCTGGGAGACATGGGTATGGGCAGAAGGGTGATACCAGTGCTTACTTTCCTTCTGGATATGCAGGCTGGGACTGCAGCAGAGCATATCAGCCAAGCCCCAGCCTGGGAGGTGAGGACAGGGCCTCCATGAGTACATCCTGCTTGACCTTTACAATCATTAATTTCTGCATTTTATCTCACTTGCTGGCCCTGTTCTTTTCAAAGCTCCATCTGTTGTGGGTAATGATACCTCCAGCAGGGGCACGGCCATGAGCCACCTCTGGCAGATTGAGTTTTTCATCTTCAGGAGTGGATCAACCAGGAGATCAGAGCCCAGGAAGGACTGGCAGGTCCTGCACCTCTCACCTGCCAAGCTGGATGGTGCTGGAGCCCAGCAGTGAGCATGAGGGCTCTGCACAGCTCAGCACCTCTCAGCTGTGTCCTGCCACCCTCCAGATGCTCCCATTCATGTGGTGGTGGCATCAACACCACTGCCATCTTTCCACCTTACCATTGGGTGACCTGGGTGCCATCCTGGTTTGAGATGATTCCCCACCAAGGCTCTGCACCCTGCCTGAGCAAGAGATGCACTTCACCCTGCTGCCAGGGCAAAGCCAGAGGCTTTGCTCTAGGGTTTTCCTGGTGCTTTTACCCTGGAGCAGGTGGGGCAAAAGCAGGCTGGGAGCTCTGAGCTCCAGCTCCTGCCTGTGCTGCTCCCACCAGCAGTGCAGTTCAGTGCCCTGTGCCAGTCCTGACACTTCTCCCCCCTGACAGCTCCAGGGAGAGCTACAAACTGGCTCTTCTGCAAGGAGGTGCATGTGGGCTGGGGGGTCCCAGCCCCCTCAGCTCTAGCCCACCAAGCACCTGAGCTATCTCACAGCCCCATACGGATCTCCTGGAGCCTGGTTTGGTTGTGGTCACTTGCAGAAGAGTGAGGAACGTGGTGGAGGGGGAGCTGCAGGGGAGCTGAGAAGGCAGTGCTGGGGAAAGGGCCAGGGCAGGGCACAACATGAGGGGAAAGAGAAAATGCTTGTCCTTGGGGCAGAGGAAAGAGAGAGGAGAAGAGGCAGGAGCCGGGGGTGACGAACGGACACGGTGCCTATGGGAGTCCTCGGAGAAAACACAACCTGCTGGGTGCAGGGTCCTGTCCCATCACGAGTCAGGTCGTTAGGGAGCCAGGGCACCCCAGTGGAGCCCCAGCCTGCAGGAGGGGCAGCGAGCTGGGGCTGGGACCCCCGGGTGAGCTGTGCCAGGGCTGGTGATGCCTCCGGGAGCCCCGGGCTCTGCCCAGCCCGGCTCGGACCTGCCGGCTCCTTCCTCCCACCTCCATTTCCTTCCATCTCCAGACAAAGTGACCGTTCATCCGCCTGGGTTTCAAGCTGTGTGCGCAGCCCCGAGCTCACCCCTCGGGCTGGACACGGGGAGGAAGAGGAATGCGACCCGGCAGGTTTGTGCAAACACAGGCTCTGCCTGGTCCCCTCCGTCTTTAGCCTGGTGAGCAAAATCAGCATCTAATCCAGATCAAACAGGACTTTAGCTCCTGTCAGAGGACTGATCCCCTGTTCTGCCCAGGCTGTGGTATTTAAAGGGACATGGCCAGGTTAACTACAGCTGGAAACAAAGGGTTTGTGGAAATAGTAATAGAAATAACAGCAAAAGCTGGGAAGGATTAGTGGGAAGGGAGACTGTAATGAAATATAACTGCCAAAGAAAACTGTGGTTAATGGAGACATCTCCCTGGAGCATTTTAAACCTCAGGTAGTGGAGGAGGAAAGAGATAAGTGAAACCACTGAGAAACCAGCAGCAAAACAGACCAGGTGGTTCCTAGACCAGGGCAAGATTCCTCTCCTCTCCTCTCCTCTCCTCTCCTCTCCTCTCCTCTCCTCTCCTCTCCTCTCCTCTGCAAACACAGGCTCTGCCTGGTCCCCTCCGTCTTTAGCCTGGTGAGCAAAATCAGCATCTAATCCAGATCAAACAGGACTTTAGCTCCTGTCAGAGGACTGATCCCCTGTTCTGCCCAGGCTGTGGTATTTAAAGGGACATGGCCAGGTTAACTACAGCTGGAAACAAAGGGTTTGTGGAAATAGTAATAGAAATAACAGCAAAAGCTGGGAAGGATTAGTGGGAAGGGAGACTGTAATGAAATATAACTGCCAAAGAAAACTGTGGTTAATGGAGACATCTCCCTGGAGCATTTTAAACCTCAGGTAGTGGAGGAGGAAAGAGATAAGTGAAACCACTGAGAAACCAGCAGCAAAACAGACCAGGTGGTTCCTAGACCAGGGCAAGATTCCTCTCCTCTCCTCTCCTCTCCTCTCCTCTCCCTTTCCTTTTTCCAGACCATCCCCACCAAGGAGCTGCAGGTGATGCACAATTTGTTTATCCAACGTCCAGCTGTGATGGGAGCAGCTCCCAGGCTGCTCTGGCTGCCAGCGAGGGTGCCAGGGACACATTCCCCAGGAACACCAGGGTGCTCCCAGGGGCTGGCACAGCCCTGCTGTCCCACAGCCCCCAGAGAGGATTTAGCCACCCGACTTCTCCTGACCTTAATAACTGGCGCTGACTTATCTGGGAGTCTGGTGGCTAAATCCCGCGTGAGTCTGGAAGTGTAGGAGTCACTGTCACAAGTAATTTATTCCATGCATCTCTCAGCCTCCTAAACTTGGGGACACCAGTTCACAGCTGAGATCCCAGTGCTGCCACAGCCCTGGTTGAGCAGCAGCCTCTGTAACATTCTCTCCTTCTCCTCCTTTCCCTGGCAGCTGCTGGTTTTCCAAGGCTGGAAGAAAAGCCCAGGAACAGGCACCCATCTAGAGCCAGGCAAAGATCTTGCTGCCATCTTTCCAGCTGTGGGCAAGTCCCAGGCCAGCCACCTCCAAAGAGGAGAAAGATGCCTCAAAAAGGTGTGGCTGGAATAGCCAGGTCTGGCTCAGATGGAAGTGCTGCCTGTGGGTGCTGCATCCTGGGGCCCTGGGTCTTGCTCTGTGGGTGCCACGAGCCTGATGCAGCTTTTCTGCCTCAGCCCAGATCTCAAGTGTTGAGGTTGGAAGACCGAAGGAAAGTGTTGAGCCAGGCTGTGTGGTGCCTGGGCTGGTCTGTGCAGGAGGGTGATACCTGGCAAAGGGAGCCAAGGGAGAGGAGGGCACAGCTGGGTATGGCTTGTGGCAGCCTTGACTGAGCCTTTCCTGGGGCTTCTTGCCCCCTTCAGAGCCAAAACAGTGGAGGCAGGACAGACCCCCAGCAGAGCTTTCCAGCCCCAGTTGCCCCAGTTCCCCCATGGTCAGAGCCTGGGGGTGCATTCCCCATCCTCAGAGCTGGCGGATTTCTCCTCCCTGCATCCCTGGCTCAGCTCTCCATGGCTCCTGTGCCTTGTGCCTCTCACCACGGCTGTGAGACCAAACCCAACCACCTACCCCACCACCCTGGGGCTACCCCAGCTCTGTCTGCATCTGCTGGAATGGGCTCTTCTGCACCCTGTGCTGAGCCCCAGGGGTGCCCGGGCTCGGCAGGCAGGGCAGGGGCTGCAGGCAGCAACGGGCAGCAGCTTTCCAGTGGGCTAGTGGGGGAGGACTGGGGCTGCAGGGGAGTTGGCAGTCAGGGCTGGCTGCTGTCCCAGCTGAGGGATGGACCTTTTGGGCTGGGGAGTTCAAACTGGGTTAGAGTCGCTGCCACAGCCTGAGTATGGGATTCGTATTCCAGTCACATTTTTTTTGGTCTTCTTTCCCCTCTTTGGAGGTGGCAGAGCTCCAGGAGGGAGGGTGAGGAAGGAAACTCAGAGGAGTTTGCCAGTTGTCCTGAGCTGTGTCTGAGCAGAGCAGAGCAGAGCTAGGCTGACACCCAGCACAACCCAGGCTGCTGCATTTGCTGCCTGGAGCCTTTTTGTTCCTTCCACTACAGAGGAATCAGATCACAGCCTGTCCTGCCTTGGCCAGGTAAGCCCAGCTAGCCCAGGCAGGGGTGGACATGCCTTTGCTGCCCAGCATGAAATGGTTGGTAGCCTAGCAGCAGCCACAGGGAGCCAAAGATGTGCCCTAAAGCCCTCCTGGCAGAGCCTGCAAGCCCTGCCTGTGCCCGGGTGCTCCTGGGCAGGCACAGGGCACAACGTCAGGACAGAGCTCAGCAAATGCTGTGGCCATCTAGCCCATGGAAAACACAGCTGTGCCAGGACACAAGTGCTCAAGTTTGTCACCCTTGTCTTGTTCCTTCTGCACGGCCTTGTGGATGTGCTTGGTCCTGCTGAGCCCTTGCCAGCCTTTGGAATGTAGCCCTTGCCTCCTTCTCCACTGGCCCATTGAGCTCTGCTGGGAAATGAAATCATTCTGATGGCAGCAGGTCCTGGAGGAAGCTGTCCTTTGTACAAAGGGCCACCAGCCCCTCCACCTGCCCCCAGGAGGGTGGGCCAGCCCAGGTGGTTCCATGGCTAGGTGTGAAGCTACCCAGTGCTAGATGTTGGGACTGTCCTGCACGTGTGGCTGTCCAACCTGGCACAGAGAGGTGAGAGCAAAGAAAGCAAGAAAGAAGAGACAACACGAACAACCATCTTGCAAAGTCCTTGAGCCAGGCACTGGCAGGGCTGGGAGCAGCTCCTGCCTGCTGGCCCTGCCTTCTCTCAGCACTGGCTGCCAGGCATGGTGATGCTCAGACCCTCTGTACCTTGCAGCCTGCTCTGCTGGAGGAGCCTGGCTCTCCAGAGGCTGAGCTTATTCTGTTGCATTGGTAAGTCTGCAAAATAATTTGCAAACAACCATTTCCAGAGGCTGATAATACGTGCAGCTCCTTGGGAAACGGAGCAGCCCTGTCCAGGCCCAGCACAGCCATCTCATTCCCCATCTCAAGGGAAGCAGTGGGAAAGCTTTGTGGTCCTGCTTGATGGGCAAACTGTCTCCTCAGAAATGGCCATGCAGATTTTGCTTGAATTTTGGATGTTGTCTAACTCAGCCAGAGCACAGAAAATTTCAAGCAGGCAGCTGATGTGTGGCACAGTGTATACTTGGGCTGTGAGAAGAAGTGGGTTTGTACTGTTTTGCCTGCTACATCAAAAACCCAGGGGAAAAAAATCACTTTGGGTCGACCCAAAATGAACTGTTTCAGGTATTCTTTCTGAAACAAAAAAGGGTTTCTTGGACAGGAGGAGTCACTTGACTTTATCCCCTACTGATATTAACTGTGTTTCTAGATGAAGTACAAGTGAAAAGTTGCAAAGTTCTTCTAAACCTACAAAAGAAACACTTTCCTTATTCCAAAGTAACAGATGCTCCTTGTCCTTTCATATGGAGCCCAAATTCACAAATCATTATAATCTCTCTGAAACTAGATATTTTTTGTGGGTAAACAATTAGTGTTGGATCCCTGATGGTATTTGCTCCTCCTACATCATCACCCAGAGACTGAGCAGCCTTTACTTCGTGTGCTGCTACCACCCCGTGGGGCTACACTTGATGGGATGGTCTAGCCATGGTCCTCTGCCCAGGCTGGGGGCTTGACTCCTTTGTATTGGGTAGTCCATCCTGCTGGCTTTGCCTGTGGATCTGCATCCGGAGCTGGGAAGTAAAGGCAGGGTCAGTTACTGACCAGCAGCACTCACTGTGACCCTGGCTGAGGGGAGTAAGGGTGTAGGAGCCCCATGGGGAATGTGTTCCACCTGGAATGTGGCACAAGTTCTGGCAGATCCACCCTGGTCTCCTCCTCCTGCTGGGGCAGGAAGGACCCTGAGTGAGTCACCAGCCTCAGGGTGCCACAAACACTCCACGTCACAGAATCACTGGCTGGTTTGGGTTGAAAGGGACCTTAAAGCTCATCCAGTCCCACCCCCTGCATGGGCAGGGACACCTCCCACCAGCCCAGGCTGCTCCAAGCCCCATCCAACCTGCCCTTCAACACTGCCAGGGATGGGGCAGCCACAGCTTCCCTGGGCAACCTGGGCCAGGCTCTCACCACCCTCACAGTGAAGAATTTCTTCCTTGTGTCCAACCCAAATGTACCCACCCATCCCTCCCTGCCCTTGTCCCAAGCCCCTCCCCAGCTTTCCTGGAGCCCCTCCAGGCACTGGAAGGTGCTCTCAGGTCTCCCTGAACAACCCCAACCCTCTCAGTCTGTGTCCTTCTGCTATAGGCTTTTCAGCCTAATTTCTGTGCCCCTTTTGGAGCTCCCCAGGGGCTCTCCCCCAAGCAGGATCTGGCCCACCATGGAGAAGCTCCTGCCTTCCCTCTCCCCCTCCTCCTGGCTCAGCTTTGCAGCCCACCGGGTCCCTCCCCTCCCTGGGGTTGCCTTCGGCCAAGGAGACCTGTTTGTCCTGGTGGATTTTCCTTGTCCCTTCCTTAGGCAGGAGCTCCAGAGCTGGTCGGGGTGTCCCCCCCAACGCTTGGACAACCTCTTGCCCTATTCCCTGCCTCGGGGGGGGCTCTGGTACCTGCCCTGCCCGTGTTCTGCTTCCTCAGCTCCGGTTACACAAGAGGCTTTGGAAGGGACACGAAATTCCAGGAGGGAAGAAAATCCCCGTGCGGCTCCAGTGGGAAAACATCACATCCCGTGCTCCCGGGGGCAGGTAGGGCCGGGAGAGGGGCTGCTCTGCAGGGCGAGGGCTGAGAAGGGGCTGGTTCCCTCTCCGATGGCCTCGGGAGTGGGAAGCACTGGGCTGTGGAGCTCTGGAAACTGGGCAGACTGGGCGCCCAGTTGGAACTGAGCCACCGGCCCGGCTGCTGCGGGCAGGTACCTGCTGCGGGCTGGCTGGGCTGCTGGTTGTGAGGCTG
>NW_009952706.1:95222-106990 GCF_000747805.2 Chaetura pelagica
GGGGGGACAGCCCGGGGGATGCAGTGCAGGAGGCGTTCAGGCAGTGAGACTCCAGCCCGGGAGCCCGGGAGTGACAAACGCTCTCGGGAGCAGCATTTCAGTCCTGTAAATATGTTTGCATTATTTATTTTAAGCATTTTTATAAATCATAATAGGAGAGACATCTGCTGTTAAAACTGCAAACTGCATTCATGCCTAGGGCAAGGAGGGAAGAGGCTGTTCCTGGGGAAAGCTTGGCAAACTTTGGGGAGCAGGGCAGGGTGGGGGGAAGCTCGGGAGCCAAAGCACAGGGCATTTCCCTGCTTAAACACCAGCCATCCTGCTCCCCCCTGGGGCCTTCACTGCAGCACCCGCAGCCCTTCCCCCCTGCCCCAGCCTCCTGACACCTCTTTAGATGATGCTCCAGGATGAGGAGGGCATCGTGCTCTTGCCTTCTCAACAGCTGAAGCAGCAGGGACTGAACCATCCTGCTGCTGTGCTGAGAGCAGCTAGTGGATGTTGGTGGGTCTTGCTGCCAGGGGATGTTGGGAAGTGTCATTCCTAGTGGATGCTGGTGGGGCTCATTCCCAGGGGATGCTGGTGAGTCTCCTACCCAGTGGATATCAGTGGGTCTCATGTCCCCAGGGTGCAGCAGAGGGTCTGCAGGGGGGCAGGGCCCTCTCTGCAGGCAGGGCTCCATGTTGATGGCACAGCACAAAGCCCCCTCTGCCCAGCTCTGGTGGCATTTGCAGGTCCTGCAAGCCAAGGGCTGCCTGAGACAGCAGCAGAGGCAGCTCGGGGTGACTCACAGGTTCACAAGATTAATTGCAGCCCTGGCAGAAGGTTTGTCACTGCCACCACACTGGCCAGGCACAGAGCAGCCCCACTGGTGCCTTCTTCACCTGTGGAGCTGCGTGGGGCTGCCAGGGGAGTCGCTGGGGGATGGTCTCCCCTCTGCACACCCTGGGGGCAGCCCCATCTATCAGCTCAGGGTGCAGGGTGGCCTGGATCTGATGCTTGGGGGTGTCACAGCACCTTCTGCCTCAGCTCCCCGTCCTTTCAAGACAAGCCTTGTGTGAGTTGAGCTCTGGTTGCCACACTCAGCTCCTCCTTTGGAGCCCTGTTCCCTGGCAGGGGGAACCACCACAGGGAGTGGGTGGCAAATCCTCTCTCCAGGGCTCATCCAGACGTCCTCTCCATCCTGATGTTCTCTCCATCCTGAAGTCCTCAGCCCTTCAGTCCCCCAGCACTGATGAGCTCAGCAACTGTGATGAACAAAATATTTTGCATAATCAATAATTAATGTCTGGGGTTTCCAAGCAGCTAATTAATCTCTCGGTGAATCACAAAAAAAAATTAATTTAGAATAAATGCAGGGATTTTTAAGCCAGGTGAGCAGAGGTTCAAGCTCAACCCAGGCTCTTCTGTCAACCCACGTCCATTCTGACCATCCCTGGAGAGCTGCTTGCTCCAAGAGATGCTGTTCATTGTCAGGGAGGGGACAATATTGATCATAAATATTTGCCTAATGAGATAATATCTGCTTCCCAGCATCTGCAGTGAGTGACCTCAAAAGGCCTGGTGTCCTTTGGGTGAGCTTAATTGTCTAGCTGAGTCTCACAGCTCTAGAGGTGAGCTGCACTGGGCTTGTGTTGGGACCAGGTCAGTCCCAGCCATGCTGTCCTGGGTCAGAATGGGAATACTGGAAGCAGGGAAAAGATCTTCACTGGGACACCTCAGAGCATCCACTCCCAGTGCTCCCACCCATATGCTGGGAAATGCAGCATATAAACCATCCAGGTTCCAGGTCTAGGAAAAGATCTGATTTCTCTAGTGACTGGTTTCAGATTCAGGGAATCTCCCAAGCTTCATCCAGTGAAACATCCCATCTGCAATCAGCTCCTAGCTGGGAAACCCCCACTTGCTTCACTGCAAGCTTCAGAAGCAGTTGAGCTCAGGCTCCCTAGCCCTGGGATTGATCCAGTTTCAGGTAACTGGGGGAGTTGCAGAGTCCTTGAAGCACCAGTTTCTCCCTGCATGGTTCCTCCCTGCAGTATAGGAGGGAGGAACCTGGTAGGCAGACCTCGTGTCAGTTGTGCAGCCATGGCTTCTGAGTGGTGACCAGGGCTTTGTGGGTCTCTGATCAGGTCTCAACAACCACATATCTTCCCTGGCTCCGTGCTGGGCGTTGCTCAGCTCTCTGCAGTCCATTTCTGTGCAAGCAGGCAATGAATTTGTTCTCCCCAGCCCTGGCTCCTCAGCTCATCCCAGAATAGCCAAGTCACTGACTCGTGGCTCATTTTGAACAATTGCCAAGCAGCTGCAGCTGTCCTTGACTTTCTCTCTGCTCCAATGTGGCTTTGCCCAGCTCCACAAGTTCACACCAGGAGACTCCACTCCCCCTTCCCAGAATAGGGAATCCAGGGCCAGGCATCAGCAAGTTTAGCAGCTGTAGGAAGTGTTATCCTTTGAGCAATCAGTAATTAGTCTGATTGAAAGGCCAGAGTTCTTGTGGCTAATGAGTAGCTTGAGATGAGACCTACAATCTTCTGACCCTCTTTTAAGCCTTGCTGGTGGCTTCCAAAGACTTGGCTTCCTCTCACCTTTGTGTCTGCTCACAGGTGGCAGCTCTCATGGAAGGTGGTCCTCTCCAGCAGATCCAAAGCTCATGGTCAGCTCTTGCCCAGCCAGCTCTGGGTATCTCCTGTTCATCCTCACACTACCTGCTCTCCACACTACTCCCAACCACCTGTTTCCATCATACCTTCTACACCCCTGCTCACTCATAGTCTCCTACTCACCTCTCCATGGGTGTCACATCTAGAACTGCTGTGAGCCAGGGTGGCCTCAGCCAGTGCTTGTTGAGGGGCTGTTGTAGGCAGAGGGACTGATGGTTGATGGTGGGGAGATCTGGATCTTGGATATGAGGATGTACAGATGTAACTAACTCCTAGTGTCTCCAAGCCATCTTACTACTGTTTTCAGCTTGGGAAAAAATGCAGGTGACCTTCTGAAGAGGTTTAGCTGTGTGAGGACTGGCAGGTGGCTCTGGCTGAGGGAAATTAGAGCACAGAGCAAAAAGCTCAGCCAGAGGAAGAGGCTGGATGGGCTGCACTCGTGTTCCTCTGCAGATGCTCTGTGCATTCAGCCACTGGTTCCTGCAGGAGAAGCATGATAAAACAAGGCACGATGGGACTCAAGGATTGACCTGAGACCTACCAAGCCTCCTTGTCCATGTTTTTAACTGCTGAATACCCCACTTCCCTATGGAATTTGCCTTTTTTTCCCTTCAGAATTGCTCCAAGCCAGGAGCATTCATAGCCCTGTGTTGTCAGGCACCAGCAGAGGGATGGGAATGTCTTGGACTGACCTAATTTGGCTGATTTCTTGTTCCAGATCCTTAGAGCTGTCCAGAGTATGGTGGGACGTGATCTGCTCACCTGCCTTCATGTTTAGGGGGATTGGAGTGAAGGTCACAAGAGGTCAGGGCAGCTGGGCAGGACTGTTTTGCTGAAGAACTGGCTGAAGAACTGGCAGCTGCTGGGAGCAGCCTGGGAGGAGGCTGGAGCCAGGGCAGGTTGGTCTCTTTTCCCAAGGAACAAGCAATAAGACAAGAGGAAATGGCCTCAGCTTGTGCCAGGGGGAGGTTTAGGTTGGATATTAGGAAAAATATATTTATGGGAACTGTTGTCAGGCCCTGGCCCAGGCTGCCCAGGGCAGGGGTTGAGTCCCCATCCCTGGAGGGATTTCAAAGCCCTGTAGATGTGGTGCTGAGGGACATGGCTTAGTGGTGGCCTTGGCAGGGCTGGGGGAATGGTTGGGCTTGATGACCTTAACAAAACGATTCTGTGATTCTATGAATCATACTCCTGCCCACAGATCCTGCACAAGGCTGGGGAGGGCAGCAGCACACCAGGCAGGGTGTCACAGAATCCCACCATCCCAGACTGGTTTGTGTTGGAAGAAACCTTCAAGTTCATCTACACCCAACCCCCTGCATGGGCAGGGACACCTCCTACTAGACCAGGTTGCTCCAAGCCCCATCCAACCTGCCCTTCAACACTGCCAGGGATGGGGCAGCCACAGCTTCCCTGGCAACCTGGGCCAGGCTCTCACCACCCTCACCATGAAGAATTGCTCCCTAACCTCTAATGTGTCCTGGGTGGTTCATGGTGGGAACAGCCCAGGCAGACAGTGAGTGCCCTGGGAAGCAGAGCACAGGGCTGGCCATGATGCACCTTGTAGAGCAACCACATCCCATTGGCTGCCTTCAGGAACAGTCCTGGTCATCCTTCCTGGTGTGTTGATATGTGTGGTCAACGTTATGGAAAAGAACATGGGAGAGGTGGGTGATCAGCACCCAGTTGGAGCACACACCCCATCTGTACCCTGTCCCCAGGCTTCCTCCTCTCTCTGCCCCACAGCAGTGACCCTGTGCTCAGGCAGGGTGTCCACTCTGGCACCCAGAGCAGGTTCCTGCACATGGGAATATCAACCTGGAGGGTTTCCAGTGCTGAAGGAGCAGGGAGTGTCACAGCCTGAGCGCTGGGAAGCAGGTGGTGCTGCTGCATGGGAAGCTCAACTGCTCCACGTCCTGTCGTGCAGCAGGTGCCTCCAGACAGGCTCACAGATTTAGGCCTGGAACTGTGCACGATTGCCAGGCAGGACTTTGAGACTGGAAGAGCTTCAAAGAAAACAGAACTCGTGTGCCTTGACAGGAGTGTGGGGGGACTCTGGGAATGATGTTCAGTGGGACAAATCCTGCCTTTGAGTGTGACTTAGTCCTGGCAGTGCCTGAAGGTCACACTTGGCTCACCCAAGAGCCTGAACCAGCAGAGAAACCTGCATCACTTGCTTATTTGTTGGCTGGGCTCAAAAATAGAGCTCACTGGGTTTAGTAGGATACACGATATTCCTGTGTAGCTCTTTTTCTCCTCTCTCTGCAGCTTAATTTTTGTTAGTGCACTGCCCAGAATCTGCCCTGCAAAAGCAGAAAATGCTGTCACTGGCAGAGGATGTCACTTTGGTCAATGCCACATGGTTGAGAGCAGCAGGCAGGACTAGTGGTGGTGACACTGCTTCTTCTGTCCCCAGCAAGGGTCCTCAAGCAGCAATGCCACCATCCTCTGCTTCAGCACACCCTTGTCCCCATGGTGTCAACCACCTGGAGGGCAGCCAAGACTGCAGGAGAGGCTGGACATCTCAGGCAGGTCCCCAGCAGTGCTGTCTTTCTGGGGCAAGCAGCTTGGGGTGGTGTTAGGTGGCCTTGATGGCTTGTGCTGGCTGCAGGGTGGCCTCAGAAGCAGCCTGGATTGTGGTGTGACCTACCCCAGGAGGTACCTGGCCGTGTGCTGTCTCTCCAGGCACTGTCAGGAGGCTCCTACCAGCTCCTGGGGTTCCACCACAACCCCTGGGCATGTCCTAGGTCTGCGAGTCATGGGAAGGTCGGTCTGGGAGTGGGGAATCTCATCCCAGCTTCCCCTCTGTACTTCCTCACCCTGGCTGGGCAGGATTCCTCTCCCACCTCCCTGGCAGACCCTGGGGTCCCTGGCAGGGTCACCACCCACTGCCCAAGTGCCCTCCCTGGTCTCCTGGCCCTCCCTGCCCACGCAGCCTGGAGCAGCTGGGCTCTCCCTGCTCCTCCTTTGCTTCCAGAAGCCAGGTGAAACCCAGGAGTTTTTAGGCTCCGTGTTGGCAAAGAAGAGTGAGCAGATGGTGCCCTAAAATCCCTGCGCCCTGAAGCCTGAGCTAGTGATCAGTTTGGAAGCTCTGGAGGTTGTTGTTGTTTTTTTTAAACCCAGCTCCTGCTGAGTCTGGTGAGGACTATAATTGCAGCTTGGACTGGCTGGAGAGGGCAATACCCGGATGGGCTCCCTGCCTTTCAGCCTGTAATTGGGCCCTGGTGACACAAAGCACAAAGCTCTTCCCTTTCCTTCCTGTTTGCTGTGCTCCCTTCTGTGAAACCTTCCCCTGCCTGTGCTGTGCGTGCTGGAAAATATGTAAATAGCAGGGCACAGGAGAAGGACTCCCTCGTGCCAGTGCCACGTCTGAGATCCCCATGAAATAGAAATGTTCCAAAAAGAGCATCTCTGCACCAAGCTCTGCTGGCCCTGGGGGCTCTTTGGAGGGGGTGGGAGGGAGAGGATGGAAGGGTTTCTCTGAACATGACACCATGGCCATCCCAGCTAAACCAGCAGCAGGAAGGGGAGTTTGGGAAGCTCCACAAGATGGATGGGATTCTCTGGAAATGCCTGCTGCTCACCCCCCAGGTAGTAATTCAGCAGCAGGACCAGCAGTGCTGGGCCATGGTCTGGGGAGGGATGCAGCCTCGGCACTGCAACAGCCAGGGAAAGGGGATGAGAGGGTGGAGCAGGGCTGGGAAGGGGCTGCTGGGCTTGTCCAGCAATAAGCAGGTCCAGTGAGGAGCACTGAGGACACTCATCTCCTCCAGCCTGGCTATGTCAGCCCTGCACCACTGGGATGCGGCTCTGGGGGAATCACCTCCCTGTCTGCTGTCCATAAAGTCATAGAATCACAGAATCTCAGGTTGGTTTGTGTTGGAAAGGACCTTAAAGATCACCCAGTTCCAACCCCCTGCATGGGCAGGGACACCTCCCACCAGCCCAGGTTGCTCCAAGCCCCATCCAACCTGCCCTTCAACACTGCCAGGGATGGGGCAGCCACAGCTTCCCTGGGCACCCTGGGCCAGGCTCTCACCACCCTCACAGCAAAGAATTTCCTCCTCATGTCTCACCTAAATCTCCCCTCTTTCAGCTTGAAATCATTCTCCCTCATGCCATCCCTCCCTGCCCTTGTCCCAAGCCCCTCCCCAGCTTTCCTGGAGCCCCTTCAGGCACTGGAAGCTGCTCTGAGGTCTCCCTGGAGCCTTCTCCAGGCTGAACAACCACCAGATACTGTCCCAGTTTGACAGATTGGTCAGGAGAACTGGAAGGCCAGTGCTGCTTGTGTCCTCCTGACCCCTTCCATGGCCTGGGCACCTGGGGAGTTAATTACACAGAAATTTGCAGCAAAATCTCCCCTCCAGCTTGGTGGGGGGCACTACATTTTCCCAAAGACCCCACGTGATGTAGCAGCAAAACCTGTTTTTTTTTCTGGGAAACATGTCAGGGGGCTCAGAGGGCTGGAGGGGATGAAAGTTGGTGATGCCTCCAGTATTGGTCTCCTCCAGAAACACCCTCAGGGATGTGCCTGGGGCCAGGGAAGGCACTGGGCAGCAGTTCCCTCTCCAGGCTGGGCACTGGGATCTCTTGCAGCTCCAGCCAGTGGGAAAGGGCAACCCGCAGAGTGGTTTTCTTCTTCTTCAAAGGAATTCAGTGTTTGGCTGGAGCTTTCAAAGGAGATTTAAAAAGAGAAGATAAAAAAGAAAGTTAAAAGCTGCCCAGTGAGGGGTGGAAACGGGAACGTGGGGAGAGATCAGGGGCAGCACTGGCAGCAAAGCCACGGCAGGACATGGACCAGCAGCAGAGGAGGGCTGGGAGGAGATGAGGAGAGCCTTCCTCCCACAGCTGTTACTTCACAGCCTCCAGCCCCTGTGTCTGTCCTGGCCATCCCCAGGCTGGGTCTCTGCATTTCCCCAGCCCTGGAGAGCCCATCCCAGCAGGAGGAGCAGGGCTGGAGCTGCTGCACTGGTTGACCCTGATGGGAGCTGTGCCTGGGGGAGGGGGCCGGGTGGGGTGGGGAGGGTGGGATGTGGTGGGGACAGGGAGGGAGACACAGGGAGGGAAAATGTTAATCAGCTGCAGTGCTTCCCTGAAAGGAGCCAAATGTAAATGAGATAATTAAGCTATTATTTAAAGCCTGGAGACGGTGGGGACAGGCCCGGGGGGGCCGGACTGCATTTTAATCAGCTGCCTTGGCTGGGGCTGGTGAGCCTGTGCTTGTGTCCCTGTCTCAGTGTCCCTGCCTCAGTGTCCCTGTGCCCCTGCCTCTGCTGCCTATGGGGTGTCACCCAGCCCCATGGCCACCCCATGTCCCCTTGCCCAGCCACTGCCATCCCACTGCCCCGGGGAGGTGGCCAGCCTGAAGGGTGAGGGGCTGGTTGTACCTCCACCTGCTTTTCCACCTTTCTGGGGGATTTTGGTTTGGCTGCAGAAGCCCCTCTGGTGTCTCAAGTTTACCTGCTATCACTGGTTTAGATGCTAAAATCTATCAGTGGTTATAAGCAGTAATAGTGAGGATAAATCTGCCCAAGGAAAAGCAGAACATAAATGCTCCAGCAATGTTGGCTGCACCAACCTCCAAAAGCAATGACTAAGCTTTAGGAGCCTTTTTCCACCTTCTTGCATGGAGTTAGAATGTGACCAGAAGACACCTGAGTACTTACCCCATTTTCCCACCTCTGGAAGCAGCTCTCAGCACAGTGGGGAGCTCCAACGTCACTGTGAGCTGCAGGGAGCCAGTGAATGTGGCAGGACAGGATTTCCTTCCTGCACTTCTTTGTTTTGGTCAGCAATGGAACAGAAAACCATGTCCAAAGCCACCCATGACAAGAGGTGTGAACTCATTTCATTCCCTGTCATCAGGACCATCCTTCCCTGTGGTGGGAGATCTGGTTCCTGGAAGTGGAGACCTCTGAACAATAGGGACAAAATTGATGGTTGTTTGCTGCCTCTTCTTAGATACCAACTGGGATCTAGGTGAAATGAAGCTACTCAGGGCCAGGCTCAAAAGAAACCTGAGAAGATGTTTGTTCTGTGGAGCATCCTTGAGGGGAGCTCCTCACTGCGGGGGGGAGTGGGTGCTCCCACTTTGTGTGGGAGGTGTGAGAGCTGAAAGACAGGAGGAAAAAGCCATGGAGGGCTCTTAAGCAGAAAGGCAGCACCACTTGAGCCCAGAAAACCCCACTCCATGAATGTCTGGAGATCAGGAGAGCAAGGAAGCGTTGCACACACCAGCCATGTTTGCAATCTCTTCCCCAGGCACTTGGCATTGGCCCCAGTGGAAACAGGGAACCAGGTGAGAGGAATATCTACTGTGTGCCTGGAACACAGCCCTCATCTTTCAAGAGGTTTTCTTGCTGTATGGTTAATGAGTAAATTAAAAGCCTGAACCAGAGTGGCTTTCAACTACCTTACTCGTATTTAGGTACTGAGTTCTTGCAATTTCCATTCCATTGCAGAGCTGAGCCCTTCAATCCTGAAGGCACTTCAGAAAAACCCCATCCAGCCTCCCCTCTTTGCAGAAGGTTATCCCAGAGCCCTTCCCCCCACCCCCAGCACCCAGGCAGTGATGGGGCTGCTCCTGTGCCCTGTCCCTTCTGCGGGGCTGTGGGGGTGGCTGGTATTTCCAAAGCCTGCTGCCCAGCATTAATCCAGCCTCCTCCTGCTTTCCTTGCCCAAAGCAGCAGGTTTTTTTTCCCCCTTCTCTCCACCCATCCAGGCAGGCTGCAGCTGCTCCCAGGCCTGGGGAGGGACTTCAGGTGCAGCCGTGCTATAAATAACTGCCACCAGCACCCCGTGCTGCCTTTGGATTCATACACTTGGCCTGTGCATGGGCAAATATTGCCTTTTCCCCCTCCCGGGTTAGGAGGTGGGTTGCATCCTTGTCCTCTCCCTTCCTCCCCTGCTCAGCTCTGGGGGGGGGGTGGGTGCCACCAGCCACGGTGGGGTTTGGTGACAGGGCTCAGAGCTCAGTGGCCAGGGCAAGATGACACAGGTTTGGCTTGGCAGCTATGCTGGAAGTGCTTTATAGCTTGGAAACCATTCGAGGAATGAGGAGATCAAATCCCATGTGACTCACACAGCCAGCCCCAGAGCCATGAGGAGGTGCTGCTAAGTCTGGAGCTGCACATGGGACTGCAATGCCTTGGTCTGAACTGCCCATGAGAAGATGTGAAACCAGGAGGGAAAAAGGCTGCTCTTGGGTGTTTATTTGCCATAGGAAACAATTTCATTTATTTATTTTCTGCCTGATATTCAGAGGCAGGACAAAATTAGCCAAACAACCTTTCTCTGAACTCTGAGATTTACCGCCGTGTGACTCAGTTTCCCTAACTGTGACCTGGGGATAACAACTGGCTCCTCCCCAGCAGCAGTGTGGAAAGGTTTGTGCACTTCCTTCGTGAGGCAAAGCTCCATCCAGAGCACCCAGATGGGAAGAAGCTGCAACTGTGTCTTTAATCCCAGTTCCACGACTGGTGAGGATGTAGCAGGACCATAGAGCTGTGTATGGGACCATACAGCTGCATGTGCTGGAGACAAAAGAAGATCCTGACTGGCCACAAATACAGCCTTGTGCCTTCATCCCCTGGGGTCAGCACAGGTCCAAGCAGTGGACTCCAAGGTACAACCCGTTTTGAGCTGAAGGAGCTGCTGAGCTCAGAGGAAGCCGTGCAGGGCCTTGATCTCTTTGTGAAGGAGACACCCAGGGTGGGCAACCTGCATTTGTACATATCTCGAGATGGCAGAGGTGACTCCTAGTCTTGTTGTGTCTGTAATGAGCAGAGGTCACCTGCCCTGAAGATGAACACCATCCTGAAGAGCTTTTTCCATACCATCCCCTTTGGGGTGGAAAGGTGGTTGTGCAGTGACCAGGGCTGGGGATCATGCTGAGAGGGACCTGGTGACATTGCAAGGCTGGACCTGTGCCTGAAGGGGGAAAGCCACAGCCTGCAGCTGGCACAGCATGGAAGGCTTCTAACAAGGCCTCTGGTCTGCTGACACTGGGTGGTGGGCTGGGGGGGCTGAGGGTTTTCAGCCTGCACAGTGATCCTGGGCAAATCCATCGCAGGATCAGACACAAACCAAATTAAAAAGAAACCAACCCGACTCAGTGCCCCAAGCACGTGTGAAGTTGTTTTCTCAAGTCCCAAGCGCTGAGGTTCCCACTCTCCCAGCAGGAAGAGGAGAGAAAAAAAAAAACCAACCACACACACAAACCCCCCCCCCCACAATCCCCAGGCACAAAAGCCTGAGGAGCAGGCGCTGGCTGGGCTGGGTGGGAAGGAGGCCAGGGCTGGGCGCCGTGCGGTGGCAGTAATTTTCCACACGCAGTGGATTAGGTGAGGCTCTTGGTCAGGAGTGAATTCTGCCTTTTTTTTTTCCCCTTCTCCCCTGCCTCCAGAGCCTGGTGCTGGATGGGAGCCCGGGAGAGGCAAGATGAAGGTCTTCTCTATCAGGCAGCTGCTGAAAGATCTCAAATAAAGAGGCAGGCATTGCTCAGAAACCGGGAGAAGCAGAGAACGTGAAGGGTAAACTGCAGAATAGGTGGTGTTGATCACCTTGAGAGGCCTCTGAAGACGCTGCCTCTCACCCTGGTGCTGCTCGGGGCTCAGGGAGCTGCTGCCCAGCAGGATGGGCACAGCATGGCAGCACAACCATCTGCTGGGCTGGGGTACCCCCAGAGCCTCCCTGCATCCCCCCATTGGTCCCCAGGGCTGGTGGCTGTCCCAGGGGCTGTGCAGCCAGCTGAGCCAAGCCCGTTGCCTGGGCACGCTGAATCCATCCCGGCTCAGCCCTCGCTGCCCCTCACGGCTCAGCCTGGCCATGTCCCCTCTGTGCCCTCCCCGGGGGCCGGGGGGTCGGGCGCGGGGCACGCTCGGCAGGGTTGCCGCGCTGCGGTGTGTCACAAGTCTAATCAGATCTCATGCTCCAGGGAGCAATTCGCTTCCCCATGGGAAAGCGGGAGCTGCTGGTGCTGGGCCTCACACGTGGGCGCCCGCCCGCGGCGCCAGCGGGGCACGGGGGGCAGAGCAGGGCTGGGCTCTGCCCCGGGGCAGCAGGGGCTGCTGGGGACACCCACAGGGGCTTCTCGTCCCCTCCCTCCCACGG
>NW_009952706.1:115788-118987 GCF_000747805.2 Chaetura pelagica
AGAGCAGGGCCGCGCTCTGCCCGGGGGCAGCAGGGGCTGCTGGGGACACCCAGAGGGGCTTCTTGTCCCCTCCATCCCACTCATCCAGTCGCTGCTCCAGCCTCTCCTATCCATCACGCCCCATCCCACATATCCTACCCCGTCCCATCCCCTCCCCTCTGCTTCATCCCATCCCACACCACCTCAGCCAGTTTGTTCCATTCCATCCCACTCCATCTCCTGTTTTATCTCATTCTGTGCTATCCCATTTTATCCTGTCTTATCCCATTCCATCTGTTTTATCCCTTCCCATGCCATGCCACCCCATACCATGCCTTTTGTTCTACTCTGCCCCATCCCATCCCCTGTTTACCCTGCCTCATCCTGTCCTCTCCCATGCCATCCCACCCCATCCCATTCCATCACCTCCAGCCATCTCTTCCCTCTCTACCTCTCCTGCCCTGTCCCATCCTGTGTCCCCCCAGCAACAGCTGTGTCACTGTCTGTCTGCAGGTGACCTATCTCATGCCACCCTCTGCTCCTGACCTGTCCCCCACCTGTTTCTCTTCCATCCCAGCACAGTTCCTGTTGGCTGCACATCCCACAGTGCCCAGACACTGTTCCTCAATGAGCTTGGGACAAACAACTGCCAGGGCAGCCCTCTGGCACGGATTTTCCCCCCAAGATCCTTCCTCTACAGCTCCTGTCCATGGCATCTACGTCCTCCTTGTGTCATGTTGCACGTCCCCACCACTGCATCATAGAGAAATGTTGAGCAGGGATTGATTTACTCCAAATTAAGTGGTAAAGGTTTGATTCTATGGCATGCAGAAAGGTCTGGTTGGAGGGTTGTACTAGCCGTGCAGGAGGGAGGGACAAGCACCCCAGGTGTTGGGGTTTGGCTGCCTTCATGATTTTTGCAGTGACTGAGGGAAATGATACAGACCTGCCCTTGACTCAGCCATTTTATGGCATCTCTTGAGCTCAGGGAAGCTGGCGCTGAACCTCAGTCGCTTTGATCATGACAAATAGGAGCTGGGAAGCCAAACTCAGTGCAAAGTCACTGGCTGCCTGTGAAGCTGCTGCTTTTTCAGGTTTTAGTTGTCTATCTGGTGTGTGGCTGGGGACTCTGACACCCACAGTGCCAGGGCCAGGCTGGTGCCATCTGAGCTCCAGCTCTATGAATCCAGAGGATGCTGCTGGTCCTCCCCACATCTGTTCTCACCTCTGTAGGAGGATGCTGAGGGATGGTGTCTTGGGCCTCAGCTGATGGCAGAGCTTGTGCCTGTGACTCATCAACTGTACCTTTCTGAGCAGGAAGATACCCCAGGGTGGGTCATAGGGCTGCTGTCTTGGTTTGCTGGTTGGAGGTCAATGCCTAAGTCTCTGTGAGGACAATAGTGGCCCAAGTCTCTGCCCTCCTCAGCTATCCTTTGGTCCTCCAGCAGCTCAGCCAGCTCTGTGGCAGGGTGCAGGGCACGGCCCACCTTGTGGGTTTTCAGTTCCTGGGCTGAGGGAGTGGTTCCCAAGTGCATGGAACTCTCCAGGCACTAGCACGAGGTCCATGGGTCTTCTGCAGAGGCAGACATGCCAGGATGCCTGCCTGCGAGGTGCTCACAGTGCTGGGGCTGCACGTGCCCTGTCCCCGCAGCGCAGGCACAGCTGCCACCCCAAAGACACACCTTTAGAGGTACAGCGGGTACTCAGGGTCCCCCTGGGCTGTGATGTGGGACGTGCATCATCCCCCCGTGCCGCGTGGGGTGTGCAAGGCAGGGGGCTGGGGGGGGCCATGCACAGGCAGGGGGATGCGGGGAGGGAAGGCCGCCATCCGCTCCCGCTGCGCCGCGCTCTACTTGCCACGGTCCCCAGGCTCCCTTCCCTTCCCCTCCGCTGCCTTTTATGCAGCTCGCCCAAGGCTCCAGGGCCTGGGGATCTTTCCAGGCTCCCCCAGCTGGGGTTTGGCAGCTCTAATTTTAGGCACTTCTCAGTTTTTTTTTTTGCTTTCTCGCCGCTCGGTTCGAGGAGCAGCGCCTGTGCGGGGAGGCGAGCCTGGCCCTTCCCCAGCACTGCTGCCTTCTCTTTGTGTCTCTCTTCTGCACACTCCCACCCGGTGCCTGCTGCACGGTGGACACTGAGCAGCCCCTTTTTAAAGCTGGTGCTCTTGCAGGGATGCGGAGTGGGGATAGATTTGGAGCCACAGCCCCTCCGGACCTTCTGTTGACCCAACGGTGATGCCATCCCATGTGGGGTCATCACCCCCCACACTACCCCAAAAACATCCCATGTGGGGGCATCACCCCCCCCCCCCCCCCCCCCAAAAAACACTTGGAAGAGCTCAGGTCCAGGTGGTGGGGTCACAGGAAAGCCCAGCCAAGGACATTGCACCGACCACATTTTAACCACAGCGACCTCAACCCCTTCCAGCCCAGCTGAGTGCCTGGGAAGAAGCTGGGGAACACCTTGCTGCAGGAAACCTGAAAGCTAATCACAGTTCAAAAGAAGTGATGGGATCAATCCATGCACGGAAAACCCAGCAGGAGCCGACTCATCCCTTAGGTCCTTCCTTGCACCCTGTTGGAGCTGCTGCAAGATCCCTGGAGCTGCTCAGCCCCGGGCCTGAGTCAGTAGCACTGGTGAACTCAAATCCAAAAGCCCAAGACAAGCACAGCCCTGCGTGTGCCACAGGGTTATTCAATTTGGACACAAAAGTGGGGTGCAACAGCATCCCCTTCCCCATACACTGAGGGCAACTATCATGTGGGGAAAGGGAGGAGATGATTTTTTTTTTTTCCCTGAGGGAAAAAAGCAGTGTGCAGGTGAGAGAGAAGCTGAGTGCAGCTGGGAGAGGGGGCTGGATCCTGCCCGCCGGGCACTGCTGCTCCCACACACGAGCCACCTTGGGTGTTGTCCCGGGTATCTGATGGGCTTTCATCTTGCAGCGGGAAATGGCTGAGGCTGGGGCTGTCTAACTGGATTGCAGGCTCCCTGCTCCTGCAGGGGCTCCGCATCCCATTTATCCATAAACCTGTTCATGGCGCACGGCTAATTTAGGCAATTTGCGACACGTTCGTCCTGTCGATGTAATAACCAGCCCGGTGGCCTCAGCGGGGCTGGAGAGCCGTGTCAGGAACAGGGGGGTGCAAATCAGGCCCTGGGAGCAGGGCCTGCGTCCCTGCAGCTGGGCTGTGGGGCAGGGGACCCTCACCCAGCTCCTGGGACC
>NW_009952706.1:120171-129172 GCF_000747805.2 Chaetura pelagica
CAGGGGCTCCGCGGGGGGGAGGCACCTGCCCCTGAGACACCCCATAGCAAAGGGGGGTGCTCCGGGGTGGGGGGAGCGGGGGAGGACACACGGCACGGGGGGCTGTCCCAGTGGGAGCGGGGTGCAGGACTGGGGCTGCTCCAGAGCCTCTTTCCCAGGTCCCACAGGAGGGCTGGGAGCATCTGCAGGGGTGTTCCAGGCACCAGCAGGATCATGGAGTTACAGGATGATCTAGGTGTGAAGGGACCTTAAAGATCATCCAGTCCACACGGCACGGGGGGCTGTCCCAGTGGGAGCGGGGTGCAGGACTGGGGCTGCTCCAGAGCCTCTTTCCCAGGTCCCACAGGAGGGCTGGGAGCATCTGCAGGGGTGTTCCAGGCACCAGCAGGATCATGGAGTTACAGGATGATCTAGGTGTGAAGGGACCTTAAAGATCATCCAGTCCCACCCTCCTGCATGGGCAGGGACACCTCCCACCATTCCAGGCTGCTCCAAGCCCCATCCAACCTGCCCTTCAGGGATGGGGCAGCCACAGCTTCCCTGGGCAACCTGGGCCAGGGTCTCCCCACCCTCACAGCAAAGAATTTCTTCCTGAAGTCTAACCTAAATTTCTCCTCTTCCAGTTTAAAGCCGTTGCCCCTTGTCCTTTTGCTGTATGTCCTTGTAAAAAAAGCATGTGAAAAGGATGGCTGTGCTCAGCAGAGCTGCATGCACAGGGGGAAGAGGTGGTTGCCCACCAAGCACTGGCTCCACGGTGGGTGGGGGGATGCTCAGGATGGGGGGATGTGCCCTTTGGAGAAGCTGCCTGTGTGGGAGTTTGCCTCGGGGAGGGAGAGCTGTTGGAGCAGAGCTGCTCCTCCCTGCAGCCCCCACGCTTTGTCCTCCTGACATGGCTCATGAGCTGCCAGTGCCTGCAGAGCCGTGGCAAGGGCAGCAGCAGTGGGAGCAGCCTCACCAGCACTGGAGCTCACGCACACACACACATTCACACAGTTGACTCCCACCAGGTCGCCTTGAAGCTGGGGTTTATTTTCATAAACCTGCCCAGGTTTAGCCCCGGAGGCATCCGGTGTCATCCTGCATGGATGGACACTGGAAAACTGGATGGGGGTTATGTATCCCCATCCTCACCTCCAGGTGAAGGCAGGATCACAGGGGAGGACACAGCCTGGAGACATTCATAGCCCTTTTGGGACTTGGAGAAACATCCCTAAAGCCTGAGCAGCCCCTGAGGGGGGACACAGCCCCCTGCTCCAGCACCCTGAGGGTGCAGCACCGCCTAAAATGGAGCAGGGAGCAGAGGGAAGAACAGTCCATTTCCATGGCGGAAAGCTGACAAGTTTAAAACAGCTAATGTGCCCTGCAAGATGGGGCCTTCTGAGATTTACAGCTCTCCTCAGCTGACTGCCCCCATACGGTGTGCGTGTCAGCCAGGGAGACTTGGAGAGAACCAAGATAAAGCTGCACTGCCCACCAAATGGATGGCAGAGGGAGAAGAAAGGAAGGAGTGAGGTTGCTGTGTGTGGGTTTTTTTTTCCCCTCAGACAGGCTGCTGAGCTCACATCCCCTCCTGCCACAGAGTTAACTCCAGGTCAAGGTTGAAGCAGCCCTCCTGCAGCAAAGTTTTCCTGCTGCTGCAGGGGGAGGTTTGCAAAACGCTGCAGGAGGCCTCAGGTGGGTGTCAGTGGGACCTGTGGTGGCACCAGCTGGTGGGGTTCATAGTCTGAGGCAGGACATCCCCATGGGGTGTGGAAGCTCTGGGGATGGGCAAGAACTAGTCCGAGCCCTCCACTGCAGGTTGGCGTTGGGGTGGGTGAGATGGTGGGGAGCAGGGTTCTGGGTGGGGTGGAGTGAGGGCATCGGGTGGCAGCAGGACCCAGGTGGGGTCAGCATCCTCCAGAGGGCTCACACAAAGTTCAGGAGTTGCTGCTAAGGTCCTCAGTGCTGCTCTGTGCCAGGTCAAGGCCAGGCTGGGATGTCACGGATGCTGCTCAGGGCAGCTGGGTCCTCCATTGGATCCCTCTGCTGCAGCCAGGAGCATCTTATGCTTGGGCAGACCCATGACCAGCACCCAGCTTTGTGGTATGCATCAGAGTGTCAGCTGGCTGGGACTGTGTCTGGGGACCTTGGGCACATGAGGTATCACGGGACCTGCCTGGCATCCCCGGCATACTTGTGGTGTCTGCAGTGTGGGAGCCATCTCCGCTGTCACCCTCTGCTCCTGCTCTGCCCCAGCATTGTCAGTGAATGCCAGGAGGCAATTCACCTTCCCCAAGAAGAAATAGACAGGATGCACCATGTCCTGAGACCACCTCTGCCTCCCTGCCAGAGCCCAGGTGCTGGCTGGGATGGAGGAGTATGCAGAGTATGGCACTGGTCCCTGTTTCCAGGACTGTGCAGGCTGCTGGGCTGGGACACCCATGTTTGCTGGACTAACAGTGCTCACATCTGTCCCTCTGCTCTGCCAGCCTGGCTAGGGCTCTGCTGCAGCCACGTCAGCAGGCTGCTGCTGCAGCTGAAGAAGCTGAAGCTATCAACAGGCAGGGCCAGGGATCCTTGGTCCTAGGCAGGCTGCTTAACCTGGACCAAACTTCAAGAAGACCTTTTGTGCCTCCACGTGTCACTCCATCACCCAGAAGGTTGGTCACACTGAGCTCCACTGTAGCAGCAGCCCAGGGATGGGCTGCCCTGAAGGAGGGGGCAATTGGCAGGTCTGTCTGTGCATGATGTCTACAAAGAGCTGAGCTCCCTGCAGGTGTCCCTTGGCCATGGGAATCCGGGAGGCCTTCTCAGAGCTGACGGGTAATTTTCCTTCCTTCCTCAGTTGGACTTTGGAGAAAGGTCCAATGAGACCTGACCCTGTGGGGGGCAAGAGAAAGCTCTCCAGGGTGGTTTAGGGCTCAGCAGCAGGAGCAGGCTCTTGGGTGCTGGAGCTGCAGAGCACCCCTGACTGCCCTGGGTGGGAGAAGCCAGGCTTGGGAGACACCTCTCTATAGAAACCCTTGGCCACCCTGTCCCCCAGACAGGACAAGGCAGAGCTGCCATGTGTGTGATGCTCAGCAGGGGTCCATTAAGAGATACTGTCTGTTATTTCTACCTGTCCTGCTGCCTGGCTCTTCCCCCCTCCCTGTGGTCAGGAGACCCTAACTCCCTCTTCCACCCTGGGTTGGGAGGGACTTTTCCATTCCTAGAAGCAAGGCAGGGATGTGAAGGCTGGTGGCAGCATCCTGCACCTTCAGAGCTGTGGTGCCGTGTGGGCCTGATGCCTCAGGAGCTGGAGGAGCTGTCTGCACCTTCCTGGCACATCCCTGGCTCATGTGGTTCCTGGGGCAGAGGAGCAGGATGGGGTGAACTGAGCAGAAGAGGGCAGAGGCATCAGGTCCCCTCTGCTATTCTCTGTCTCAGCACTGACTATGGGGTGGTGGCACCTGGGCTCTGACAACATCCAGGGCCATTGTCAGCCCTGGCACAGGGGAGGGGGCACCTCACAACTGCCCTGAGCCTGCTGTTTGACCACGTCTCCTCCGAACCCCCTGCCCTCCTGGGAGCAGAGAGCCCCTTGGCCACTGGGGAGGGACCCACACTCCAGTCTTGGCTGGCCCCTGCACTGGGCACTGCAGCAGTGTTATTGCTGGAGGTGAGGCTGGGGCTGCCCATGCTGTGCCCCCCAGGCTGTGCCCCCCTGACAGTGGGGCTGGGGGCACGTGGCTTCTATCCCAGCTGGCCCAGGGGGAGATGGCACAGCTCCCATGGTACTGCCCAAGCTTCTCATGAGGTGCCTGGACGTGAAGGGGCTTCGGGGGCAGCAGGGGAGCAGCATCCCCCTCATCTCTATCTCTCTGTGCAAACACAGGAGCCCCCCCCGAGCCGCCGGGTGACGCCGCCAGCTGGAAAGCCGCAGAGGCGGGAGGGTGCCCAGCTTCTGTCTCTTTACCAGCAGGTGTGTCTGGCCCTGCCAGGCAGATGGCTCAGCGCCTGGCAGAGATGGGCGCTGGTGCCAGGAGCAGCTGGCTCCATCCATGGGCCAAGCTCAGGGATGCTGAGAGCACGGGGAGCTCAGGGTGGGCAAAGGAGGCAGTGACCTCCCCACCGGGCTCAGGCTGCACTGGGCACCTCTGGCTCTTGCCCGCGTGTGTGTGGGGGGGCTGCCAGCTCCTGCCCCTGCCTGGGAGGATGCAGGAGCTCTGGGAGGGTGGTGGCAGGGACCAGCTGTGCCCCAGAGGAGAAGGATATCTCCTGGGGACAGCCCCAAAGCCAAGCTCCAATGCAGGAACCTCCAGGGAACGTTTGCTCCAGCAAGATCTGGATGCCGGGCATGCAGAGGGGCCTCTCCCTGCACCCCGGAGCAGGGTGGCACTGAGGTGAAGAACTGCAGGGTGAACCCTGCTCTGAGCCACCAGCTCCCATCCTGGGTTTGCTCCTGGCTGAATGAGCTGCTGAGTGATCAACAGACCAATTGGAAGTCCTGTCAGAGCCAGGCCAGGCTGTATCTTGTTATTTCTAACCAGTGAAGTGGGGGAAGCAGAGCTGCAGCCGCTGGCAGGCACTCTGTGCTGTTGTGCAGCTCTGAGCACAGCAGGGCAGGGCTGAGACAACCCTCAAAAATCAAAACAGAGACAAGGAAGCAGGGCACACCATGGGGCACACCACCCAGGCCACGGGCAGGGGAGGCTGCTGCTCTGATGGGCAAAGGGAGGAGCAGATGTTTTTGATGTTTCTCCATGCAAATCTTGCAGTGTGCAGACCACGATGGCAGCAGCGAGGGGACTGGAAGAGCTCTTGAGCTGTGGTGGCCAGCCATGTTCTCTAGGTGCCAGCACAGCAGCCTCACACCACACAGTGCAGACGTGGTTTCTGTGCAGTTATTAATACACGTTTGCCTGGCTCTGAGGGGAGGCAGAGAGCAAAAGCAAATGGACCAACCACCTTGGAGCTTAGTGCAACCACCTCTTGAGTCTGACATTGAGGGCAAGGAAAAGCTGTTCCTGGGGATGTGGCTTCCCAAGAGGCAGAGAAGAGATGAAAGGGGTCTGGTCCACAGGAGCAAAATCACTGGGTTAGCTGCTCTGGGGTGCAGGCTCCTCTGTCCTCATCTTGCAGCCGGAGCTGGAAGTGGAAGTTCTGAAGTCACACACGGAGCTGTTTGCTGGTATTTCCTGCCCCCGAGAACAGGAAGCAGCAGTAAAGCCCAACAGGGAGCTGCTCTTGGGAGATTTCCAGCCTGACACGTTTTGATCTCTGCCTACAGGAAAGAGGGAAAGACCCATACTCTGTCCCTTTTCCCATGCCCATTGCTGGGAGCTCATGGCCCAGATTCTGGCTGGCTTGGGCCTGGGGAGGTGGGATACACAGAAACATGGTGGTTTCAATGGTTTTTAGTTTCACTCTCCATTGTACCACTCTGACCTGGACCTTATTTTTTCAGGCTCTAGGACAACCATGGAGATGCTGACCCACAAACTGCAGAGTGAGAAAGATCTAGTGGTGATGGATGCATGTCCACCCAGGCTGTCCTACTGATGCCCTGCTCTCCAGGTACTGTGCTCTTGGCCCTGGTAGCTGCAGGTCCAGTCTTGCCCCCTAACAACGCTCCCCTGCCAGATCTGGATCAGCATCTCCTCTCCTCCAGAGCTCCCAGCTGCTTTCAAGGTCTGGGTTCATCCTGGGAACCACCAGCCTGACACACAAGGCTCCTCCATGTCCCATGCACTGGTGCACATCCAGGGCTTCTTGTTGCCAACTGGACCACCAGGGTCTGTGACTCAAGACTGTGTTAACCCTCCCTAGTGCTGATGGTCATGGTGGGACAAGGGGAAAGGCAGATTAGGCTCCTGCCTGGTGCCAGGCACAGGCTGTGTCCTGCCAGGAGTGACTTCCCAACAGGACTGGCAGTGTCACTGGCAGACCATGGCAGCAGTCTCCAAGGAACATGAACAGCACATTATTAACAATCTTTCAAAGAGCTGCCAGTGTGTCCTGGGTCCCTGTTTAGTTCTGCATATGGCCTGTCCACTGTTGAACACAGCATTCAAAAGAGATGTAATCTCAGCTTTAGGAGGTCTATGCCCCCGTCAAACTCCTGCAGTAGGTGATTTCTCCTCTGGGCAAGGACAAACACCCACAGAAGGAGGGGGTGTTATGCTCCTTTAAAATCACCCCTGCTTTTGTTTTCCTTCTCCTGAGGGCTACATTTGTGCAAGCCAGATGTTGGATCAAGGGTGGTCCAGTTGGCACCCAGTGGTCTCTGCATCTCCTCCCAAGTCACTATGTGTGTGGTGGCTGGAGCTGTTTCTGTGTTATGCCCTGAGCACCCCCTGGGGCCGTGCTGGCTTGAGGTGACATGGATGGGAAGGGGGGACATGCCCAGAGAGAGGTGCCATGTCAGGGGTAGAGGCAGAGAGGGGACAGGTGAAGCTGCATCCGCAGCTTTATACCTTGGGGACGTGGTCTATTTTAAAGGTGCTGGAGTCTCCCATCCCAGCGGTGCTCAGGTTCCAGTGAACAGGCAGGGGACACGACATGACAAGGTTGTCTCTCTGGGACACAGGAGCAGGCTGCTCTTGGAGCTGTTTGGCTGCTTGGTACTGCACTATGTCTGGGCACAGGTAACCAGGTAAGGGTGGGACTGGGATGTCTGGGGAGCCAGCACCTCCAACACCTTTTTGGAGGATGCCCACTTGTATTTTCACAGGACCTTGGGAAATCCCGATCCTTTCACTTCTGCTGCTCACTTGGGCTCTCTGCCCATGATTCTTCCTCCTCCCATGGCATCACTGCAGCAGCCCTTGGCACAACCAGCTGAGAATGCCAGACCACAGAGCTCTGGGTCCACCTGGAAAAACACGTTTTAAGTGAAAGTAAGACCAACACCAGGAGCAACAAAGAGTCACTGCTGCCACTGGCCAGGAGCTGACTGCCCTGCTCTGGCATGGCAGCATTTGTACAGCACCCAGCACAGTGCCCAGGGGCACAGGAGGGCACAGCACACAGCAACGCTGACCAAACCGTGGGAGGAGGCTCGTGATTCAACCTGCGTTTCTTCGGAAGGGACGCGTCTGGCTCTGGATTCTGGGCACCTGCAAAGGTCAGGAGCTCGGTCTGTGTGAGTGGTGGCAGGTCACCCCTGGGGAGGGGCCTGCAGAGGGGTCAGCCAGCCCCTCCAGCAGGGAGCAAGGGGTGAGGACCCGGAGCAGCCAGAGCCTCTCTGGCCATGCGCGCTTTTCCATCAGCAGTCGCCTGGGCAGCTGTGAGTGCAGAGCCAGACAAGCCACGGGGATGAGGAGCCATTGTGCTCGCTCAGGCAATGATTCCCAGCCCTTTCCCCTGGTCAGGGGGGGCTCTGCAGGTCACACGCCATCCTGCCAGCCCAGAGGTGGCAACAGATGGCCCTGCCAGGGCTCCCTGCTGGGCTGGGGGGCCTCATCTCAACCCCCACGGCAGGGTGAGATGATGGGCAGGGAGACTGGAAGCCTCCCAACCCCCTTCCCAGGAAAAGCTGCCAACCACATGCGAATTGAGACCAAACGGGGTGGCCCAAGCCAGCCCCAAGCAGCAGGGTGAGCCAAATCTTTCCATTTCACCCTATGCAGAGGGAGGGTGAGGTTTCCCTCTGCGTTACTACTCACAGTCAAGGTGTGCGTGTGTGTGCACGGCCGGCGTAGCAATGGCTGAGGGAAGGGGCTACATTTCTGCCTCTTCACAGCCAGACCCCCCCCCCCCGGGTAGCTGTTGTAGCTGTTGTTGCTGCCCTCGATGGCACCTGCTGGCTCTGGAGTGCCCGCAGCTTCACTAATGAGCTGCAGCTCAGGGTCCTGCTCACCCTTGGAGCGCGGGGACTCTCCAGGCTCTCGTGCTTAGCTCAGCCCCACAGTTTAAATCCCTGCCAAGAGAAATGGAAGAACCTGGTGCAGCCAGGCCTGGAAAAAACAGCAAGGACAGTCTGCAGTTAACCCTTCCCTCGCCTGCCCGGGCTGCTCCCTTCCCAGGCACAGGCACCCACACCCCTCCTTCCCACACCCCCTTCATTCCCATTTCTCTACCTCTGGGGGGGGGGGGAAGCAGCTTTTCTCGTGGGATTGCCCAGAATACTCAAGGACAGAGTATTCCCACGGCACTGGGATGTGTGTCCCCTTTGATCGCAGGAGGGCAAAGGGCAGAGATCTTGGAAAAGAAAATAATTTTAAAAAAAAGAGAAAGAAAACACAGAGAGGGGAAAAAAAAATGGCAGCAACTGAGGCAGGACCTTCCCTCAATCTCTATGAAATACACGTTTCCTGCGAGCCTGAGGCACAGATCACATCCAACGTGAGGTGCTTTACCCAGCCCCGGTGTAAATTCTGGAGCATTTGCCCGGCGTGATGGGAAAAAGCTTCAGAGGGGCCTGGGGAGCTGCAGAGGAGGCGGCTCTGCTATCTGGCTACCGCAGGGGCTGGCGACGCACAGACATTTCCAAGGCTATTTGTGAAGGTGAAATGGTCTGTAAAGATTCCAGGACACCATGTGGCAGGCCGGTTAGCGGGGCTTCTCCTTGGGTGTTTGCAGAGAGCTGGCGGGCGGGAGGGGAGCTGTGTGCTCAGAATGCCTGGCGCTGATTAGAGCATCTGCAAATTTCAGCTTAATACGCGGCATAATGAGGCACCGGGATGTGATCAGCCTGCAGCCACCCCGGGCTCTGCAGCTCGGGATGGTTTCAGCTCCTCGGTGCTGCGGGCAGGACCGAGCTCCTGCAGCGGGCACTTTGTGCTTTGCTTCTATGAAATCAGGTGGTTTTTTTTTGTCCTCCTGCCCGCTGGTGGGGCACAGCAGCTCCCACCCCTCCGGCCTTCCCTGCAGTGCCCCTGCCCTGCCCGCCCGCAGGGACTGCTCCTGGAGAGCAGCTCCTCACCTCCCTTAAGGGAGTGGAACATCTCCCTGATGAGGAAAGGCTGAGGGAGCTGGGTCTCTTTAGCTTGGAGAAGAGGAGACTGAGGGGTGACCTCATCAATGTTTACAAATATGTAAG
>NW_009952706.1:129814-135519 GCF_000747805.2 Chaetura pelagica
AGACATATCCAAGGCTATTTGTGAAGGTGAAATGGTCTGTAAAGATTCCAGGACACCATGTGGCAGGCCGGTTAGCGGGGCTTCTCCTTGGGTGTTTGCAGAGAGCTGGCGGGCGGGAGGGGAGCTGTGTGCTCAGAATGCCTGGCGCTGATTAGAGCATCTGCAAATTTCAGCTTAATACGCGGCATAATGAGGCACCGGGATGTGATCAGCCTGCAGCCACCCTGGGCTCTGCAGCTCGGGATGGTTTCAGCTCCTCGGTGCTGCGGGCAGGACCGAGCTCCTGCAGCGGGCACTTTGTGCTTTGCTTCTATGAAATCAGGTGGTTTTTTTTTGTCCTCCTGCCCGCTGGTGGGGCACAGCAGCTCCCACCCCTCCGGCCTTCCCTGCAGTGCCCCTGCCCTGCCCGCCCGCAGGGACTGCTCCTGGAGAGCAGCTCCTCACCTCCCTTAAGGGAGTGGAACATCTCCCTGATGAGGAAAGGCTGAGGGAGCTGGGTCTCTTTAGCTTGGAGAAGAGGAGACTGAGGGGTGACCTCATCAATGTTTACAAATATGTAAGGGGTGAGTGTCAGGGAGATGGAGTTAGGCTTTTCTCAGTGATGACCAGTGATAGGACAAGGGGCAATGGGTGCAAACTGGAACATAGGAGGTTCCATGTAAACATCAGAAAAAAATTTTTACTGTAAGAGTGACAGAGCCCTGGGCCAGGCTGCCCAGGGAGGCTGTGGAGTCTCCTTCACTGGAGACATTCAAAACCCACCCGGACACGTTCCTGTGTGATGTGCTCTGGGTGATCCTACTCTGGCAGGGGGGTTGGACTAGATGATCTTTCGAGGTCCCTTCCAACCCCTAGGATTCTATGATTCTATGATTCTTCCCTGCTGTTTGCCTGCAGCGAATGACCCTGCGGGTGCTGCCCCCGGGGCAGGAGGAGCTGGGAGGGCACAGGCAGCGCAGAGGCTGCACGAGGAGCCCTGGGGACCCAGTTTTGTTTTGCACTGAATGATGGACATGCGGGCATCGTTCATAGAATCATAGAATCCCCCCTCTCCTGCAGCCCCTGCTCCTCCATCCCACCTCGCAGCAGAGTCCCCAGCTCAGCAGGTCCTGCTGCCCAGCTTGGTGCCTCCTGTTTCGGGGCAGATGGGAACGTCCCAAAGCATTTAACCCCTGAGATGGAAAGAGCTGCTGGGCGGTGGTGGCAGGAGGTGGTTCTGCTTGGAACAGGGAGGGCTGCCATGAGGAGGCTTGTGGGGTCCTGTGCGTGGTGCAAAGCTCTGGGAAATCCCTGGGGCAGGTCTGGGCTCAGCCCCAAGCAGCCCAGTGACTGCCCAGGTGTTGTGGCATCATGAGCCCTGGCGCAAGGTGAAGGTGAGGAATGAGGGGCTGTGGGAGGAAGGTGGGGAGCAAGGCAGGGGCAGCCCCTATGCCTGGGATAAGCCCATCTGTGGGCTTGTACACACATGTGCCTTCACGTGGCTAAAGGTGCACTTGAACGTGTGTGTGTGTGTGTGAATGTGTGCAAGGGTGCGGGACAAAGGGTGTGTCCATGTGTCAGGCGTGTGCAGGTACTGTGTGAGGTGTGTGCAGATGCCCATGCCCCTGGGATACACAGTGTGTGTGTGTGCTGGGACTGGGGGGGAGGAAGTGTGTGTGTGCAGGGACAAGTGTGTGTGTGTGCAAGGACTGGAGGGGGAGTGTGTGTGTGTGTGTGTGTGTGTGTGTGTGTGTGTGTATGTGTGTGTGTGGGTGGGGGGTGGCATGTGTGTGTGTATGTGTGTGTGTGTGTGTGTGTGTATGTGTGTGTCTGTGTGTGTGTCTGTGTGTGTCTGTGTGTGTGTGTGTGTGTGTGTATGTGTGTGTCTGTGTGTGTGTCTGTGTGTGTCTGTGTGTGTGTGTGTGTGTGTGTATGTGTGTGTCTGTGTGTGTGTCTGTGTGTGTCTGTGTGTGTGTGTGTGTGTGTGTATGTGTGTGTCTGTGTGTGTGTCTGTGTGTGTCTGTGTGTGTGTGTGCGGGGATGGTGTGTGTGTGCGCTCACAGGCTGCAGGCAGGCACTGGAGCGTGCTCAGTGGGGTGTGGGTGTGAGGTGGGTGCTCAGGCTCTCAGTCCAGGCCAGCAGCCTCCTGGGGGGCTGTTGGACCCTGCCTGGTGGGCTGGCTGGCACCGTGTTCGCAGGGACACGCGTGAGGCGCGGGACGGGTTGGAGGTGACAGTCCCTGGAGCTGGTCCCTCACCCTCCTGCACCCCCTCTCCTCCATCTCACGCTGACCCACACGTTTGTGTGACCTTGTCACTGCCGGGGAACGGAACCTTCCCTTCATTTGCCCGGGGTATTTTTCAGCCAGATCAGCTCCCCTGCCTGGTTCAAAGCTGGCATTTGCTGCCAAAGGTATGACAGTGACAACTGCAGCCAGGGGCACCCCCTGGAGCTGCTTGGAGCTGCCTGAATCACTGTCCCTTGCACTCACCCTTTACTGCACTATTGAAACATTTTAAGAAGACAAAAGCAAAGGCTGGAGAAGGTTTTGCTAAGGCAGAAGCTGTTCTGAAGGCCGTTACACTAACAAACTGCTGCTGCTGTTCATCTGTCTCAAGGTCAAATTCACAAATTGGCAGGTTAGTTTCAGTTCCAGCCTGAAATTATACCTTCCATTAGTTAAATCATCACTTTGATACAGGAACGAAATGAGTGGACCCAGTCCTTGTAAACCCTGCTGAAGGGTCTCAGAAGGTGGCTCTGCATTTTGCTGGGAAGAATTTGACCAAACCAACTCAGATCATGGCGTGGAGCTGGTTACAGGTTTTAACAGTGAAAACAATTTATTACCTGTTCAAGCCAAAACCTCCGAGCTGAATTGGACTCTGCCACCTCAGACGTGTCCCCGTCCCCAGCAGATGTTACAGCTCAGTACCCACCTCAGCTGCCATAATCCAAGGTTTGATGGTTCCTCTATACCAGAATTGACTGATGACTTTTTCAGGTATCTCAGGACTTTGAAACCCAAAACACACTTTAATTTTATGAGTAATTTTATGGGACAATCTTTAGGGCTGTGAAAGCTGGAAACTTTTCCTTCAGGTGCGTTGACCTTATGGCTGCTCATCTGTCCATGCAGGAGTCCTGCTACACTTTCATCTGATCACCCTTGAATACAGAGCTATAAAAGGGATGGGATGCCTCCCAGCTAATAAAAATAGGAAGAAAGGGAGAAGCCAAGCTAGAGATAAAGGTGTCATGAGTCCTCCCATCCCGCAGCCTTTGGAACGACAGGGAGTGGGGGCTGGTGTCTGAATCAGCAAGCAGATGGTGAGGTCCTGCAGGCTCAGCAGCCACTGTGCCGGGATGGCAGCCGGGTCCTGGAGCCAGGTCCTCACTGAGGGCCAGAGCCACCAGCCTTGGACAGCTTGTCTGGTCACCTCCGTGTGGGAATGCAGAGCTTGCAGGATGGGTGGCAAAGGGCACCCAGGTCAGAGGGGCAAATCGGGAGATTCTTGAGCACCATGAGCTGAAGGAAGACCTGGCTCCTGGTACAAGCAGATCCTGAGCCACCAAGCTCCAGCTCTGCTGGGCTCCCCGGGGCTCTCTCCCATGCAGTTAAGTGTGCACATGTGCATGGGCAAGTGCTTCTCCACCTGCCTGTGTGGAGATGATGCTGAATTAGGAGAAAATGCAGATAGAAATGGAAGTAGGGCAGATCTTGGCTACAGCCACAGGGGAGGATTAATGTCTCATCCATCTCACTAGAGCCAGCGTCCACACATTAAGGTCATTAAATTCAGTGCCAGGAGCAGGGGATGCAGGGCAGCATTGGCTTTGGGGACTTGTCCCCCTCTGGCAGACATCAGAACCAGGCACAGTCACCTCTTGGGTCTCAGATGATCAGATCCAGCATCACTTCACCAGCTCTGGCATCTACAGGCAAGCACACCCCTATGTCTGAGCTTTGCATCCCTCAGTCTCAGTCTTTGCTCATCCTTTTCAGTTGACTCTGGCATTACATCCACTGACAACTTTTCCTCCACCTGCTCAAGAAGGAACCTAAAAATGCAAATGCTTCCTTCCTCCAGATCCTCCTCTCCACAGAGGGGCCCGGTAATGTCTCTGACAACAAACAGCAATGTGTCATTTGTTTTTATTACTCTGGGAGGGCAAGCTGCTGTGCGTGACCAAGGAAACCGAGAGCTGGCTGCCCTTGTGAACTTGCTGAGTGCCTGATGGGGAACGGGAGGAGAAGAGAGCTGGGGGAGTAGGAAAAACATGACTTCTCTCCTGCTTATTGGCTGAGGCAAGATTGATTGACTGTACTTGAGATAGCATAGCATGCATCAAGGTAGGCACAAAATTGTGGTTAGCACTGGACAACCACTGGCCGTGTGGATGAACTTCACGTGAGAAAAGACATATGGGGCAGGCACAGGTTTTGCCTTGGGCTGGGGAGCAGCGTGGCTCCCTGGGGCAGGGTGGGCAGAGGAGAGGAGCCTGACATGGAGCAAGGAGGTGTGGGATGGCACCGGTTGGTCACTTGACAGAGCAAGGCTGGGCTCGTCCTGTCTACCTTGTGGTATCTCCAGTGTTTATAGCCACTGCTAGAGAGAAAAGGACACTTCTAGGACATAATTCACCTCAAATCAGCCATGAACTGTGCCCAGAGGTTTACTTAGCAGGTGGTGGTTGAAGCCCTGCCCAGCAGATGCTCCCGGGTGCTCTCCTTCTGGCAAAGGGCAGGCTTCAGAAAGGGCTGGAAGAACAGGGGGTTGTTTGCAGCAGGGGAGGGAGTGGGGCATTAGGGTTGGTGGTGGAAAATGAGAAAACACCACGGTCCTGGACTGAAGCCTGAGCAAGTGGCTGGGGGTGGCCGTCGTCGTATGGCACCGTGCAGATGCCAGCTGGAGGGATGGCAGAGGAGGAACGAAGGTAAGAGCAGTTGGGGGTGTTTTGTCATGACAGGGCTTTTGGTGACAGAAAGTCAGTTTGATACAAACAGTTCATGATGGTAAAGGCTCCAGTACTATTTCCCACTGACAGATACTCAAATCAGAATCCTTTCTGTAGAAACGTGGAAGTCATTTTCTGGACAGTTTTTGGTTTGGAAAGCCTCAGTGAACCTCGTTTTAGTGCTTTCAACCTTCAGTTACCAGCAAGGGAGGGGAAAATTTCAGTTTTGGGGAGAACATTGATAAAGCAGCATTTTCCTACTGCTGACCTCCACTGTCTGGATTTCTCAGCGTTGAGACTGAGCCACAGCAAGACAGTGGCAGGGGAGGAGGCTGAGATGTTCAAGGGGTGGTTGAAGGCTGGTCTGGCAGGTCCCAGCAGAGCCAGGGGGTGGTGTGAGCAGGGCCAGGGACCCATGTGGAGCAGCTGGTCCCTCAGCCAGCAGCTTCCTCTGGCTACGCCTTGCACGGGCTATTTTTATGCTGCGTGAAAAAGCGACTTTCTGCACAGCAGAGGAAAGGCAGCATGGGGAGGGAGAGGGAATTAGTGAAGGTCACGGGCATCACGTCGCTCTGCGCGTTGCTGGGGCCGAGCGTGAAGAGCCGAAAGGGACAGCGCGGGGGCCTGGGCTGGGAAATGGTGGTGGAGCAGCTTCGTGCTCCACCTCTGCCTTCCTGAGGGAACATCCAGCCACCGTGGCCCTGCCAGCATGGGGGAGCGAGCTGGCAGCACACACCTCCTACTGCTCTGCTCGCTCGCTGCTGCCA
>NW_009952706.1:135851-143875 GCF_000747805.2 Chaetura pelagica
GCCACTGGCTGTTCATGGAGCACCAGCAGCCCGAGGGACTCTGGCTGGGCTTTTATATAGAGCATAAAAAGTAACGACCTCTCCCTCTCTCGCTAAATCACGCGCAGCCAAATCGTAACCCAGGGGCGCTCCTGCCCACCCTGCCAAAAGGTCTGTTACCTGGGAGAGCCCAGAGAGCCCCTGAAGGTGAGAAACAGCCTTTTTTTGGGTTGTTTTTTTTTCTGCCCTGAAATGGATGAGGGAAGCAGTGCACAGCACTCCGCCCCCAGGATCCGGCCAGTTCCAATTCCTGCCACATCCCTCTCCCCTCTGCCTTTACAGCAACGGCTTTCCTGGGAACAAGGAGAGGTGGAAGCAGAAGATGCCCTGCCTGTACATCTCCCCTTGCAAATGGGAATTTCGGATCCGGGCCGTGCTTGGGCTCTCCTCTCTTGAGTCAGACAAGTGAAGAGCTGCCCAAGGTGCTCATCCCTTCCATGTGTGGTGTGGGATGCCTGGGGGGGACAGAGGGAAGAGCATCCCAGTGCTGCCAGGCATCACCGCATCCCGCCGGAGGGACGCGCGGGCAGCCCGAGTGCCCTGGCAGCCTCCGGCTTTGGGGGGCATCACTTCCCCACCTCGGAGCAGATTTACGAGCCTCCCCGAAGCTCTTCCGCAGCCCCTGCAGGAAGGCTGGGGCTGGGGGCTGGCAGGGGGGTGCTCTTGGCAGGGAATTGTGAATGTACTTTCTTGCAGGGCTGCGTACCACTGTGCAGCGGTAATCCCCTGAGCAGGGTGAAACGGAGGCCTAGCTACCATGACCTCCTCTGTAGGTTTCCATGGATACCATGTACTATAAATAAAAAAAGGAATTTCAAACCAGTTTTCAATCCTGCTTAGTGGGAATAGGAAACCTCTTTTGAATTTAGTTTCCTATCTCACCTTACAGGGGTTATTTTGCAGCCCGTTTGAAACAAATAATTACCCCTTCAGCCAGGAAATTACCACCAATCATACCTATTTACTTCCAAACACTCGGCTAATTAGCACATTGGGGAGAGCTGCCTATTTGCACGCTGGAGATGGGAGGCTTAGCCTCTTTATTTTGGTGGTGCTGGGAGAAAGGACGCGGGGCCAGGGGTCAGGGAGGGGCGTCAGAGCCCTCGGAGGGGAAAAAACATAAAGAGGGGAGAGCTGTAAAACTCCATCCTCCGAGATGCCGTGTGAATTAGCGTGTGAGAAGCCCCCGCGGATGAAAAAAAGAAGGGGGAATATTACATCTGCATCCTTTTGCAATGAATCAGAGTCATGCTGCAGATTTTGTCTGGCATACTGGGTCTCTGGAGGATAGAAAATAATTTGGTCGCAGCAGTGGGAGGTGTGTGTGCGTGGAGAAGGGAGTTGCTTTCCAACAGCCTGCTGTGGTGAGAACATGCCTGACACTTCATTCCTTTCCAGTTAATGCAGCGAGGCCGGGGAGGAAACTTAACCCTCTAATTGCTAAAGTGTACTGGGTGCTTGGGAAAGTCCTTGGAAAGCACAAGGCAGCTCCGGGGCTGGTCCAGCCTGGCCCGGCACCAGTTGAGGGGATTTGCCCAAATGGCAGGAGGTGGGGGCAGGGGGAGATGCTAATTTGAAACAGGCCCTGGCGAGCAGGGCAGGAGGACAGAGAGGTTGTGTTTTGCAGACCTCTGGGCTGGCAACGGGCCTGCCAAGCCCAGTCCATCACAATGCTGGGGCTGAGCCAGCTGGACACGTGGTGGCTGCCGAGGGGTCCCACGCGCTGGCGTTCGTTCCCAAACGGCTCCGCAGCCCCAGCTCAGCACAACTGCTGCTCCCGGGTCACCAGCACTGAAAATCCCAAGTGCTTCCCGTCCCTGTGCTGGTTTTGGATGTCCCCCCTCCAAACAGCTCCTGCTGCCATAGCCACCCAGCGTGGTGTGCCCCTCGCAGGGCTGCCCCACATCCTCTGCTGGGGCGGTGAGGGGTGTTTGAGCACTGGACGGCCATGCAAACTGGGGGCCACAGCCCCCCCGTCCCTGGGATCTGCTTAGGAGAGGAAAGGCTCGTGCCCTGCTGCTGTCCTTTGGTGCTCTTTGGGAGGCACAACTCCAAGCATGAACCAGCTACCAGGTGTGCTCTGTCCCTTCGCCTAACTCATCCCAGTAAAGTCCTCCCAGTCACTGCAGGATCAAGCACAAGCTCTCCACAGCCAGAGAGGAGGAGGAAGAGGAGGAGGAGGAGGTGGCTCTGCTGGTAGTGGGGATGGACCCAGGGCTGAGCCAGAGCCTCGTGCACAATTACAGGTGAGCTCTGCTTCAGGCCAGTCCGTAATGTTGAATGGCACAGGGTGGTGGCAGGCAGAGCCTGTTCCCTGCTGCCCTCCTGAAGCTCCTTATTAGCATTTCCAGGACACTGATGTTGTGCTTGGATATCCGGGAAGGCACTCAGGAGCTGCAGAGCAGCAATATATCAATGTTAGAGAAGGGCCCATTTAAGCTTAATACCAGAGGCTGAGTTTATCTCTAGTCAGGTGTCTCATTCCCATTGAAATTCAACAGCAGTTGGAGACTGCTCCCAGGGCTTCTTGGAAAGTCCCAGACTTAATTAGTATTTATCTTAATTAGGGGGACGTTACCTGCTCTGGGAACCTCATGCTATCTACTTGTGGTCATCCCCACAGCACCCTGGGAAAGGGCTCCCAGCCCTTTTTGCAGTGGGGGACAGAGGCACAGGATAACTGGTGCTGCTCTGGCTCAGCAGGGAGCATAAAATGTCCTGCCAGGGGCTGGAAGGGCTACAGCCTTGTCCCCTCCCTGGGGCAGGTCCTCTAGGGAGGCCAGGGTAGACAGTACAGGAGACTCTAGGGATGTCACTAGATGGGGTGCAGCAGGATGGTGCTGAGCCTCCCTTACCACCTGGCTGGGCCCGTGGACATTTTTGGGGATACCTGGGTGGACAAGGAGGTGGCTGAGCCCTGGCTGTGTTCTGGAGCACCACTGCTCATTCCCCATCTTCAGGCCAGGCCACAAATCACAGGGTGGAGGATGGGAGGGTGAGGAAAGAGGAGAAAAAAAGGGCTTTTTTAAAAAAGAAACACAACGAAGTTACTGGCTTGGGAAGAGCTTAGAAACCCGATCTGGTCCAAGCAATAAACAGCCAAAAAGGACAAGCTGTGGAAGGCAAGGAGGATCTCACCCACACCCTCCTGCAGAGGGGGGCAGATGAGTCCAAGCACCTCCTGAGTCCTCTCCCCTTGGGCTCACCAAGGGCAGATGAAACAAAATCAGAGACTCTCTGCTGGCAGGGATGGGGGTCCCCATGCTGGTACCCTGCCCTTGCTGTGCCCGGAGCAAAGGGATGGGATTGGTGATCCAGCTGGGCTGGCAGCTCCCGGGGAAGGGGGTTGAGACAGGAACAAGCAAGCTGTCCCCAAGTAGAGCCATCAGAACCTTGAGACCTCTCATGACCTGCGTGGGAAGGGAAACCTCGGGGGCTGGTGGTGACACTGAGGTGGGTTCCTCTGGGGATGGGGCAGGGGGTGCTCGGGGGGATGCAGATGCAGCGGGACTCAGGGAGGAGGGCAGCGAGTGCTGACATGAGAAAGGAGAGGACTATCATCCCCTTCCCCCTCTCACAGGGAGACCTGCCTCCAGGGACAGCTGCAAGTCCAGGCAGGCTGTGCTGCCAGGAATCTGCACAGGGTCAGCCTTGCTTGTTGGGCTTTGGACCAAGGGTTGTGTGGGGGAGATGGTAAAAGGCAGCAGGTACTGGAGCAGGCTCAAGGCTGGCCCTTACAGTGCCCTGGGGACAGCACAGGCAGTGCTGGTGTCCAGACAGAGAAGAGGGACTCCAGGTGTGCTGGGAAGGGCAGGGGTGGGATGAGCCATCTGAAAACATCCCCCAGCAGAGGGATGTGGAGCAGGGAGAAGGACTGAGGAGCTGGGAGTGGAGACTGCAGGATGCTGAGCCATAGGAACCAGCCAGGTGGGTCAGCTGCAGATGACCTTATGGATATTTTTAGTGGCCTGAAAGGGAGATGTCTATGAGCTGGACTGTGCTGCTGTGGTGCTGAGCACCCCGAGGAGCCCAACGAGCACTGGCAGGGGCCTGTGGTCCCCCGGGTCTGCTGGGCAGTGGGACCCTGCCCCAGGGTCACAGGGCCTGGCTGTTGCCCACCAGAAGTGTTCAGGGCAGAGTCCAAGGAGTAGAGGGCAATGTCCAGGAGATCCTGAGTGAAATCCTCAACCCCCTGCAGATGGCTCTCTGGGATATCACTTGGGAGCTGGCTGAGAGCTCCATCACTCCCCAGGAGCTCGGGGAGGGGGCATCTCTCACCAGACCAGGAGATGCTGGGGCTTTGTTGGCCTGGGCTGCTTTGCCTGATCCACTCACAGTCTCTGGCACGTCCTTTGATGTGGAACCTTTGCCCAGCTCTGCTCCTTCAACTGTGGTTCCTGAAGGAGGGTAGGGATGGTTTTCCAGATTTGCTTGTGAACTGTAGGTCTGGAGCTTGAGAAAGGGTTGAGATGGAAAGTGGTTTTGAGCGGAACAAATGTGACTTCATAAGGAAGAGGAAGGAGTAATTACTCACTGAGGATGAATAGTTCCAAAATGCAAAATGCTGCAAAAACTGGTGCATGAAGATGTTGAACACTTTTACCTCCACTCTCCTCTCTGATTTTTCACTAGGGCTGAGTGAAGAACAGTTTCTTAAGAGAAGTGATATTCTCAGAAACCAAGGGTTTGGGTTGAATGGCCTGATGAAAATTCCTGGAAATGTTAACAGAGCTGCAATGAGGAGCCTTGCAAACAGCACTGGAAGCTGTGAGAAAAGCATTCCTTCCAGGCCCTGGTGACACGGGAATAAAACAGGGAGCATTGAATTTAGTGCTACTGTTGAATCCAATTTTATTCAGCCAAGAAAAATGTGGTAGCTGGAAAGATGGATGACTCCACCATTGCATTCTGCTTCATGCAAAGCTGCCATTACCTTGCTGGGTATTTCATGGAAAACTTGCTGGTCTCAGCCTCTAGGCTTCGAGATGGCAGACAATGTGCTAATGTAAAGTTGCTGGAGCTTATGGAAGATTTTGGAGGCCTGGTTTCCATGTGTTGAGACTGGCACCATATCAGAGGAACAGCTGAGAATATGGAGCAGGGAAGCTCTGTGTAAGTTATCCAGGGAGAAGAGAATCTGCCTGGGGCTGCAGTCCCGGGGGCTGTGCTGGGGAGGGGGGTGGTGGTCCCGGCTGGTCCTTCCCCACCACGCAGGCAGGCTGGTGTCTGGCTTCACAAGCAGGAGGTTCTGGGGCTTTGTTGGCCTAGGCTGCTTTGCCTGATTCACTCTCAGTCCCTGGCACGTCCTTTGACATGGAACAGGCAGATGATGCAGAGCTGGGGCTGTGTGGAGGCCGGGGGGGGATGGATGGGCTTCCCTTCCCTGTGGGACAAGTGGGAATGGTTTCAAGCTGCAAGAAAGGAGATTTAGATGAGATATTAAGAAGAAATCCTTTGTTGTGGGGGTGATGAGAGCCTGGCCCAGGTTGCCCAGGGAAGCTGTGGCTGCCCCATCCCTGGCAGTGTTGAAGGGCAGGTTGGATGGGGCTTGGAGCAGCCTGGGCTGGTGGGAGGTGTCCCTGCCCATGCAGGGGGTGGGACTGGATGGTCTTGAAGGTCCTTTCCCACTCAAACCAGTCTGTAATTCCATGACAGCATGTCAGCTTCTCTTGCAAGTGTTGGGCCTTGGAAATGCTTCTGGGAGCACAGGGTGAGGACAGGACATTTAGAAAATCTAATTTCAGCTTGGCACTTCCACCCTGAAGGAGGTCAGCTCTTCTCTAGGGCAACCGGGGGGGGGTGAAGCTGCCTTAGGTGCTCTGAAGTGCTGCCTGGAGGAGGTAACTGCCCCTCCTGGGGGGAAGCAAACTGACCTGATGCCACTCAGCCAGCCCCAGGGGACACCTTGGGGACTGTGCTAAAGGGAAAACCCTTCCCAAGCTGCTCCAGCGAAGATCTCAGAGGCAGTAGAGATACCCAGGTCCACAGCAAGGTCCTACCCCACCACCAGAGATTTCATTCACCAAGGTAGAGCAGAGGTAATTGTGCTCCATCTACCTGCACTGCTCCTCACCAGTGGGGAACCTGCCCCACTGCAGGAGGCACTGAGGAAGGAACAGCTAAGGCAGAGCCCAAAATAACTTGCTGAACTGTCTGGAGGTGTGAGAGCAACCCAGGGTTCCCCAGGACAGGCAAGGGGCTTGCCATCTCTTGAGGTAGGAAGTACTGGCAGCTGGAGGGTGCCCAGGAAGGGAGGAGTGAATCTGCAGGTGGGTGGGAAAGCTTTTGTGACAACCAGCTTTGTACTCTTGCAAACGCCACAAGACCCACCTGGTTTTGCTGGGAAGTCCCAGCCTGGCACCATGACCAGCATGATGCTGCTGCCTGGGACAAACTGGTGCCTTGATCTTTCCTGGTCCAGTGAACAAACCAAAGGCTTTAGGTGCACTCACTGACATCCTTCCTTTTGGAGCAGGTCACCCCTGGTCACAAAGTCAGGCTGCTCCTTCCCAAGAGCAGGCTGAGGAATACATTCCATCATATTGGAATTGCCCTAAATGACATGCCACACTAATCCTGGCTCTTGGGAGAGGCTCTTTGGGTGGGTCCTTTGCTGTCATCAGTGTGAGTGGAAGTGAGAAATGGGATTCCCCGGAATAATCATCCTACCTGAAACTCAGCAGCACCTGGGGAAAGTCTCATGAGCACCAAGATGATGCAGATGAGAGAGCACAGAGAGCAGTCTGGAGCAAACCCACGTCGTGTCAGTTTGCTCAGGTTCAGACTTGGTAGGGTGCTCAGGCTGGGCAGAGCAAGGGGTGCTGTGGGCAAGGCCCAGACAGCTGAGCTGGGCTCTGAGGGGAGGTTGTCTGAGGCTCAGGGGCTGTGTTGCTAATCAGATTATGACATCCAAAAGAGTCCTGTCTGTGTCAGTTGCTGAGGAATAACCAAGACAGTGAGGAAGCAGAGATAGGCATAGTGAGATGTGCCCACAGGCAGAGAGCAGTGATGTGATGGAGGCAGAGCCATCCTCAGCCTCTGGGTGCTCAGGGCATCCCAATTGCCACCCAGGAACTGGGTGATTTTGTTACAACGGAATGAGAACCTCTGCTCAAGAGCTCAGCAGTGACCAAAAAGGTGAATAGAAATGAGAGGCTTCATGCAGGAATCTGTGAAGAAGGCTGCAAGGAGTTCCACAAAGGCTGTAGGTGGGTGGGTGGTGTCCCAGTGACCTTGCACTGAGCCCTGCAGGCTCACTGAGCACTGCACATCCCACCTCACAATCAACAGTCACAGGCAAGGATCTGGAGGAGGACTGGGAAAAATAGCTCCAAGACTGACAGACCCTGGGGCTTTTGCATGCACAAGCTTGGGGCCATTGGGCTTGCAAAGATCTGGGACTCCTGACTCCTGCTGATTGCTTCTTGGGTGGCTGGACCTGAAGTCCTGCTGCAATGGCTGGTGAAGTCAGCTGGACATTGTCTGTTTGAATGCTCTGACCCACAGTGACATGGGCTGGCTAAAGCCTGACAAGGGATGCTCTGAAGTAGAAAACTCCTCTCTAGGTCAGCCCAGGAAGGCGTTTCCAGCTCCGTGCTGTGGGTCAGCATTGTGCTGTCTATCTTGCCTTACAGCATCTGCTAACAAGCTACTGCTAGACAGCAGCAATCCTCCTGCTGCTGGTCTGAGGGTGGTCACAGGCAAGATGTTTGCTACCATGGGCAGAGTTTCTGTTTGGAGCCCACACAATGACCTGCTGAAATCCATGTGAGACTTGAGGGGTCTAGGCAAAGGGGCAACCTAAACCAAATTAGAAGACAAGAGGATGTTCCCATGGGCCACTGCCTTGGAGTGAACCCGCAGGACTTGAAACAGTGAGGGTTCTTTTGCCACAAAACAGCAGAAACAGGTAATCCAGATTAACTGCTAAGTGCCTCTAGGAGGTAGGATTAGTAAGAGGAATAGTCTGCAATACTCAGCTGAGA
>NW_009952706.1:143992-155576 GCF_000747805.2 Chaetura pelagica
ATAGTGCCTTTGCAAACTCCTGTCTGATCTCAAGGGCAAATGAGCATGAGAAAATTTCCAAAGGCCCCAGAAGCAATGTTTATGTGTATGTACACACAGGAGATGTGTGTGGGTCACTGTGTCACTTCCCCTTTTGCTCCAGACATCATGATCCATGTGGTCAGCTTGCTGGTTTTGCTGGAGTTTTGGTGTAAAACACTTGCTGGGTGAGTTGGGGTTTAATTCACAATGACAACATGAGAGAGACAATTGTGTTTCTTATGTCAGGATTGTTTTCCCTCTCGAAATCTGGCCATAAAAGGAGATCTCTGAAGAAGTTTAACTTCCCAGTTATCTGGGTCCTACATCCAGCAGAAATGTTGATGAACTTCAGAAAGCATCATCCCTCTTCTGCCCTTCACATGAGTAGGTGGGTACTGGGTGCCAGTTTTGACTCTGTTCTTGGTCCCCTTCCCTCCATGTGCTTCTACCCCAACTGATCACTGGGTGAGCTCATCGAGACTGGGTGATGTTGGACAAACAGAATTTGAATCTGTACAACACTTGGCCCCTTATCTCAAGGGGAGGATATAATCCTACTGTGGGTAACAAACCTCCTGCACACAGGGAGCTGAAGAGCTGCACTGTTTTCTCAGAAAGCATAAAGCTTTGGGACATTGATCTGCTTGTACTGAGATCATTTTTTGCTCCAGCTCTACTGGAGGCAACGATTGTGCCTCCAGGGCCTCCAAAAACTAAAGGAGGCAGGAAAAAATCAGTGAGGGTTTGGTGCAGGAGGTTTCATTGCTGTCCTGCACAGCCAGGTGGCTTTTGGGTGTTGATACACATGTTGGAGGTGCAGCATTGCCTGGGGAGGTGTGAGGACTTTGCATCCATGGAAGGTTGTGTTGCCACCCCTGTAAGAAACACCATCTGCAACATGGGGCTGGGCTGGGGGGAAAAGAAGAGCCACAGTGTGAGGGTCAGGTTTCCCCTCCAGGAAGGAGATGAAGAATCCAAAGTGGGGCTGTGGGGAGGTGTGTGTCCCTGGAGATCAGCAGTGCTTTATGGGAGGTGCCCCTGCATTGTGCATCTGAGCACAGAGCAAGGGGGGGGAACCTCAAAATCAGGCATCTGTTTGTGGAGATGCATGTTTGAGCCTTCATGGAGGCTGCAGCTTCATCCCTCTGTCCCTCCCTGTCCATCCCTGCCCCTCCCTAGGGCTTGCACAGCCCTAGACAAGCTCTGATGGAGGGATGAGCTGCTGCAGCATCCTGTCCCTTCCCTCCAGGCACAGCAGAGTGCTGAAGCCCCTGGGGCCTGTTGGGGACCTGGAGCCTGGTTCAGTCTGTGCAATCCTGCTCCAAGCCCTTCCCTGCCTGCCTGGTTGGGGCTGGGGAGCTGATCCCACCCTTCCTCTCTGCCTCATAGCCAGGGAGTTTGTCTCTGCTTTAGCTTCTTGCAAGGTCTCCTGCTGGCAGGCTGTCCAATTAGGTAGCCAAGTGGGAGTCAGGAGAGACCCCAGGGTGGATTTCACACTTGCTCTTTATTTATATGTAAACGGGGATGGGGGGCTGAGCTGCTGAGCCAGGGAGAGCAGCAGCATGGAGGGAGGGGGAGGCCAGCCCAGGGAACAGAGGCCTTTGCAGCCCCTGTTTGGAGTGTGTGTGGGGGATAGGGCTGAGACAGAGCAGGTCTGGCTTGTCTGTCCCCCTGCTTTGGCTGCTGGGGGGGCTCGTGTGCCCTTCCCCATCCCTCCCCGTGCCCCCCTGCGTGGCACCTGAGCATCCATGCACACTGGGCATGGTGGCTTCTCTCCCAGGCACAGAGATGAGTGTCACCTTGTGTCCTAGTGTCCACTATGGACTGAGCACAGCGTGGGGGTGTGACAGGGGGTCTGTCCCCTCCTTGCAACCCCTTGGCTGCTGTCCCTGCTCCTGCTGATGTGCCAGGGCCAGGTGCTGAGTCTGCTGGGCCCCATTGCTCATGGTGCTTCTGGCCCCACAGAGGGCTCAGCTGGAGGGAGCCCAGTGAGGGACATGAGGGCAGAGGAGGATGTCACAGCTTGAGAGTACCCAGGGAGTGGCAGGTGTCCCAGGCAGGGCTGCAACACCTTCCCTCCTGGCCATCCTCCATCCTCTGCTCTCTTCCATTTCCATTGGGTGGGACCTTTCCAAACTGCCAAAACCAACTGGCCTTCCTCTCTTAAAAACAAAACCCAAATTAGTAAAAGCAAACAGATTTAAAGCCAAAGCCTGGAGGGGACAATTCTTCCATGGGCACCAAGCAGCAAGGAGCTGTGGCTGTGGGCAGCCAGCAGGGGAGCAGCCCCAGTGCAGGGCAGTGAGTCCCTGGCTGAGGCTGCTTCTCTTCAGCAGGTCTGGCCACCAGGACCAGCACAAGGGTTTCCAGGGGCTTCTGCCTTGCTTTACAGCAAGGAACTGTGACATCACTCCAGGAGTTCTCTGCAGGCATCTGAGCCAGGTGAGAATGTGGATGACAGGACAGGTTTGGGGCACTGCTCGGGTAAGCTGAGCAAAGCACCTCTGGGATGGGAGCAGGAAAGTTCAGCCCCTGGTTTTTGACCTCTTGTTTTGTGCTGGGGGAGTGTACCTGGCCATGCCTCACTGGAATGGGGGGGAACAGAATTTGTTTGCTTGGCAGATGTGCTGGAAAGAGAAATTTGGTGACATTTGGAGGGTATCACGAGACTAACAGCTTTGCTCAGGCATCTGCAGGCCAGAGCACTTCTCACCATCCAGCTGAACCCAGCTACATCTCATCAAGAGCAGAAGAAGACACCTGTGGGGTGGCTGAGAGATGCAGGAAAAGGTGAGGAGCACAGGGAGGGTGACCAGGGATTGCTCATGCTCTGCTCGAATTGAGAAGCAGGAGCAAAGTGTCCTGGTTTTGCCAGGATAGAATCACAGCATCAACTTTCTGTTCAGAAAAGCTGCATTTCTGAGCAGGCTGCAGTGGGAACCAAGTTGGCAAAGCTTTCCCCTAGGGGTGGGCCAGCCATGGCCTGTGGGTCTCCATCGTGACCAAACCCCTCAGCAGGTGCTGCAGCTTGGGGGAGTGAAAACCAGGGCAGCTGAGCCAGGCTGGCACCCAGAAGTGTCCCCTCCCATCAACATCTCCTTATTGTACATGGGGCAGTTTGCTGGGCATGGGGCCCTTCTCCAGTGGCACCATCCCTGGAGGGGCTCACCTGTGGTTCTGCTCTCCACGTGCTGTCCCTGGAGCTGCGGTGCTGGCAGGGGGTGACAAGGGGCATCCACTGCTGGGGGGTCAGAGCTCGAGACTCCTGCATGGGCTGAGGATCACTTTGTGCATTTTGGATTAGTATTAATGTTAGTTTTGATTATTGTTTTATTATTTTTCCTTCCATATTGACCCTTAGGTCTCCTTTCCTTTTCCCAGTTCCCCCTCCTGGATGGGGAGGGATCATCAGGTGATAGAACAACTGACTAAACAAAGACACAAAGTCAGGAAGTCAAAGCAAATGGAAAGAAGCAATTTTTTCATTCAACATGTTGAGCTGCTGTGGAACTCCTTGAGCAAGGACATCAGAGCACTGTGTGGGCCCAGGGTCATCAAAGAGAAGCCACTGAAAAGTGCAGACTCTGTGGACAACACCAGGCTCAGGGAAACCAGCCAGGGCTGGGCAAGTGCTGGGGGAAGTACCAGGTGTTTGTCTCCTTCTTATCTCCTTCCCTAGGAATCAGTTGGTGTTGGAGATCAGGCCTAGGCCAGATGGGCTCTGGGGCTGGCAGGAACATCCTCATGTGAGGCAAAAACCTTTCAGCAGATTTCAGACCATGAGGCTTGAGCAGACCCTGCAAAGCCAGGGAAGGGTGCAACACAACATAGGACCTGGATTTGTGCAAGGCATTTGACACTGTCCTACATGACATCCTGCTCTCCAAACTGACCAGGCATGGATTTGACAGATGGAACAAAGAGATTATGAGAGATTGGCTGGATGGGCACACCCAGAGAGGTGTGGTCAATAGCTCCAGGTGGAGGCAGGTGACAAGTGGTGTCCCTCAGGGGTCAGTACTGGGACCAGTGCTGTTTGACATCTTTGTTGGAGACATGGGCCAGCTGTGTGGTGTGGTTGACACCCAAGAGGGAAGGGATCCATCCAGAGGGACCCTGACAGGCTGGAGAGAAGGGCCAGTGCCAACCTCATGAGGTTCAACAAGGCCAAGTGCAGGGTCCTGCCCCTGGGTCAGCACATCCCCAGGAACAAATACAGGCTGGGGGGAGAATGGCTGGAGGGCAGCCCTGAGGAGATGGACTTGGGGGTGGGAGGAGATGAGAAGCTGGACATGAGCTGCCAATTTGCACTGGAACCCAGAGAGCCAACCCATCCTGGGGTGCATCAACAGAAGTGTGGCCAGCAGGGCCAGGGGGGTGATTCTGCCCCTCTTCTCTGCTCTGGTCAGACCCCACCTGGAATAGTGTGCACAGTTCTGGTGCCCTCAGCACAAGAAAGATATAGACCTGTTGGAGAGGGTCCAGAGAAGGGCCACCAAGATGATCAAAGGCCTGGAGCAGCTCTGCTCTGGAGACAGGCTGAGAGAGTTGAGGGATTCAGCCTGGAGAAGAGAAGGCTCCAGGGAGACCTTAGAGCACCTTCTAGTGCCTGAAGGGCACCAGAACCAGCAGGAAAGCTGGGGAGGGGCTTTTCATCAGAGAAGACAGTGACAGGACAAGGGGTAATGGTTTTAAACTGAGAGAGGGGAGATTTAGGTTAGATATTAGGAAGAAATTCTTCACTCTAATGGTGGTGAGGAACTGGAATGGGTTGCCCAGGGAGGTTGTTGATGCCCCATCCTGGAGGTTTTTAAGGCCAGGTTGGATGAGGTTTTGTGCAACCTGGTCTAGTGGGTCTTTGCTCATGGCAGGGGGGGTGGAGCTTGATGATCTTTAAGGTCCCTTCCAACCTTCATGATTCTATGAAACTCATGTGTCGTTGTCAACCTGGGTCCTGTAGGGATCCCTGCTCCAGGAAGGACTGTGGTCACTGCACAGGCAGGTCTGGAAAGCAAAGCTGGTGCTTGTCATGGTCTCACCTGCCTTCATTTCATGATATTGCAGGTCAACAGAACGTGAAGATCAAGGAAGAACCAGCTACTCACATGGGTCCCTGCTGTGTTCAGGTGAGTGGGGCAGTTCTGGGGGTACAGCACCTCAGAGGGATGTTACTTGGAGTTGTAGGATGAGATAAATAAAGTTCAATGCTTAGTACAGGATGCATATGGGACACACCTACATTTGGGTGCAGATCTGTCCCTGACATCCCTGCCTGTGTATGGAATGTCCCAAGCAGGTACTGGGGGGTTCCTGGCTGGCAGGGGCTTTTGTGACTCCCCCCCCCATGTGGAGGGGTTTGTGAATAAGCCCCCCCTGTCCAGTCAGTGTCACTGCCCAGAGCCAAGGAGCATCCATGAGCCCCAAGTTAGGGTGGTGTCCACCAGGGGCACAGGATGGCTTGTGGCCCATCCCTTCTGTCCTGCACCACATCTGTTGTTTTGGGTTCAGTTGCCCTTGAGAAGCAAGTCTGTTTTAGTCCATGAGCAGGGAGTAATCAGGAGAGACCTTGGCTGGCTGAAAAGGCCTTTTGTTTAGACTGATATGGGGAAGCAAAGAACAGTTTCTCACAGCCTCAGAGCACCTGCGAGCCCCTTGCTGGCTCCTAGAGCCAAATCAACATGCCAGGGAGGCAGCAGACACCCAGTGAGCTGCCTGAGGCAGAGAGCACCTCTGGAGCCAAAACCCCAGGACCTGAGCAGAGCTGGCCCCTGAGTTCAAGGACAGGGAACTGCTGGAAAGATTCCAGCACAGAGCTACAAAGATGATGAAGGGAGTGGAACATCTCCCTGCTGAGGAAAGGCTGAGGGAGCTGGGTCTCTTTAGCTTGGAGAAAAGGAGACTGAGGGGTGACCTCATCAATGTTTACAAATATGTAAGGGGTGAGTGTCAGGGAGATGGAGTTAGGCTTTTCTCAGTGATGACCAGTGATAGGACAAGGGGTAATGGGTGTAAATTGGAGCATAGGAGGTTCAAGGTGAATATCCAAATTTTTTTTACTGTGAGAGTGACAGAGCCCTGGGCCAGGCTGCCCAGGGAGGCTGTGGAGTCTCCTTCTCTGGAGACATTCAAACCCACCTGGATCCTGTGTGATGTGCTCTGGGTGATCCTGCTCTGGCAGGGGGGGTGGACCAGATGATCTTTTGAGGTCCCTTCCAACCCCTATGATTCTATGATTCTATGAGCAGAGCCATTCCTATCTCCTGCAACCTGAAGTGACCCCCAGCTGAGCCACTCGGTCCCCTCTGAGGGAGCCAGGGAGCAGCCCCTTCAGCACATGGCAGCTCCATCATTGAAAGCCCCCCAGGCAGTGAGCACTGGGGAGCAGCTGGCAGGGACTGCAGGTGTTAGTGCCTCTCCAGGGCTCCACCTTCCTGCCTTCCGCCTCTCAAGGGCAGTCCCAAAAATAGGCTGCTGCAATCACCTTGGCCAGAGACCCTGCTGACACAAATCACCCTGGCAGAAGGGCAGGAGGGAGGAAACACTCGTGTGCACAAGGATGAGCACAGAGACAACAGAAGGGTGATGAACAAGACAACTTGCCTCTCTGCAAGCCCCATCCATCTGAAGGGGGTAGATCTGGACCAGCAGGATCATGATGAGCACATCTGGCTTCTAACCCCCCCTGTTTGCCTTCTTCCTTTGTTGTGAGACCAGCTGTTTCCCCACCACTCCTGGCCCTAACAAATCCTGTTTTGCTGCCCTGTCTCACCCACCAACCGAACCTGTTTTGCTGTACAGCCCCTGGCAGAAGTACCCAACTGCCAGCAGCAGGTGCTGAATGTTTCTTTACCACTGTAATTAGCAGGTGAGGCTCCTATCCTCTCTCTGATCTCTGTTTTCATTGCTCTCTGCTGCTCCTGGGAAATCTGATAGGCAGTATCTAGGGTCTCATGTCAGCAACAGTCACTGCTGGGCTGAGCACCTTAGCAACAGGGTGGCGATGGGATGGGGATACTGGAGGCACAGGTATATGAGACACCTGAGGTGGGCACCTCACTGAAAGGGCACCACAGGAGCTTCCAAAAGCCTTAATGGCTTTGGGGAAGAAATGGAGGAGTGTTGGGAATGCCCTTGCAGGGCTCAGTGACTCTGTGTGGTGGGCAGTTCCCAAGGACCAGCCTAGTGGGGGTGGCTCAGGTGAGTCTGCCTCCTCCACAGCCCCTGAAACTGTCCCACAAGACTCTGCATCACTGTTCTGCTGCAGCCTGACTCATCGTGGGGTGGCAGCCTCCAAAATGTCACTGCAAACAGACCTGCTTGGTTTATGTCACTACCTGCTGGGGACTCAGCAGAGGGAGGAGGAGGATGGGCTGCCAGGCAGGCTTCCAGGCTTGCTCTCTTCTCCATTGCTCTCCCAGGATGCCCCTAAGTTCAGGAAGCTGGTGGCCTTCCCTGAGTTGCCAAGGCACATCCGTGTGCCCTCCCACTTCCCTGTGCATGCCCAAAGCCTGTCCTGTGTCTTGAAAGGGTAGTCTGTAGCTCTGATCAAAAACCACCTGAATTTACCATGCTTGGATCTCTGGTGGGGGTGAAGGACACCCTTCTTGGTGCTTCAGGTGGGGGATTCTGAAGCTGAGGACTTTCCCCCAAACACTGAGGCAGGAAATAAGGGGCATCACTGGAAAATGCTTGGCCCTGACAAAAGCTCAAAACTGTCCCTCTTCACACAGGGTGTGGGCAGGTCCCCACAGATACCCTTTGGTTCTGGGTCTTGGTGCCCTTCAGCAATCCAGGAGCACCAGGATCTCTGTTGGTGTGCAGAGCCCTGAAACGGGCAGGCACTCGAATGCTGAGAAAGGCAGGGGATGTTGAAAATGCCTCTGGAGCTGTGTCCAGAATCAGCCAGTGTCTGGTTCAGGTGCTGGAGGACCTCTCTCCAGGCTGTCCTTCTGATGAGGAGTGAAGGGTGGCAGCCAGGAGAGGTCTCTTCCCATCCTCCCTTAGAGACACCTCTACCAGAACATCCGCTCTCTGGTCCATCAGCCTGTCTCTGGTGCCCACTGTTACTCAGGAAATGCCTTAAAATCTCAGTATGTGTCCATGGGGGGAAAGGCTTTGGATTTGGTCCCAAAACAGGCCCTAGAAAGTCTTTTCACAGCTAGAGTATGTGGTAAATGCAACCAGTGTTCAGTTCCTACCTGGATACTACAGGAGAGAGGCACTCCCCAACCCCTCCCAGGACCAAGAGCACACCTCAAGGGTACCTGGCTGCCCAGAGATGTGAATTTGGGAGAGATGTGTCACACACACTATGCTTCCCAGTGGTGACAAGTCTGAGGGGTCACTGGACAGAACAGCTTGGGGTTGGAGGCAGCAGCAATGGCACAGGAAAGGATCTCACTCCCTGTATAAGACAAGGGAAGGAGAGACAAGCTGGGTGCAGACAAGGATGGGGAGGATTGTACAGGAGCCCTGGGTGTGAGTGCCCAGGCAGGGATGGCTGGATGTCCAGGAGGCTCAGCAGCAGCAGCAGAAAGCTGTGGGCACCCACAGCTCCATCCAGCAGTCCCCATCCTGGCTGCTGGGCCATTCTGGGGGAGCTCCCTGCCTTCCTCCTCTTCCCTTATAAAACATGACTTCCATCCCCAAACCTGACCTCGGGACACAAAGAAATTGCCCCCCAGCTCACTCCCAGGGGGTGTCTGTGCACACACGGGTGACACAGGAGAAGCCCACGGGCTCCCTGTGGTCTGGGGAGCAAGCAGGGCATGGCTGGAGGGTTGGATGAGCCAGACCCCCTGCTCCAGATTTCTAAACAGCACAGACCTGAGCTGTGCTCAGAGCCTAGGCTGTTGAACACCTGGCTGGGAGCAGGTCAGCTCTGCCTGGGCCAGCACATGGAGCTGTGGGGCAGGTCCCAGGCTGGGCTGGAGAGCTGTGAGCAGCCGGGAGGCACAGGGTGGGTGTTGGGTGTGTGCTGAGAGGAGCATCTTTCCCCGTGGCTGGGCTTTGCCAAGTCTTGGGGAAGTCTCTGCTCTCCCACCCACTGGGCACTTCCAGGGAGCTGAGTCCCCAGCTCCCCAGGCTGAGGGATGCTGCAGGCACTGCCCAGCAGGGGACTGAAGGAGCCCAGGAGGCAGTTCCCACACGCTGGGTCCTCCCAGCGACCCAAACCCGGTGTCTTGTGGGCGATGTTCCCCCCAGGCACCCAGCCCTCCTCTGCTGAGATGGAACAGGGGAAAGGGACGGGGATCAGGAAGAGGAATTTGCTGGGTGTGAGGAAATGACTTGAGCTCTGGCACAAAAACTCTCTGGGTGGGTGTCGCGAGCACACGCTGGGGAGTATCCCGTGGGCTCAGAGCTGCATATGCTGCTCCTCTGCCAGCACCAAACGTGGCACCTGGCATCTGCTCATCTCAGACCCCATTGGTACAGGGAGGTGGTAGGTGGAAAGTCCAAGCCCACAGCACAGCCCATAAAGGTCATGTTTTATTCTGGCTGATCTCCTTCGCTTGCTTCATCTCCAGGAGGAAAATGAAGCGATAAACAGCCAGCAGCACTGTTTTGTTAAAAACAGATCAGGGCAAACAAACATGAGATAATTCTCTCTCCGGCTGGTGAGGGGAATTCTGCTGAGCAGAGAGTGATGCTCTGGGGGCAGCCATCACCCTGAGCCCCCAAGTCCTGCATGGCCAGTGGCCAGTGCTCAGCTTCTCAATGGGAGAGGACAGCTGGGATCATGGTCTTGTCCTGACTGGGGTCCTGGGGAACAGAAACATGTTTTTTCTCCACGTGCAGGATTCATGCTCCTGCATTTTCCAGACTCTCCAGGAGTGATCCATGCTCTGCTGAGCCTGACTACGGGCTATGCCCACAGAAAAGGGGTCTCCCTGGATGAGGAGAGTTCAAAGGCACAAAGAGCGAGCTGGGAACAACCACCTGGTCTGTCCGAGCCCTTGCACAGGGCAGAGCAGGCAGGGAAGCAGAGGAAAGAATCAGGGATGGCCACAGCAGACCTGGGCCTTGAGGAAAAAAACAGGACAAGGAGAGCACAGAGAAGACTCCTGGGAGGTGAGGACATGCATGTGACAGTGTTCAAAGGGGAGGGGAAGGGACAGTGCTGGGTCAGGAGGGGTCTGGGAGCCAGTTGTTCTTACTGTTTTATTTCTTACCTTCCTCCCCAGAGTGCCAGGATCTATGAGTCATTTACAGGGCTTTATGATCCCAGAACCTGGCAAAACGAGGCACTGAGAAGTTAAGTGAGGCCACCAGAGAAGATGAGAAGGGATTGTGTTTCTCTTTTTTTTTTCCCCCCTGAAACAAAGCAGAGCTGTCAGTTGACACTTCCCGCGCTGCCCCAGCTCCGGAGGGTTTGCTGGGGCTGCTTCCAGCAGCCAAGAGACGTCAGGGAGGAGGAGACAAGAGATGTGGGGTGAGGCGTGGGATTCCTGCAGCCTGGGGTCCTGTGCAAAGCTGTGCCTGGAGCTGGGGTCCTCCCACTGGAGAGGGACAAGGTGGGTCAGCTGCCATCCTGCAACCAGTGGGCTGGGAAGCTGGCAGCCCTGGCAGCCTGGAGGTGTCCTGGGAGCTCGGGGTGTGAGGCTGCCTGCTGGGCAAAGGGTTAGGAAAACGGGCAGGCTGCCACCAGAGACTGCCCAGCTTTTGGCAAAAGGGCTGCCTGGGTGATACAGCTCCACGAAACGTTTCAGCTTGGATAAATGTCTGGGGGTTTGGGTGCTGGAGATTTTGGTTTATTTTATTTTTATTATTATTTTTTTTTTAATGAAAAAAGCAACTTGGTTGCATTGAAAACTTGCCTGACTGGTGTGAGGATGGTTCAGCCAGGCTGTAGGAGAGCTGGGGCAGCAGGCCCATCTCCCTGCACACAGGCTGCCCATTGTTCTCCCTGCTGAGCAGGAGGTGGCTTGTGTTGAACTGCAGGACTGGACAGGACCCCCCGGGTCACGAAGGCTGGAGCCCCCCCTGCATGGGCAGGCCCCTGGAACCCTCCCTGCCACAGGCAGGCCCCTGATACCCCCTGCCACAGGCAGGCCCCTGGACCCTGACCAGTATGGGAACCCTGCACTGGGAAGCTCCTGCTCTGCAGCTGCTTCCAATGGCTCCGGGCAGAACCTGTAGGGTGGGACAGACTGAAACAGGCAGGAAAAGGCTAAAACCTGCCCTCATGGCCCAGCCCAGGGGCACTGCAGCACTGGCAGGGTTTTGCTGTCCCATTCCCATCCTTCCCACCTTCTTCTCCCCTGCTCAGTCCTGGGGACCAGCCCTGCAGGGCATCCCACCAAGGGATGTTTGACCCCCTGTTAGTTGGAAACCACAGACGGTTTTTAACGGCTCCAGGCACTGGAAGGAGAATGGCAGGGAGGGGACAAAGGGGGGGCTGGCCAGCTGGCCACGTCTGGGTACAAATCCCAGTGCTCAGGGCTCTCCCTGTCACCACTGCTGTCACCTTGGCTGCACCGGGCTCCTCCAGCCCCTCCCTTGTTGCCTCTCATCTGCTTGTTATTCATGGCAGGGGGCAAGAAGCTTCCCCCTACCCCCCCCC
>NW_009952706.1:155737-158368 GCF_000747805.2 Chaetura pelagica
CAGACAATGGGCTGCGGCTCCTCTTATCATTCAGGGCGTGTGAGGGACCAGCGACCTGCTCGGCGGGTTCCGAGTCATGAGCGGGAGATGCTGCTGGACGGGGAGGGCTCCTTTGTCCTGCTGGGCAGCCCCAGGGCCAGCCCAGAGCCTGGGACACCTTGGCTGGCAGCTGCTGCCACCCTGGGGGAGCCCTGAGCCAGGATTTGTGCTCCCCAGGGGTCTCCAGATCCACCCGTCTTTGCCGGGTGGAAATTCAGGAGGTTTTTCTTTCCAAAGTTGTCTCTTTCCTGGAGCTTCTTTGCAGTTTGTCCTCAAAGTGTGGCTTGGTTTGTGCAGGAGTGATGAAACAAAGGGCACAGGGAGGTTGGGGGGGATTCTGGGGGAGCAGGGGTGCCAGGAAGGGGCAGAGGGTTTCAGATGATGACAGATTAGATACAGGTCAACCGTGTAATAGTAAGGGACAATGCCACCTGGGGCTGCAATAATTAACACTCCGGAGAGAAATCCAGCAAAACAACCAGCAGGGTCTCCCCAGGGGCAGCATCTAAGACACCTTCCCCAGGCCCCCAAGCCAACTGAGCCTGCAGATCCTGGGGATCACTGCCTGGGGCACTGCTCCACCACCCGGGGGGCACACAGGGCAAGGGAGGGTCTGGCAAAAAAAACCCCCAAGACTTGGGTCTGGCTGGAGCAGAGGGAAGGAAGGAGTCACTGAGGAGGCGATGTGACAAGCATCTAGGTTCCTGTGTGACTGTCATGGCTGGGATCAATTATTTTAATGAGCCCGTGGACAAAGGTCAGGGAGGAATGTGACTCACTGGGTGTAACCTTAGCCAGGTCTCCGTGCTGGTTTGATGGAGCTTGCAGCACCACAAGGCAAGCTGTGGCATTCCCATCCAGAGAGAGCAGCTGCCCAGACCTCCCTGGTCTGGAGGACGTGGGACTGAGGCTCCATGTGTGCAGCACTCTGGTGTAAGGTGGGCTGGGGTGACCAGCCCCTTCCCAGCATCTTCTCTGGTGCACTTTTCTGCACAGGGTTGTGCACCAGTTTCTTTCTCAGCACATGGGCACTTGGGAGCATCAGAGGCTCAGCTTTACAGCAAAAAAAGGGCTCTCACCACTCCCTGAGGATCTCCAGGCAATGATGGGTGTGGGGGGACCATTTCACCCCTCAACAGGTATGAGGATGGGTGACCAAACTCCATCCCAAGGGACTGGACTGTGCACGCAGCTACACCAACCTGCTGGGGCTTCTCCCAGCAGTGAGGAGGAGGGATGTCCAGGTGGTGGGCCAGGTCTGCAGGGACCAAAAAAGCCCTGCCCATGTGTGCCCTGGAAGCTTGAGCAGCCCTCAACACCAAATGGTGCAGGTTTTGTTAGCTTGTGCAGGAGGGTTGGGTTGGGTTGTTTTTTTCTTTACACAAAAAAAAGCTCATTCCTTCACTCAAAAATGGGGCCTTTCAAAAAACTGCCATTGTTGGAACTTCAGGGACTTTGTTGGGAAGCAAGAAGCTGTAAAAATATTATTAAAGGAAGGTTTGGCATTTTTTCCTGTACCGAAGGGGAGTCTTGTAGCCATTTTGATGCTAGTTTAGATGGATGTGCTGAAGAGCAGAACACACCTGGGTTTGGAGCTAACACAGCTACTTCAGAGAGACACAGGGAGAGTGAGGCTTTTACCTGACTTTGCCCAAATCTTACCCAATGCCAGAACATGAGGTTTAGCAAACGCCTTGACCTGGCAGAGAAATCAGAGCTGTGGCCTGAGGTCTGTCTTGGTGCAGCTCTCTCTGTGTCACACAGACTGAGCTTTCCAGCTGCCAGCCCAGGGAAGAAAAAAAGAAGAAAAGAAAAGAAAAAAGCTCATAAGCAAATTCTTTTTGCACCTACTCCCTGGGCCAGCACCTGCAGCTTCTCCCAGGTGGTGACTCTGTGCCCAGATTGATTGCAATTAGAAAAATACCATTCGTGACCAAATCCCCTCCCTACCTGCAGCCGTGCCCTGCAGAGGCTTCTTGCTGAGTTGGCAATTGAATCTCTGTGCTGTGGAGGGCTGGGCTGTGGGTGCTGGTGCCTGCAGGGCCCACAGAGGTAGGGTCAGCCCAGGCACCCTGGGCAGAGGCTGCCAGAGGCTGCCAAAGGTGGAGGGTCAGTATCTCATGGGGCTGGAAGACAACCCCAGGCAGTGATGCTGGGATGGAGCTGGTGGGGCAGGATGCACAGCTCCACCTGGCTGTGCATCCACCCGGGCTCTCTCTGAGGCCACAGCTTGAAATTAAAACAACAGAGCAGCCGGAGTAAGAGCTGAACAAACCCCCTGACCCTTTACAATGGGAGGCAGTGTCTGGCCCCCCAGTAACGGGGTCCCGAGGGGCTGTGAGAGCTGGTGCATCTGCTCCGTCCCCCCCAGCGCGGCCACAGTGACACCCACATGATCCTTCCCAGGGGACACTTGACACGGGGCCCCTTTCCCCCTGCCTGGCCCTGCTGTGCCCACACACTGCCTGCTGCCAGCTCACCAGCCCTGAGCTGGGAGAGGTGCCCACGGGGGGCTGGGGTGGGCGCCCCACGGGACCCACCCCGGAGCGGGGACCACCCCCCTGCCCTGCTCAGCCCCCACGGCAGCTTTAG
>NW_009952706.1:158486-160892 GCF_000747805.2 Chaetura pelagica
CCCATCCCCCGCCGCTTTCCTTTCCCTCGGGCTGGGAAAAGGTGCAGTCCGGCTGTGACCGCTTCTCCTCCCTCCCTTCCCCCTTTCCTGCTGGTCAAACCCGCCATCCCGGAACAGCCCTGCGGATTAGGGAAGGGATACCTTTGAAACTGATGCCAGGAAAGCTCCGTGGATCAGTTAACAGGAGAGCATAAAAAGCCGGGCCTGGCTCCCCCCGGGCTGCCCCCATCCCTCTTCCTCCGTGTCACCCGCCCTGCCTGGGGCTGCCAGCCCAAACGTGCTCTGCCTTGCCTCATTCATTACATGAGACACATTTTTAGCTTCTCTCTCTCTGCCTCCCCCTCTCTCTGCCTCCCCCTCTCTCTTCCTTTTCTTTCTTTCTTTCTTTCTTTCTTTCTTTCTTTCTTTCTTTCTTTCTTTCTTTCTTTCTTTCTTTCTTTCTTTCTTTCTTTCTTTCTTTCTTTCTTTCTTTCTTTCTTTCTTTCTTTCTTTCTTTCTTTCTTTCTTTCTTTCTTTCTTTCTTTCTTTCTTTCTTTCTTTCTTTCTTTCTTTCTTTCTTTCTTTCTTTCTTTCTTTCTTTCTTTCTTTCTTTCTTTCTTTCTTTCTTTCTTTCTTTCTTTCTTTCTTTCTTTCTTTCTTTCTTTCTTTCTTTCTTTCTTTCTTTCTTTCTTTCTTTCTTTCTTTCTTTCTTTCTTTCTTTCTTTCTTTCTTTCTTTCTTTCTTTCTTTCTTTCTTTCTTTCTTTCTTTCTTTCTTTCTTTCTTTCTTTCTTTCTTCCTTTCTTCCTTTCTTCCTTTCTTCCTTTCTTCCTTTCTTCCTTTCTTCCTTTCTTTCTTTCTTTCTTTCTTTCTTCCTTCCTTCCTTCCTTCCTTCCTTCCTTCCTTCCTTCCTTCCTTCCTTCCTTCCTTCCTTCCTTCCTTCCTTCCTTCCTTCCTTCCTTCCTTCCTTCCTTCCTTCCTTCCTTCCTTCCTTCCTTCCTTCCTTCCTTCCTTCCTTCCTTCCTTCCTTCCTTCCTTCCTTCCTTCCTTCCTTCCTTCCTTCCTTCCTTCCTTCCTTCCTTCCTTCCTTCCTTCCTTCCTTCCTTCCTTCCTTCCTTCCTTCCTTCCTTCCTTCCTTCCTTCCTTCCTTCCTTCCTTCCTTCCTTCCTTCCTTCCTTCCTTCCTTCCTTCCTTCCTTCCTTCCTTCCTTCCTTCCTTCCTTCCTTCCTTCCTTCCTTCCTTCCTTCCTTCCTTCCTTCCTTCCTTCCTTCCTTCCTTCCTTCCTTCCTTCCTTCCTTCCTTCCTTCCTTCCTTCCTTCCTTCCTTCCTTCCTTCCTTCCTTCCTTCCTTCCCTCCTTCCTTCCCTCCTTCCTTCCCTCCTTCCTTCCCTCCTTCCTTCCCTCCTTCCTTCCCTCCTTCCTTCCCTCCTTCCTTCCCTCCTTCCTTCCCTCCTTCCTTCCCTCCTTCCTTCCCTCCTTCCTTCCCTCCTTCCTTCCCTCCTTCCTTCCCTCCTTCCTTCCCTCCTTCCTTCCCTCCTTCCTTCCCTCCTTCCTTCCCTCCTTCCTTCCCTCCTTCCTTCCCTCCTTCCTTCCCTCCTTCCTTCCCTCCTTCCTTCCCTCCTTCCTTCCCTCCTTCCTTCCCTCCTTCCTTCCCTCCTTCCTTCCCTCCTTCCTTCCCTCCTTCCTTCCCTCCTTCCTTCCCTCCTTCCTTCCCTCCTTCCTTCCCTCCTTCCTTCCCTCCTTCCTTCCCTCCTTCCTTCCCTCCTTCCTTCCCTCCTTCCTTCCCTCCTTCCTTCCCTCCTTCCTTCCCTCCTTCCTTCCCTCCTTCCTTCCCTCCTTCCTTCCCTCCTTCCTTAATCACTCTGCTTGGAAAAGACCTTCAAGACCATCAGGTCCCCCCTGGGGGACATGGGAAGAGGAGCCTAAGCTCTCTGCACCTACAGGCTGGGGAGCTGCAGGAGCGTTTGCAGCCCCTCCTGGGACATTCCCTGGTGGCTGGTGGGCACCAGCGCCCTGCCTGCTGCAGAGCCAGGCCTGGCTGCTGCCCCAGGGCTGCTGCTGGAGGGCCTGGCCCCTGCCCTGGCACGGGGGGGCACGCTGGGTGCAGCTGTGCCTGGTGCTGTGCGTGGGACGTGCAGTGCAGGGGGCAGCGGGCTGGGAGCAGGGCAAGGGGTGCAGTGTGCGTGGCACTGCCAGTGTGCGTGGCACTGCCAGTGTGTGTGGCACTGCCACGTGTGGGCTGGGGTGCTCAGTCCAGTGTGTGTGTGGGATGTGTGCTGCAGCCATGCAGTGTGTGTGGTACTGCCATGCAGTGTGTGTGTGGTACTGCCATGCAGTGTGTGTGATGCAGCCATGCAGTGTGTGTGGTACTGCCATGCAGTGTGTGTGTGGTACTGCCATGCAGTGTGTGTGGGGCAGCCATGGAGTGTG
>NW_009952706.1:162463-163710 GCF_000747805.2 Chaetura pelagica
GTGTGTGTGGTACAGCCACACTGGTGCTGATGCACAACGTGCAGTGTGTGCTGCTCCTCTGGGGCCAGCTCCTACCCGCAGAGCACTGCTGCAATTCACTGCACCTGCATTTCTGTTGGGGCAGCCCAGTCCTGAGCCTGAGCCTGCCCCAGCACAGGCACAACCCTCTGTGTGAACAGGGACCAAGAGGCAGCCCCCACAGTGCACCACAGAGCCAGGACAGGCGTGCAAGGGGTGGACAATGGGAGCTGCAGGAGGAACTGGGAGCTGGCTCCTGGCTCTCCCTGGATGTGTCTGCTCATCCCTGAAGAGGAGACCTGGCTGGTTTCCTGGCTGAGTCATCCCTAGGTCTATCAGCCTGGCTGCAGAATTCAATTCAAAGCTTGTCTTTTTAACACCAAGATCCCTCTCATCCAGCCGCACGAGCCGCGGCCCTTTAGGATTTAATAATAAAATGAATGCCCGTGACCTGAGTGTTTGCTCACGCCTGGATCTTCCTTGATGGATGAGCAGAAATTGCTCCCTGGCTCAGGTCACCCGCAGCAGGAACTGCCAGTCGATTGCTGGGCCCCCCCCGGCTCCTCCGCGCTCAGGGCTGGCTGCCTGGCCTGGGACCCGCCTGGGAACGGATAATCAATAATAATCAGGCTGGATGCTGCCATGGCACCTTTGATCCGAGGATCTCGGAGCCCTTTGCAGCGGGTGATGAAGGGAGCCCCTCTGTGAGGGGAGCAGGAGTGGCTGCGTTTTGTTGGGGGGAGCGGAGCCCGAGGACGGGCTGACCCGGCCACCCCAGGGTGACCCCAGGGAGAGGGGGTGGTGCCAAACGGCTGTGGGGCTCGGTCCCTGGGAACTCGGGGGTCTAGTTCACCCCCCAGGACTGACCTGTTTGAGGAGCTGGTTTTGGGAAAAGCGGTGCAGGTTTGGGGCTCAGCCTGGCAGGGAGCAGCAGCCCTGGGATGCAGTGCGGAGTTCCAGGGACAAGGGGCTCCTCCTGGCCCAGGCTGGGGCTTGGTGTTGGCTCCTTGCAGCACCTCCAGAGCAGCAGGCAGGGCCCAGAGCTGGGCTGAGGGTGGGAATATTGTCCCAGGGGTTTTTAAGCTACCAGCATTCCCAGGGCAACGGGGCTGGCAGCACTTGGCAGAGCTGGGTCTGAGCTCCAGCCACCCTGGGGGGCACAGCTGCACCCTGGGCTCAGTTTGTTTCCAGGGCTGCTGCATCCCCAGCCGCGGGGGGCGGGTGGCATC
>NW_009952706.1:164072-164525 GCF_000747805.2 Chaetura pelagica
GCAGCCCCGCCCTGGTAGGGTGTCCGTGGGGAGCGGCCCCCCCGGGGCAGGGGGAGGGTGGGTGCTGGGTGTGTGGGGGGGATCCCAGCCGGGTGCTGCGAACCCCGTTTGCTGGCGATGAAGAGAAGCGCGGAGCGAGGCGGGTCCCTGCCCAGCCCAGCCGGGTCCTCAGCCTTTGTCTCCTCTCTCAGCGGCGTTTCCAGTCTTCAAAGTGTTAAAACTTTTCAGTGTGCGCTGCAGATCCCTCGCCCGCAGCCTCCTGCCCTGAGTCAAATTAATCATGTACTGGGAAACACAGCAGGCATGTACTAGCCCTGGGCATGGTGTATCACGTACTTTCTGGAATCTGTCACATGGGGAGCTTTCTGTTTTAGGCTCAATTGATCCTTTCTCGGTTTGATACTGTGTTTAATTGTGAGATGGGGCTGCGTGTTTTTCCTCCAGCCCAACTTA
>NW_009952706.1:164536-173962 GCF_000747805.2 Chaetura pelagica
TCCCAGCCTTGTTTTCAGATGTCCTCAAGAACAGACCCCGCTGTCTCCTCACCCAAACAAAAAGCCTTTCTCTCCCCGCACACAATATCCCCTCTGTATTGTCCACAACAAAGAGCAGGGATAAATTAATTTTAGGTCCGGCTCTTTTAATGTAGGACTGGGGAGGGGAGGGGCTTTTATTGCTGCAGCTGAAGGTTCAAACCAGATAGGCAAGAGGTGGCCTGGGCTCCCTGGGCGGTGGGGATGGGGAGGGGGGGATGCTCCTGGCCCCAGGACCCCCCTCCAGCCCCCTCAGCTGCAGCATCCGGTGGGAGGTGAGATGAGCTGGAGCAGAGCCCAGCCCTGCCCTTCACTGCAGCATCATCCCAGGTGGGGCTGAGCCTGCCCAAGCTCTCCCTGCACCCAGGCTTTCTTTCCACCTGCCCTCCAGCAGACAGGGTGTTCCAAGGAGGCTGGCTGGGGTAGAAAATTGCCCACACCCCACGAGTGATGTCCCCTGTGGGCTGGCAGATCTCTCAGGGCAGCCAGATAGCCACAGCAAAGTGATTTTTCATCCTGGCTCCACACAAAAGATTTCAGGAGCTGCACATTAACTACAGCATCCCTTCAGAAACTGGGTAAAAAGGGAAAAGAAACATATTTTCTGTGTGTTTTTCCTTCTGAAAAAGGCTTATCTAGAGTGGTCAGTGCAGTCCACTGGGAGCAGTGGTGTGAAACAGAGTCTGCAGGTGCTGGGAGAGGGTCTGTGCAGAGTGTCCCAACAGCCCTGGCGGGCACAGTCCTTGGGTGTGGATGTGCCACCCATGTTCACTGGGGATCTGCATGGCCTGCCTGGTGCTGAGGGATGCTGAGGGGACGTGGTGGAAGGAGGGAATGGGCCACGCAGCCACCAGGTCTTGGTAACGTCAGCAGGATGTGGGTTGTGCAGGACGAGGAGCCCTGGGAAATAGTTGGAACAGAGGGGAGGACACCAGAGTTTGGGGAAGGGAGATGTCTGGTCTGTGAGGTGGGAAGGGGATGCTGAGGGGAGCAATGGAGGGAGACAAGACACTGGTTGGGAGAGGTGGGCATGGGGAAGAGGCACAGCAGCACAAGGGCTTTGGGAGGGGAAATGTCAGAGGGGGAGGCTGGTTGGTGTGAACTTGTGTGGCTTTCACATGAAGCTTCTCCTTCCCATTTTCAGGGATTCAGGCAGAGATGCAGGATTGAAAGGGGAGGGAGAGCCCTTGTGGGCAGCTCGGCTCCGAGTCCTCCTTGTCTGCACCTGCTTCCCCTCCCTGAGCGGGTGGGCAGGGCAGGTCCCAGTGCCCTGTGCACGGGAAGGGTCCTGGCCAGTTCCCCGTGGTCACACAGCAGCCAGTGGCTGGGCGCCCCCCCGCAACTCCCCCCTTCCCCATCGCTGCCAGTTTCTCAGTGGGTGGGGTAGGAACTTGCTCCCGGTTTATAAATATTCAGCGCCAACAAAACCCCATTAATGTTGCATTAGGGCTGTGAGTCGGAAAGCCCCCCAGCCAGCAGCTCAGTGCTGCAGCACCAGCAGCTCCCACGGCCACAGCAGCTGCCCTGCTCTCTCAGACAGGACCCTCCCTGCCTGCTGCCACGGGCTGTTGGAGATGATGGCCTCAACCAGCCCAGCCCCAGGTACCACGGGCTGCCAAAAGCAAAGGGAAAGGAGGGCATGGTGTGCACCTCCCAGCCCCCAGATCTCTCACTCTCATGGTTGCAGGCTTGAGGGATGGGTGTTTGGCTTTGTTTTGTTTTGAGTGGGACGTGCCCACAACCAGGCATGACCCCGTGGAGCAGAACATCTCTGGATTTGACCAACATGAGGACAATGAGGAGCCCCTTGGCTGCAGAGTCTCATGGGCTGCTCCCTCCATCCACCGTGGGCTCTGAGCTGCATCTCCAGGAATAGGCAACACTGCCTGTATTAAAACAGAAGCTGGAAAAAGGAGCTACATCTGTTCAGAGCAGCCATCCAAGTGTTACTATCGGGACCAAATTTTCTCACTTCCAGGAGAGCAGCTCTGAATGTGACAGTCTGCAGGCTTGGGCATCCATTTCAGCAATCTTCCTCATCTCCTACAGACCCACCCAGCAGCCGTGTCCCCTCCATTCCAACAGCCTGTCACTGAGCTTGAGGTGACAGAAGAAGCAGAAGCTGAGTGGGGAGGGAGACACACAGAGGGAAAAGAGAGGGTAAAGCTTTGGGGAACCAGTGGGCAGCAGGCAAGATGGAGAGATGGTGAGACTGGGAGGTGATCAGGGTGGGCACTGAAATGGAGGGCCTGATGGACCACTGGAGGTCAGCTCTTGGGAATGGAAACCCCCTGCCATGTCCCCTACAATGTCTGAACAGAAGTCCTGCTCACTAGCTTGTGCCACTGCTGGTGGGTGCAGGGTCAGGTTCTGAAGCCTCCAGGATGAGCTGAAGGGGATGGGCAGGTCTGAGAGCCAGTGGCTGCTGCCAGGGCTGCTCTGGAGGCAGCTCGGTGGGTCAGATGAGCCAGCTGCTGAAGTCACCATCCTGGCCAGGGTGGTAAAATCCTCCTCCCTTGCTTCTTGCTGCTGCTGTGCCTCTTGCCCCACAGACTGTCCCTGCTGCTCCATCCAGAGTTGCTGGGGGGTCCTGGAGGAGCCCACCCCACCAGGCACACAGAGCCCGAGGCCAGGATGTATGTGCAAAGGATGTCATGGACTGGGAGGGAGGAGGGGAGGGCAAAAGCTCTCAGGGGTTCCAGGGCTGGGCAGTGCATGAAGCAGCCTGTGAGCTCCTGGAGGAGAAAAATACCAAGACAAGAAACTGCTGAAGTTAATTTCTGTAACTCAGCTGAAACAGTAAAAACTGGATGAGAAAAGAGGAGGTGAATTTCATCAGAGATAAGAAATACAGTTTAGATCAATGCTGAAGGCAACGAAAAGAAGTTGCCTGTCCTGAAGAGTTTAGACAGGGGATCAGGACAAGGTAGAGAAACGTTGTTTAGAAAGAAAAACAGAAAGAAACTTGCAAGAGAAGTCCAAAGCTCTTGTTCTTCCAGGTGAGCTGGCGCAGCACATCATGGTACATCACACTGGAACTGCCTGGTGACTCATGCCCAGTCAGAAAGAAGAAGGGTTTAAAGTGTCCCAAGATCCATCCCCATTGTCTGTGAAAATCCATGTCGTGTGACTGGGAATACTGAGGTGTGTGACTGACACATGCTGCTCCCTGCTGGGCTCTGGTGCCACCGGTGCCATTCAAACCAGCTGTGTCTGAAGGGTTCCTCACCTTCTTCCTGTCACTCTTGGTTGAAACCAGGGATGGAGAGATGTGCAGCAGCACAGTGGGTGTCAGAGGCATGTCCTTGAGCTGAGAACCTGCAGTGTACTCTGCCTTACCTGGTTCTGCATCATCACCCAGAACTGGCCCTCCAGAGGTTTTCTGGAACCCCTTGTTCTGGGATGAACCTTTTCTGGGACAGATAAGCTGTGAGCCCATGCCTGCCAGCCCTCTCCTCTCTAATCATCTCTCCATTCTATAGCCACCTCAGGTTTGGATTTTCCCTCCTAGAGGGCTGTGCTTCTCCATCTTCATTTGGTGTCTTCTGGGCATAAATGGGGATCCCAGCTGCAGAAGAAAAATTCTGGGAGAGGCAACCCCTTACTGGTGACACTGAGGGGACTGAACATCCCTGTGGATGTCTGCTGGGGTTTGTCTTGCTGGGTGGGCCTAGAAAAGTTATTAATGATGGGTAATACGGGTGATGGGATGTCCCCTCCAAGCCCTTTCATGGCACAGCAGTCTTGTGGGGATCTGAAACAGGGTTGAGCATCTCTCTGTTGGGGCCTTCACCAACTGAAGAAGACAATCAGCTGGTGACTGGGACAGCCTGAGACCTGTCACTGTCAGGGGTGATTTCTGGCTTCCCATCTTTTTCAGTTGGCATTTTATTTATCAGAAAATGGCTTTTTGATGAAAGGGATGGGTGGAAGGGGGAGGGGAATAAATGTGGGGAGGAGATTCCATAAAGCAAAAAAACCCACGAAATGGGGTTTGCAGAAAACCAAACCCCTTCCACCCTCAAGTTCAACAGGTAACAAACCTGTCGAGCCTTTTGAGAGGCCACCATGGGGGATGCAGCTCACCATCTTGCCACGGGCTCCAGTTGCCATCAGGCTTGAAGTCCTGCCATGCAAGAGCCTGTGGTGCAAGAGCTTCTCACTCAGCAGGTCTCCTGCCTGCTCCATTCACACAGAGGGGCTCCCATGGCAGCACATGCACCCCATGTCACCTGGCAAGCCCTTCACTGTGGGACCCACCAGCAGCAGCTCCCAAATCTGGGTTTGGAAGCTTCTGTCTGCTCTGTGCAGCAGCAGCACCCAGGAATCTGGGGTCTGCACCTCTGGGGGGGCAGGGGGTGGGTGTGTATCTTCTCAGGGGTAGAGAGGCATCCCTCCTCCTACATGGCTGTGCCTGCCAGCCTGGAGATGCTCTTGCAGCTGATGGGGAGAAGAGACTTGGACCCCTCTTGCAGTCCCCACTGCTGAGGATGAATGAAGGAGACAAGTTCTCCCATTTTTCTTACTTTGTGAGGATGCTGGAGGCAGCCCAGGGCCTGGGTGGACGATGGCATCTTCTGCTTCTGCACTGAGAGGGGTCCAGTGAGAGGGCCTGGGAAAAAGCATGGGCAGAGCAAGATGTGGGCTCAGCTTGGCCATGAGGAGCAAGGGAGGATGCTGCTGGATTCAGACATGAGGCCAAGGCTGCAGGGCTGGGGTGAGGTCCCTGCTCAGGAGGTCCCTACCTGCTGTACAGTTCAAGGCAGAACTGGTCAAGTTGAATTCAAGACAAACGTTCGCCTTCTTAGCAGGAAACATCCACGGATGAGGGACCAGGCCTCTGGAGAAGATAGTTTATCTCCAGAAGTAGCACATGTTTGATCTGGACTCAGGGAGCCTGTATCTGGTAGATACTGGGAGCTGCCTCTCCTTGTGTGCAACCAGCCTGGACCAAGGCAGCCTTATTCTACCACACTTGCCCTCCTCTTGGGCAGACAAAGATTTATCCCCAGCACCCCCAGAGCCTTTCTGAGACCTTTTCTGTAGCTACCTCATGTCCCCTTACAGCTGGGAGGTGCAGTGGGGCAGAGAAGCAAAGATGGGAATAGGAACAGGCGTTACTGCTAGTCCTGCCCTGGTGACCTTCAAGCAGGAGCAGATCATCAGCTGGTGTGGGAAGGAGCAGGACTGGGAGGCAGGAGTGGGGCAGGCAGGGCTCAGAGAGCAGCAGGACTGTGAGGCAGACACCCTGTGGGGTGGTGGAGGGTGATTCAGCTGGCAGAGCATCAGCAGGGGAGATGGAGACCAGTCCTGCTGCTCTCCCAGCTGCTGGGCAAAACCAAGGCTTATTCTACCACACTTGCCCTCCTCGTGGGCAGATTTATCCCCAGCACCCCCAGAGCCTTTCTGAGACCTTTTCTGTAGCTACCTCATGTCCCCTTACAGCTGGGAGGTGCAGTGGGGCAGAGAAGCAAAGATGGGAATAGGAACAGGCGTTACTGCTAGTCCTGCCCTGGTGACCTTCAAGCAGGAGCAGATCATCAGCTGGTGTGGGAAGGAGCAGGACTGGGAGGCAGGAGTGGGGCAGGCAGGGCTCAGAGAGCAGCAGGACTGTGAGGCAGACACCCTGTGGGGTGGTGGAGGGTGATTCAGCTGGCAGAGCATCAGCAGGGGAGATGGAGACCAGCCCTGCTGCTCTCCCAGCTGCTGGGCAAAACCAAGGGGCTGCAGCCACTCTGTGGGAGGGAAGATGGGCTGGGTGCAGCAGGCAGAGACCTGGCTGCTGGGAACCTGCTCCTGGGGAGGAGAATGCCTCCAGCTCTCTGCTCTGGTGCTTCACCCTGATGGAAAAGCAAAAAGCCCACCCTGGATGTAATGAATCTGGGAGCTAATTCACTATGGGGCTGGGAGAGATATGTGTGCAGGGAAGGGGTGGCAGAGATGGAGAAATGGGGACCCTTGTGATGGGAATGCTCCACTTGGAGGACCACGAGCAGAGAGGTCAGGGGAGGTGACACTGATGGTGCAGCTTTCCCTGGGCCTGTGATCCATGTACAGAGGAGGATGGAGCAGGCTGAAGCCTGGCAGCACTGACCCTCCCTGTGGGGACAGTGACTGGAAAGGGGCAGAGCACTGGGGCAGGAGACTCGTGTGCTGGCCAGAGGCTGCTGGCTCCAGGAACACTCCAGCTGGGGCAAGGAAGACCTGGCTGCTGGGTGGGACTGCCTGTGACCAGGTGCCCCATGCCCACCTGGGCAGCAAGCAGGGTGCCAGGATGAGCAGATCCCAACCAAAGCCTGCCTCTGCCTCCCTCTGCTGAGCCCTGCCCTGACCAAGGCCCCAAACCCTGATGTTGGTTATTTCTCTCAGCACAGCCCTGGGCCATCACCCTAGTGCTGTGACCCATCACCAAACCTCTGCCTCCTTGATCCCCTGAGTGGGGTTCAAGAGGGATTGATGCTAAGGGATTGTCAAGAACCCCTCCCCAGCTTTTCTGTAGGCTCTTCAGGCACTGGAAGACCACTATAAAGGTCTCCCTGGAGCCTTCTCTTCTCCAGGCTGAACAGCCCCAGCTCTCCCAGCCTGTCCTCACAGAAGAGCTGCTCCAGCCCTCGGATCATCTCATCATCTCTGTGGCCCTTCAAGAGGGATGGATGGTGTGGGATTGTCCCCATCCTGGGTCACAGGCTCTGCATGGAGGACAATATGCAAGCAGCAGCACAACCCAAGGGGAATGAGGTTTCCAGAGGCTGAAGGAAACTACCCCCATATCACAAGAAGACCCCTTGTGCTTCAGGGCACGAGCTGCTCATCTGCAGGGGCTGGGAAGGAATTTGTCACCATCTGCCTCTTGTCTCTCTGCTGTGGGGAGTCATAAGCAAGTGAGAAGGGGAGGATTCAGCAGTGTTATTAGTTGGAGAACAGCATTATTCCCCTTGTCTGCACTGTATAAATGAGTGTATTTTTCATAATGGGGGAATACATGCAGGGAGAGAGGAAAAATGTTTTAAAAAAGAAGGAAGGAAAGGGGGGAGGGGGGAAATGAATCGATATAACAGAAGCATTAGGGCACTCAGGGGAGTGTTTTACTGGGGCCATTAATATACTTCTCAGGTGGTAAAAGCCACTTAGCCTTTAAAAATGATAATGAAATGTTAACTACCCAAAGCATTATTGCTGAGTCACGGCGAGGCAGGCAGCCCCCAGCTCCCCTCTGCTGGGGGGGCTGCCCCCAGCCAGCACCTCCTGCCACCTGCACCCGGGGGCTGAACTCCTGGCAGCTCCCACCAGCCCTGCCTGCAGCCCCAGCAGCTCGTCCTGCAGCCCTGGCCCAGCTTCTGGCAGGAGAAGGGGCCCTGGCTGAGCAGAGTCCCAGCTGTGGGGCATCTCCTGCCACTGGGATGGGAAGAGAATCATGGAATCATGGAATGGTTTGGGTTGGGAGTATTCCAGTCCCACCCCCTGCATGGGCAGGGACACCTCCCACTAGCCCAGGCTGCTCCAAGCCCCATCCAACCTGCCCTTCAACACTGCCAGGGATGGGGCAGCCACAGCTTCCCTGGGCACCCTGGGCCAGGGTCTCACCGCCCTCACAGCAAAGAATTTCTTCCTAATGTGTCACCTAAATCTCCCCCTTTCCAGTTTAAAGCCATTCCTTCTCATCCTATCACTCATCTCCTTGTCCCAAGCCCCTCCCCAGCTTTCCTGGAGCCCCTTCAGGCACTGGAAGGTGCTCTAAGGTCTCCCTGGAGCCTTCTCTTCTCCAGGTCTGTGGGACCAGACAGGGCCACCCAAACGCTGCAGCCCCAGTGCTTCCAAGCTTTGGAGAGCTGGGGAGGTGACCACTGTTTCCAGATCTCCATTTGGAAGCATATTTTGAAGTGGAAAGCTGTGGGCAGCTTACCTGGCTGCAGAGGATCCCCTGGTGAGGTCTGCCATGGGGAGCAGGGAAGACTGTTCAGCTGCTGAGCTAAGACAGGGACGTGATGCACAAGGAAGCAGGATCCCCTCTCAGCTCCCAGGAGCTGGCACAAAGCCATGAGGTGGAGACCTCATCCATGGCTCCTGAAGGAATGGGCTGATGAAGTTGCAAAGCCTCTGTCCATCATACTTGAAAAGTCTTGGTAGTCTGGTGAAGGTCCCACTGACTGGAAAAGGGGAAACACCACCCCCATTGTCAATAAAGGAGAAAAGCAAGACTTGGGGAACTATAGATCAGTCAGTCTCACCTCTGCACCCAACAAGATCCTCCTGAAGGCTCTGCTGAGGCACAGAGATAATGTGGAGGTGGTGGGTGGCAACTGCATGGCTTCACCAAGGGCAAATCCTGCCTGACTAATTGGGTGGCTTCTACAGTGGGGTCATGGCATTGGTGGGCAAAGGAAGAGCCTCTGACACCATCTACCTCAGCCTGTGCAAAGCCTTGGGCACTGTCCTGCATTACATCCTGGTATCCAAACTGGAACCATATGGATTTGATGGATGGTCCACTTGTTGGGTGGTGGCACTCAAAGAGTTGTGAACAATGGTTCAATGTCCAGATGGAAGTCAGTGAGGAGTGTTGCTCCTCAGGGGTTGGTGCTGGGACTGGTGCTGTTCAGCATCTCTGCTGGTGACTGAGGAGTGTGGAACTGAGTGCACCCTCTGCAAGTTTGCTGATGGCACCAAAGTGTGTGAGGTTGAAGTGCTGGAGGGAAGGGACATCATCCAGAGGGGCCTTGACAGGATTGAGGGGTGGGCTCGTGCAAACTGCATGAAGTTCAACCAGCCCAAGTGCCTGCAAGGTCCTGCACCTGAGTTGGGGCAATCCCAAGCACAGATACAGGCTGGATGGATCAAAAACAGCCTGGACGAGAAGTACTTGGGGGTGGTGGTGGATGAGAAGCTCAACATGAGCTGGCAATGGGTGCTTGCAGCCAAGAAAGCCAACAGTGTCCTGGGCTCTGGTGAGACCCCACCTGGAGTAATATGTCCAGCTCTGGAGACCTCAGCACAGGAGAGACATGGAGCTGTTGGAGAGAGGCCAGAGAAGTACCACAAATATATCCCAAGGGCTGGAGCAGCTCTGCTCTGGAGATGAGAAGGCTCTGGCGAGACCTTAGAGCACCTTCCAGTGCCTGAAGGGGCTCCAGGAAAGCTGGGGAGGGGCTTGGGACAAGGACTTGTAATGAGAGGGCAAGAGGATCAAAACTAGAGGATGGGAGATTTAGGTGAGACATGAGGAGGAAATTCTTTGCTGTGAGGGTGGTGAGACCCTGGCCCAGGCTGCCCAGGGAAGCTGTGGCTGCCCCATCCCTGGCAGTGTTGAAGGGCAGGTTGGATGGGGCTTGGAGCAGCCTGTGCTGGTGGGAGGTGTCCCTGCCCATGCAGGGGGGGTGGGACTGGGTG
>NW_009952706.1:174703-176564 GCF_000747805.2 Chaetura pelagica
CCCAGGTTGCCCAGGGAAGCTGTGGCTGCCCCATCCCTGGCAGTGTTGAAGAGCAGGTTGGATGGGGCTTGGAGCAACCTGGGCTGGTGGGAGGTGTCCGTGCCCATGCAGGGGGTTGGGACTGGATGATCTTTAAGGTCCCTTCCAACCCAACCCACTCTGTGATTCTATGATATCTAGTTGATATCTCACAAGCAGCTGGGGGTGGCAGGCACCAGGCTTGTAGCACCCTTGAACACTTCACCAGCATGGAGTGCTGGAAACCCCCATGGTGAGCAATGTGCTGGGACCCCCAAATTACTGACCATCTCCAGAAACCATGGGGCTCAAATTCTGGCTGTGTTCTTGTCAACGGGGGCTTTTTCACTCTGCAAGGGAGCAGGGATCCTTATTTCTCATATGTTACTTATCTCTGACTCTTATTTTAGTATTTGCCCAAGCACCTCCTGCAGTGTCACACGAGGAGATTCAACAGGCCAGCATGGTCCAGTGAGCTGAAGTGTGAGATGAAGGTCTTCTCCTAGGATGATTCAGTGCCCAAGCAGAAAATTAATTTCCTTCCATCCATCTGTATATGACCCAAAACCTTCACTAGCTAGGGAGATCATGAAGTGTTTTTTTTTTCCTGAATGTGGATTGAAAGTCAGAGGTGGCTGTGCAGGATGCTGGAGGAGGGCTGAGGCCCTGGAGGGGCAGGGAGCAGCCTGGCTCCTGCTGCAACACTCTCACTCATCCTCAGCACCCGTTCCAGGCACTGCTGAGGAGCCCACTTCTGGGGAATGGGACCCATTTCTGGGGAATCATTTTATTTTTTGCTTCAGAGAGTTTTTTGTCTCTGCTGTTGAGGATTCTGATGACACCTGCAGTGACCAAACACCTTTCTTCACCTCCAAGCCCAAGGAGAAATCACTGCACCTGCAGTGTGTGCTGAGTTGGGGAGCCCTGCCTGGGGGGGGGGGGGCTGATCCAGCACAGCTAGGGATGTGGTGAGAGGATTTCTGGGACTCTTTCAGAGAGCAGGTTGTGAGTTGTGAGTGTCCCAAAGCACTTCTGAAAGCTATCCTGGCTGGGATGAGGCTTCACTGGAGGACTGGGCTGCACTGGGCTGCTACCAGGGGGCAGCTTGTGGGGAAGGGTCCCACTCTCCTGCATCTGTCTGGGACTGTAGCCCTGAGGTTAACCTGCCTGGAGCCAGGCTGGCTGTGGGTGGCACGTTGTGGCAGCCCCCTCAGAGCCCAGGGAAGGGCAGTGCAGGCACAGCAGAAGCTGCATGACCAGCTCTGCAGGTGGGGCTGGCAGAGGAACAGAGGAACTCTCCCCATCTCCCTTCCTTGCCTCATGGCCACACTTCCCCCTCTTCCCAGGAGAGGTTAACAGGAGCCAGCTCTGATCTCTGCTGGGTCTGGAGGTGCTGCAGGGATCCAGGCTGGCACAGCAGAGGTGTGCATGATGAAGGCAGGACCACCCCCATCAAGCCCATGGCCAATGTGCAGGAGGCAGATGTGCAGTCTGGAGCTCCTGCCCTGGAGCTGGGGGATGTGTCCCTGTCCCTAAAGCCAAGGGGACTGTCCTGCCCTTGTGCTCCATAGGGGAAAGGCTGCAGAGCAGGTGGGGCAGGGAGGTGTCCCAAGGGCATCTCCTGCCAGCCTGCCACTCCTGACGTGGAAGGAGCTTCTGCAGCTGCTGAGAGAAGAGGGTCACCATATGCCTGAAGTTGTCTGGGGATCTGTGGAATGGGTCAGGCAGACACCAGCACTGCATGGACACAAGGCTGGATGGGCTGGTTCCACTGTCCCCCAGCTCCACTGCCCCAGAGGCTGGCCCAGCAGTGGCCACTTGCAGCCCCACCAACACCAGCAGC